>NW_027287372.1:1450453-1942194 GCF_022747635.1 Hetaerina americana | reverse complement strand
CATTTCGGAGCACATAGCTCCAAAAAGGCCGACTCATCTCCGACACTTCCGCGGCGGTTGGTCTTTGTCGTCTCCTGTTGTTGCCCGAGGGTGGGGGTGCTTGTCCCATGGGAAAACCACAACATTGGTGATGCCGCGGATTTCTCTATGGGATTAGGATGCAGCACCTCTTCGGAATCGGATGGTCCTCTCCCGAAGAAAGTCGTCGGGCAGCGGGATGTTGGTGATTAACCAAAGGGCTGCGTTGCCTGGCTACCATCCTAATCGCAAGGTTGCACGCAGACTCTTCCAATCGGTAGTATTCAGGATACATCTTCCTAATGCATCCATCAAGCTGCACCACGCGGGAGCCGCGTACGCGATGATTGGGCGGAGGACGGCTGAGAATAGATGAAGTCTGCAGAGGGGGAGGTGTTGATTCCCGAGAATTGGTGCAAGGGGATGACTATGGTTACCTGCAATTCCCGATGTTGTTCTGACGTGCTGCAGCATGTTGAGGTGCTTGTCGAGGGTGATTCCTAGGTAAATCACCAAGCGCTGCGAAGGGATCTCTTCAGTGCCGATGAGGATTTCTCCGGGTTCCTTCGGGCCTTTGAAGAACACTATTGCCTGAGTCTTCCGTTCATTGACGGAAAAGCGCCAGCAGGAGTACCAACCCGTCAGGGAGTCGACAGCTTGCTGCAAATATTTGGAGGCCAGGTGTCTTCTGCATGATCTGGCTAGGATGGCTGCGTTGTAGGCGTAAGTGGCAATTAGATAATTGCTCCCTAAGTTCCCCGTGTGCAAATTATGCGTGCATACTGAGTAGCTGTTCTAGAATATACATTTTTTTATCTTGAATAATGAGAGTGTTTTGAATGCCCGCCATGATAGTACGAAACCAACACAGTAGTTCCGGATCATCTGGGTTCGCACTTGAGAGAGGGGGAGGGAGAGCTGTGGAGGAAGCCGGAAGAGGAAGGGTAGCAGAGTCGCTTGGGAGAAAGTGACCACGCGGTCGGGGAAGGGACTTGGCAGGGAAGGCGGGAAAGCCGAGGACGAGTCCACAGCTGTGGCGAAAGAGTGGGAGAGGGGGCTTCCGGCGGGAATCGTTTGGCCCGAGGCAGCGCGGCGTTCAAAACTCTTTTTCTTCGCCTCGGAATGAATTTCACATCTGCGGTAATTCGCAAGGTGATCCTGCAGGCAAAGGAAGCACGTAGCGGGGGTCTCCTTGGACTTTTCGCATGCGGAGCTTAAGTGGGTGCCTCCGCAGCGAACACAGTTTGGATTTAAATGACAGTGGTTCTCAGTTTAACCGATGCGCTGGTTGCGATGACATTGCATGGGATCACCCTACTTGCGAAAGGGAGTAATCTGGACTCCCTGTCCCACGAGCACGGGATGGGATTTAGCCAGGATGGGCAGCCATGACGAATGACAACTGCTGCAGAAGCGCAGAGGTGAGCTATAGCTGTGATGGTTGCAAGCATCTCAAGGATGCTTGGGAGGGGCCCTCTGTCAGCAATGTTGACTGCAAGTCCTGGTGGCACCAAAAGAAACAGAAAGATTGTTTTAAAAATATTTTTTTCAAGTGTTTAGGGTCAGAGTAAATATATTTTTCTTCACAATTTCAAAACAAATAAAATTTATTCAACATATTTTTGCACCCTGGTGGATTAAGTGGAACTAATAGGTGCTATTTCCTTAATAATTGAGAGGTTTCCATATTGTTTTTGTGAAACTGAAGATGCTTTCAATTAGTACGGAGTTTCAAGTTGTGAAAGAAGCGACATGAGTTTGAATGATAATGAAATCCCAGGTGACCGTGAAGAAGATGTAATAATTACCAAGAAAACTGTGTCTGGCCCTTATTTGGCGTGAATCTGAAGTTGATGACAGTACTGACTTGACTAACATGATGGGTGGTCATGTTTTATTTTGGTCGGACAACGACATCATTCCTGCTTAGGGCCAGAGGACATAGAGGTCTTCCTGAAAGTATGAAATCAGTGAAAATACCAAAATATGAGGTAGACACCAAAGAAAAAGGATTGGTTCGTGCAAATTAGGAATGAAGTGGGAGGATCGCATTATCTCCATCATTCACTCGTCAAAGCTCCAACAATCTGAAAAGAGACCCCAGGAAGCAGGTCAGGGGTTATTTGATATCCACGCCAGAGGATGGCATAACTATCTCATTTTATGTACTAACCGCAATATGGCAATGCAATAAAGCATTCATTGTTATTGGAATATATTATCCTCATCACACTTTCATTGTCAATTTAGGGCAAATGCCCTACCCTTCATCCTTTCCTGTCCTTCCCCTATGGCGCAAATGACCTTAGCTGTCGGTCGCCTCCCCTCAAAACTACTACTGCCCTACGATGGACTTGACTTCACGGGCACATGCAGAAGTAGAATTTCTTGGTGAGATAAACAACTGAAAATACCAAAGGAGCACCAAACCATTTTACAATCACAGCACCCAAAACATAACAATTGCACCTAATTAATTACAGACTTGAAATTGAAGCCACCAATGTGCGTTTGCTCGGGGATGGTACCTCTGGCAATGTCTCGATGAGGTCACTCACTCTAGCTGAGTACAAGGGCAAGTAGCCTGCACTAAGGAGTTCTAAATGCAGCAAATCCACGTGTCAGGCCTGAAGGCAAGTTTACCTGGGCATTGGCTGCTGAACAAATGTAATTAGAGTTCATGCAGAAACTCCTTGCAGGATGGAAGGTACATTAGCTGATGGAACTGAAATTCATGCATGCCCAGTCATGCTGATGAGAACTAAAACTCAGACCATTATAGCCTTTGGGAAACATCTCTCTCAACGGTGAAACACCTCCGATCAAAAATAACTGACGAAATGGAAATCCAACCGATTTCTGAGTGGAACATACCAATGAATTGGGTTAAGAATTACAAAACAAGTAATGCTGAATATTCAAAATGGAATGATGTAGCCAACAATTACGCTAAGCCACATTCTTCCTAAAAAATCTGGCTCACAATTTTAATGATAAAGTACCAATGCCAACCTTCCATGGTTTATTTGAGTGCATATCTTGATACGGTTTTGTCTGCTGAATGTATGGAATGTATCCACTCCCACAGACTCGCTTCATTTCCATTCCCTTTTCATCCATCTGCCACATATGCGTGGACATACGCTACCCTCATCCATATCATATGCTCTTTTGATGGGCGATTCAATTAAACTAGCATCAAGTGGCTCACACCGCAAATCTTTCGCTCATGACCACCTATTGAGATCTCTGGCTTGCCATTCACCCCTGATACTGAAATGCTTCATCGATGGTCACCTGATCACATCAAGCTGGGAGAGTTAATTCTTCACCAGAGATAGCTACAAATTCTACTCTGCCTCCATGGTTTCCTATTTGAGGATTTTGCTCAACGGCCAACTTTCACAGCATTCCATGCAAGTTGAACATGAATTTTTAAAACCTACTGGCGAACCAATTCTAAATAATACAAAATATAATAAAGAGAGGGGAAGTGAACTTACATAATCTATTCCAAGTTGTTTGAAGAGAGTATTTTAACACTACTGCCAGTGTGAAGGCTTTAAAGGCAAAGAAAAAGGAAGAAAGAGTAAAGAAAAGAATTCTACAAAGTGGTTTAGGAAGGAGTAATTTTGGAAACACAAAGATTCCTAAGCATTATGCCGTGGCTACACCATGCAGTTAAATACATAAATACTACAGTTCTACAAAACAAGCAAATATTCCCAGGGGTACCCTTGAATCTATAAATGAAATCCTTTCAATCTTTCTCAATAATAAATGAGAAACGAAATGCGGCAACATAGGACCCAAGGGCATCAAAAACTACACCAGTAGTGTAAGGATATCCTGATGGAACTCCTCCTGTAAGTCACCCCTGTCATTAACCAATATCAAACTCCTACGAAGGAACATATTTCACCCCAAGCAGCCTTTGCAGTTACTTTGCAGAACCTAATTCCGACAGTCAACAAAAAACATCATCGGACCTATCCTCTTCATCCGTTGAGGAAACATCAGTGACCCTACCATTATTCCAAGTATGTAAGCACTCACAGCAGCACCAAGTACTGCACCAAATATATACATCAAGAAAGAGCGCACCTTGTGACCAAGATCTGTTTCGGACAAACTGTTTAAATAATATTACCCTTCGTACCTTCCCATGACAATATGCAATCTCCTAATTCACAATTAAATAAAACCTTCTTCTATTGGTTCAAAGCACAGTATATAGGCAATACTGGAGGAAGAATCTAGACCAGGAAGAATGAGCATTTGATATGCTAAGAAGGGGAAAAAACAATAAATTTCGCACAACATTTGCCAGGGAGTAACCACAATGTGGACCTTTCCCCTCCACACAGACGTAGAAGGAAGGCAACTGCACACTCTTGAAGCACTTGAAATGCTGCCATGGACAATGCAATGCCAGTTAATGAACAAATATCAATGTGCATTTGCTTGGGGATGGTACCTCTGGCAATGTCTGGTGGAGGTCACTTACTCTAGCTGGTACCAGGACAAGTAGCCTGCACTAAAGAGTTTTAAATGCAGCAATTCTATAAGTCAGGCCAGGGCACAAGTTTACCTGGATGTCCTGTTTAATGGATTTAACCCTAGTTCATGCAGAAACTCCTAGCAGGATAGAGGGATGAGCAGCGTATACGCAAGAATGCATGTCATATGAAGCTACATTTGCTGATGGAACTGAAATGCATGCACATCCAGTCATGCTGATGAGAACTGAAATCCAGAACCATTTTAGCCTTTGCAAGACACCTATCTTGATATTGAAACACCTATGATCAAAAATGTCGGAGGAAACAGAAACCCAACTGATTTCTAAGTGGAACATACCAATTTACTGGGTTCAGAAAAACAGAATAACTAATGCTGAAGATTCGAAATGGAATAAGATCGTGAACAATCATATGCAGCCCTATTCTTTCTAAAAAATCTGGCTCGCCATTTTGATGCTCAAGTACTTATTTTAACCTACCAAGCTATATTTGAGTCCATATCTTGAGAAAGTATTGCCTGCTGGGATAGCTCAACAATGATTAACATAAATTGAAAACTCCCTTCAAAAACACCAATCTAAGAAAAGGTTACTTTTTGGAAAAAAAATTACTCTTAAATGTGCCCAAGAGAGTATAGAAAGAGCCTATACTAATCATGCAATCTTATATAATTTGAAATTTTGATGAACTCCATACATTTCTGTTATTACAATAATTGTTTTGTGGTTAAATATCTCTTTCTATCAGTTCTGCAGAAATGTATCCACTCCCACAGACCCATTTCATTTCAATTCCCTTTTCATCCACATATGCATGGACATACGCTATCCTAAACTATACCATATGCTCTTTTGATGGGTGATTTAATTGAGCTGGCTTTGAGTGCTTATTTTGCTCTTTTGACCCCTAGTTTGCCTTCTTCCCAAAATTATTTATCTCATAGTTCAACTGCAATACATCAACATCACAATCAAAAGTCCAAATTATGATTTCAATATTCCTTGACTTTTCCACATTATACAAGCCTAATGTCATGTCTCACATGCCCTACCTTGAAATTCATTTAAAAAACACATGAGTGAACTGATTAGAGGTATTATAATTTTAACTTATCAACATATTATTATGGTAGTAGAGCATCCACAGCAAAGCTCACACACAGCATCTTTTGTTCATGGCCACCCTAGTACATAGTTACCAATTCTGCTCCGCCTCCATGATGTCCTATTTGAGGAATTTTCTCAATGGCCAACTTTCATAGCATACAACTTGCAGGTTGAACATGCGTTTTTAGAAAACCTATTGGTGAACCAATTCTAAATATTACAAACAATAATAATGAGAGGGGAAGTTAAGTTAGATAATCTATTCCAAGTTCTTTCCAAAAAGTATTTCAACACAACTGCCTTTATGATGGCTTTAAAAGCAAAGAGGAAGGAATAAAGATAAGGAATTTACAAAATGGTTAAGTGGGAGTAATTTACAAAACACAAAGAATCTTAAGCATTGTGCTATGAATTCCCGCTCGCCATATAAATTCGTAGTAGAGGTCTGCCTGGGTACAGCCAGGCAATATCCTGAGATAAATAGTTTCCCTAGGACAATGAGGAGGCCATTGCTGTCCCCTTCGAAGTACTCTCCTAGGGGCCTCACACACTCAACCCAGCATCCCTTCTACTTTTATAAACAATTGGAAAAGCCATTTCAATTGGAATGGTAATTATCAACTGTCACGTTGCATTCTCCTTTGTCTCGTCAACCGACTAACAGAATGATTTTGCTTCAGTCATTGTTGTAGACCAATGACTCATCTCCATCAACGCCTTCTTCAAAAATTTCAATCATTGTTTGTGGTTTGGAGTAATTCCCAAGGTGGAAAACAGCGATTCTTCCATAGACACATCCGCAATTATGTCCTCCACAATTAAGTTTAATTTCAATTGCCGAATGATCGTGTTGCTTAGGATTACCAACAAGAGGTTGGAGAAGAGGGCAAGTGATTCCTTAGCACATGAGATCCTGTTCACATATGAGCAGATAATTCATTTCAACAACTTACGAAGTAGAGGCCTTGATTTGATAATCGAACCCTGAATGCGGTCACTAAAAATTACACATTTCCACGGCCATATATGGATGAAATATATGAACGTGGTAATCCAGGAGAAGGGCATTGGCCTACTGACCTGAAGGCCCAGGTTCGATTCCTGGGTAAGCCTCTTCAGGAACCCTCAGGCCCATACAAGCTTTGTGAATTTTAAGGTACCAGATCTTCCTGGTGAACCATAAATGGCACAGGCCCCCCCCCCACCCTGATGCTTGAATTTTCCACTAAATAGGGCTTAGTACCGCGTGAACTCCACCACCACCTACCAAACTGACCTTGAGGCTGATTATTTATTATGTTTATGATTTAAGGTAATTGTCATTAATTGAAAACATTGTTTAGGACGACCTGTCTCAAACTAACAGATCTGTGGAAATCAAAGGGGGACATTTGATTTTCACACATCATTTCCACAGCTCTTCCACCCAGCCAATCAGTACCCACCTCACAGCCACCCAACAACCCCTTACCCCTCCCCTAAACCACCTCCTTTCAACAGAGCACATCTTTGCCAAAGGGAATGCAATTCTCCCCTGAAGATGACACCAAATGTTGAAACCCAGTCGAGAAAATAAAAATACTACACTGGAAACCACAATACCCAAGCATCATTTCTTTCCAAGACCTAGTAGTCTACCTGAAACCATTCCCAGTTCACCTGGCACTTTCCTTGTATGCCTATGCCTTGCGTGGTGCCCAAAGCAAGAGTTGTTGAAGGTTAAACCTTGTCTTTTAGCGGAAATCACAATTGCTCCCTCCCCCCAGGGGCCATTCCTCATAACTTAACTGTAGTCACCCACCTCATCACCCTCTTCCCCTTTGCTTACTGTCATATTCTGTTTTCCTATCAATATCAAATGATTCCTGGCAGCAACAACCAAGATTATGCCCTCCACCATTAAGTTTGATTCCGCAAGCAGAGAAAATATGTTGCTCGGGACTTCCAACAAGAGGATGGAGTGAGTTGTGTAGAATTAGTGAATGTATTGCATAAGCAAAGAGTGGGCTGGGGGGATGGGAAGCTTTCTGGTCACATGGATATACCTCCTCCAGCTCAGGTGTGTGTGGCAGGTGGAGCGAAAGTCGGGGAGAGGAGTGCGACGTCCAGTCTCATCTGTGCTTTCCATTGCATTGGATGGAAATGGTCCACGAGACTTTGGAATAACTGGAGATACGAATGCAACTGATCAAATGAAACTGAGATTGAATGAAACCCTAGACTCCCTATGATTTCTTGGCTGCATGCATACCTGATTGAAAACCAATTCCTTCCACTAATATATGCAGTAATGATCAGGCACTTTCTCCATCTTCATCGCCATTATATTCCAATCGAGCCACCTGCACCATACTGCAGCTGTGTGATACTCATTGTTCCCTGAGATCAACAACTTCATTCAGTTACGAACATTGCATAATTTAAAATAAAACTCAAGCCATTACGGATCCATTCACACAAATAAAAAATACTTGTGTGTGGATATATGAACAATGTATATTCACTACAGAGGGCACTCTTATCGACACATCCTAATATTCTAAGATGACCTGGATGTAAAACCTTACACCATGCCCAAGGAAATCATATCAGTGCCGAGGGAGTTGGTGAGGTCCCATCGGAGGATTAGACTGCTGCTGCTTTGATACTGATCCCCTGGAAGTTAACTGCCTAGTCAATAAAGAGGAGCTAGATGATAGCAATAATGACCTCAAGGACAGTGAGTTTCCTAAGGATGTGGATGGGAATCTCGAGTGCTGCACATAACCACGAGATGAAGAAGTTGAACACCCTGAGTGGGTGGCCACCCCTAAGAGGGAACTGAACCACATGCAATATCAACATGTTGGCTTCTGGTGTACAACTTGTATGTGTTCACATGAGTGTTGAATGAAGGGATTTCTGCGGGGTGTTTATGCCGTGGGTGTAGTTTTACATGTATGTGTTGATTTTGCATGTGGTATTGTTCGTTTTTATGGGTGGTGACGTAACAACCCCCACCACACGCACCTTGGTTCCCTATTGGGTAAAAAGTACACCATACTACGATGCTTTCCACGCTGATAACAAAAAGGCTTTCTGAGCAGCGGTACAAAAGAGTTCAAAGGGATGACACATCATTGAAATATGCCATTTACTTCTTAATAAATAATAATGCATGTGATATCTACATTTCCTGTGAAATATTCACATGATCAAAATAAACAACCTTCCCATTCCCGTTGCAATGAGCTATGAAAATTTATGGTGCACTGATTTTGACTGATTACCGAACTAGGGCACAGAGAAAGTCTAATTGAAGGACAGATGTAGACCAAGAGGTAAAATTCATCAGGGAGGGCCCTTCTAGAAATAGATTTAGAGGAATTAAAAAGCAGTTTTTGCATATTTATGGCAATGAACTGCTAATCCAGACTTTGCAAATATTAGGCAATTTTTCTAAAGATCGACAATGCCAGTTTGGTACATTATCTCACTGTCTTTCTGTCAATGAGTAAATAATTCCTTTCAACAACTTAAGCAGGCATTCATGTGAGCAATCATTCTCGGTAAATCAGCATTGGCACCATATATGGTCACACATGTCAACACTTACTCATGCAGGGAATTTTAAAGACCTAACAAAGAATTGACTCCTGGAGATAAAATGGTACCAGATCCATTAAAAGTGTGTGGCACTAAGAAAAATCACAAAATATTTTTGGCATGTATTAAACCAGCTATTCTCTCCTGAGCACAATAAAGGCAATTAGCATTTTTCAGACAAAAAAAAGTTTGAGAGAAAGGGATTCCTGAGGGAGCTATACATCGGACATATTATTTCAGCGTAGAAAGGAACTTCAGATTAAGATTACGACACAAATAATGAAATGTTTGTAGCATGATAACTCCATGAGCACCATTGCAATCATTGTGTGTACACTGAGTCCACTCGCAAGACTGAGAACACAAAACAGGATGACTACAAAGATCTGGCCTCAGCCGAATTCTATATTCCACTAGAACTAAGGAACAGGAGGGGAGGATCTCCACCATCATCAGACAGCGTGTCCCAAATCAAAGGCAGGGGGCGAAAATGGTGGAGGCCACTTTGTGACACTGCACTTCACACCTGCAGAGTAAATTCCCGGAAATTACACGTGGTTGCAACTGATGAGGGCACCACACCAACTCAATTGGTTCCTTACTTGGTGTTTGGACTAATAGCAGAGGAAGAAAGTGCAAACACTGGAAATGGTGGGAATTAAAGAAGTTTTCAGTTGAGCTGCCCATCATTTGGGAAGTCTACCCTACTCATTAAGATAACACACTATTGCCCATGCTGCAATTAATGGCGGAGGAGAAAAAGGCAAAAAGAACACAAAAGGTGGTTCAAAATCTGTGTTTATACAAGGGGAAGGCACCAACGCATTCGCCTTACATATACCTTCTTCCAATGTCATTTCAATTATAGTGTTGCGTTATGGGGTTATTCCCCATTTGTTAAACAAATGTTTGAATTACAAAAGAGAGCTATTTGCTCTCTTCTTGATATACTGTGAATATGATATATATGAAAAGTCTTCAGAACAAATAGATGCTCAATTGATGCATCAACAAAATAACATGCTTACATTATACACTACAGGAAGTTGTCATTGCATACACCTATTGAGCAGTGAAAAATTAAAAAAAGGGATACTGCAGCAGTGTTCATGCCATCCAACCAAGCCTCTTCTCCTCCATTCGCCTCCTCCACCTTCCCTTTTACAAGCCCCCTATCTCTACCTCTTCTCACTCTACCTTCTCCAGGAGAAATTGAAGAACCATACCCAAACCAAGCTCAGAACCACGGTTTTGACTCATCTCCACTTAAAGGTTTACCCGAGGGCCCTGCCACCAACTCGTGCCTCTTCCCCTACAACCACCCTCAACTTCCATGCACCTCTTCTCCCCTAGCTGCCTGCATTTGATGAGCAATGCTTGGAGAGGAATCACGTGAACCAGTCCCTGGCCAGCAAAGACATACACTCGTCAAGGAAGCTACCAAATATGGCACTCAATAATCTAAAGAGATGGACATGAACATTGTGGGTGTGGTTAATGAAAAATTAGAAAGACCAGGCTGCATAGCAAATTATCAGCGAGATTATTTACCACGAAGGAAATCCTCAACGCTTCTGATATAGTGAATTCAAAGTCTTTAATGGAAGCCCTAGGAAATGAAATAGACATGGCTGTGGACAATCTCAATTTCTACACTATGACTTGAGCTAGGAAAGAGTAAAGATCTTGCAATAACATACAAATGCAAATGAGAACAGAAGAAGCGACGTTCTGGACTCCTTGTAAGTCTTTCAGTTTATCATTAATCATCACGGGACTTGGCTGAATCCAACACACACCCAACCTGTCTCACCCCTCAACATTCCATAATACTGTCTGTCAGTGGCTTCAGGTGAAAGAGGTTTCCCAACCTTACTTTGATCACCAATGATCTTTCATTGACCATGACTAGGGAGTGTTTCAGACAAGAGATTTTCCAGGACTTCCAATGACTTCGGCAGGTTCATCGGTTTCCTCTCTCTTGGCATCATGTTGACTACGATGTGTGGGGAAAAATTTTAACCTGCCTAAATCATGACTGACCATGGACTAAAAAGCCTAGCCATTTGGCCTACAGAGAGAAAAATAAAATTTCATTTTGACTTTGAAGGCATCAAAGACAACTTTATCCACATAAAACCTAGAAGACATAATATAATTTTAACGTCATTCTAATTATATTAACTCTTCATGAAGTTCTCACTGCCTCCTTGTGCCACGGCTTAGGAATTAGGATATGACATTGTTGCAAAAGGTTTCACTACATCAAAAAACAATAGCATTGATTTTCATGCTTCAACCCAGGCCAATATGGTAGTATTGTTGGACTGGAATGTATCATGGAATCTGTACAAGTATTACCCCTATATTTACCCAAGTTTAATTTTTTGTATCAAGTTCAATGTTTAAACTTAGATTTTGTATGCATTTTGATTGCAGTCCTTGACTCTCCAAAAGTAATCCATCAAGAAAAATAAGTTCAAGGGCATATGAAATATACATTAACTCTGCACATGCTACAAATGTGGGACAGGAATTTGTTATCTTGTTTCTTTCATAGGATTTGCTCGAGTCTATAGTTTATAATTTTTAGACCATATGCTAAGTTACCTACAAAATGGCTAACAGGAAACCTACACTGCCCGATGATTATAGAAATAAAATGTGGGAGCTTAGTGAGGAAGCGGAAAGCGGTTTGCAATCAGAGGAGGAACCCTCTCTCTGTGGGTCCGTGATGACGACTGCCGGGGCGAGTGGGAGAGCAGCAGGGTTTCCTAACAGATTACAAAGATTGCACGGCATTTCTGAGAGCAAAACAGAGAGTGAAAGGGAGGATGGCAGGACCATGACATCACATTCCAGCTTTTGGGTTGAAGGAGGAACTCCCAAGTTGTCGATTCCCGGCTAGATTTAAGGCAGGTCATTTAGTCAAGAAAACTGAGGCGGACGAAATATTTGAACATTTCATGCAAGATAACACATTTAACTACATAGTACAGCAAAACAATTTGTATGGGCAGCAAAAGACAGTATCCCCAATGCTGTACCAAATAACGCCCATCTTCAATCATTAGAAAAAACCTTTGGAGAGTTACATACCCGAGGGAGGTGTTTCTAACTATGAAAATTTATCACTTAGGAAAGGTCATGTTTAGGGTGGACGGTCTACATTCCATAAAAGAGGTCGTGTTTTGACATTGAATTTTACAAGCCCTTTAAAGCAAGGAGTGTATTCATTTGGAATATGATAATGCACACAGGGAAAGGTACGGAACTCATAAATTGTCAGACAGGAGTTGACGTGCAACATTCAACCAAACCCTCGTGGATTGCACCAAAACTATCAGAAAAGTTGCTCCGTAAAGGTTACCTGATAGCTCTAGACAATTATTACAGCAGTCCTGAGCAGCATGAATTTCTGAATATAATGGACACTGATGCACTCGTGACCCTAAGGTAAAACTGGAAGGAAATGCCAATATTTACGGTTCAAAAAGACAGCAAAGCCACTTGAATTTACGTTTAGGTCTCATTTACTGGTTATTCAACAAATACAGAGGAGCTATTTCAAAAGTGCCAAGAAAAAGTCCCAAATTAGACCCTCCGCCACAATTATCAGGTCAGCTTTTCCCATAGCCTAAATTCACTAACTGCAGCTAAAAATCATTCACACAAGAGTTGCGTGAGGCAATGGTCACATACGCAGATGAGGGATACATGATACCACTGCAGAGAGTGCAACGTTCCACTCTGTCAAGTTCTGTGCTTCTGCAGTCCACCACACTCAAGCACAGCACTCGGTGAGATATTATTTAAGTGTGTATTGGTGTAAATAAACCTCAAAACAACTACAATTAATGGCATTCAATAATGAAGAAATAGACATATTGGCAAGTAACCACTTTTTTCAATTTAATAACACGACAAAAGCATGAAATTATATAATCGTTTTCAACAATTAAGCTTAGAGTAAAAAACTTTTCTTTTCACTCAATAATGTTAAAATGCACTAAAATTTAAATTTATGTATCCCAAAAATAAAAACCCCCACCCAGCAGTTGTCTCTTAACACTTTGCGGTATGCTCACATATTAATACGTGTTTTTGCCCCCAGTACCAAGTGGCCACTCACATTTTAATATGAATGTATATAATCTTTGGGGGTTTCATGTCCCATAGGATTAATTTGGAACTATTATGAGCTATTTCTCCAACCCTCATCAGTTTATAAGCTGTCCATGTCGTTTTTGTGAAACTTTAAGGTGTTTTTGAGAGATATTATATATTTCCTACCAGCAACATTCACTATTACCCCTTAGGCAGTCATAGCTGTATAGAACAGAAGGGATACGATATTTTGAACACACTTTTTGAACATCATTGCTATGATATCCCAAGGCGTGAAGGAACTGATGAAAACGATAAACAAATCCCAAGTGACAATAAAGATAATGTAATCATTACCAAGGAAACTGTTCGTGCTCCACCACTTACAACACATTCCATTACATGAAGATACGACTACCCAACTATCTACATCTACTTATCTGCCTACTCAGCTGAAATCAAGACTATCCAGAGTTCCAAGAATAAATTTACAAGAATTTATGTTTATATATTAAATTTAAAACATTTATATTGATGACATTTTAAATGGTAGCTCCATTTTTAAAAATGGATTAAGTATTACTATAATTATCATTACATACCCACTACTTTGTTCCATGTCTTCTCCCCTCATCACTACTCATCCCAACTCCCCTTTTCCCACATGCACCACAGCAGCCGGGGACACAAGGCAGCCTGCAAATAAGTCAACTATCCCTCCAATCTACAAATATCTTCTGAGTGACATTCATTTATTCCACGCAATGTACCGCATGTCACAGTGCATTAGATGCACCCCTATTGCTCATACCACAATTTACAAAAAGTATCAAATTATTTCAATGTTGACAAATGATACGAAGAAATTTAAAATCCCACACACAAAAATTAGAAGGCTCTAAAGCTTCTAAAGAAAATAAATAAAGGGGAAGTTAAGACACAATCTATTCGAAGTTGCTCGAAGAGAGTATTTTAACAATACTGCCAGTGTGAAGGCTTTAAAGGCAAAGAAAAAGGAATAAAGAATGAAGATAAGAACTCTACAAAGTGGTTTAGTTGAAGCAGTATCTGAAACACAAAGAATCTTAAGCATTATGCCCTGGTTATAACATGCAGTGAACTACACCACTACGACAGCTATTACAAATATTCTAATATTCCCGGGGGTACCCTTGAATCTATAATGAAAATAATTTGAGTCTTCCTCAATCGTAAACGAGAAATGAATTGCATACAACAAGGTTTCTTCCCTCTTTCATTTGATCAATCCAGTCATCTGTTCTCTGGTCCATGAATTCCCACTCGCCATATAAATTCGTACTAGAGGTCTGCCTGGGTACAGCCAGGCAATATCCTGAGATGAATAGTTTCCCTAGGACAATGAGGAGGCCATTGCTGTCCCCTTCGAAGTACTCTCCTAGGGGCCTCACACACTCAACCCAGCATCCCTTCTACTTATAAAAACAACAGGCAAAGCCAATTCAATTGGAATGGTAATTATCAATTGTCACGCCTCCTTTGTCTAGTCAAATGGCAAATGGAAAGATGGGTCTTTGATTTCAAGGTTATAGTTGTAGACCTGTGACTCATCTCCATTCAGACTTTATTCAGAAAACCTCGACCAATGCTTGCCATTTGGAGAAAGTCCCCTGTGATTGCACCACCAAATTCTTGAAATTGACTAAATCATGCAGAGGTTCATCGCTGGATCCTTTCGATGACAGACCTCGTGAAGGTCAACCCCTTCTATACCCCATCCCCAAATTTTTACTTCCATTTGTAAGTTCCTTTTTTTACATTTCTCATGAACCCCCAATACTAGTTTCTTTCTCATTTTGAAGAAACTCTATTTTTCAATACAATTTCTTCAAATTATCAAGTAATAAGGACACAAAGGAAAACAATTGAACTCTTTTAATGCCAAATATAGTATGCTGACTTAAAGTATCAATATTAATTCTGATTACTTTTTAAGGTTTGACCATAATATAAATCTGACTTAGCATAAGTTTAACTGACATTTCAAATAATATCTTTTTAGCTTGGTATAAATACCTCTCTCGAAAATGCATCGAACCTTGATTTTTTCATTGAAATATTGCATTCCAAAGTGGACTTATATATAAGCACATATCGTATTATTGAATACATATTCTCAAGAGAGCAGACTTGCGGTGTAAACTGATCATGCAAAGAATTTTCTGCGCAACAGTGATTGGCTGATTCCGACAGTCAACAAGAAAAACATCACCGGACCCATCCTCTGAATCCGTCAAGGAACTGCCAGTGCAACCACCATCATTGCAAGTTCCAATTCCAAGCAAGCGTGCACAGCAGCACCAAATATAAATGCAAATCAAGGGAAAGCTTCTCACCTTGTGCACCGGGTTCAAGATCTGCTTTGAATAAAGAGATTAAATACTATTATTCTTGTTAGTCTTCCATTGCAAGATGCAATCTCCTAAATCATAGTTAAATGGACCCTTCATACCTTGGACACGAAGCTAAGTACAGAGGCAAGACTGGAGGAAGCATCAAGACCAGGCAAAATGAGCATTGGATATGCTAAGAAGGGAAAATACAATCAATATTGCACAACCATTGCCTCAGAGTAACCATGGCAACTTCTCCCCTCCACACTGAAGGTGAAAGGAGGTGACTGGACATCCTTGTAGCTCTTGATAGTGGTGCAATGAACAACGCAACCCTAGTTAATGAACAAGTGCCTCCCTCCAACTCTCCATTGTTTTCTATCCCCGTTCATTCCGTCACGAGGGCACGTAACGGCCTGCCACCCTCCAATACCTGTGCAGATAATTGAAGATTCAAACTCCCTCCCCACTTCCCCACACCCACCCCCACCCTTGGAAACACAAAAGGCCAGAAACCCACAGAGTACGCAAGCACTAAAGGAAGAACGAGTGGAAACAAGTGTTTCTTTTTCACTGAAGAGGAGAGCTGTGTATGAATTTTTGTTGCATCTACAGCAGACAAGAGACATCATCAGTTATCCCATGTTGCAAGCTACAATTTGATCATACTTAAAGATCGCTCAGCCATGATCATAGTGTGTCCAGACCGGTGGTGGCACTTCTGTGATGGGGTGCGACGTTTTAGTGATCACATGAATTGTCAAAATGTACTAGACCATCATAAGCAGGGCTTCCCTTTTCCCTCGCCCTCCCCCTATCAACCAACCTTTTGGCTCTTTCACCCAGCCAATCAGTCCCCACTTCACACTCACCCCACAACCCCTTAATCCTCTCCTTTCAACATTACTGCCAGCAGGAATGCAATTCTCCCCTGAATATGACACAAAATGTCAAAAACCAGTCAAGGATATATAAATACTACAGTGCAAATCACTATTGCTAATTATCATTTCTCTCCAAGAACTAGTATAATCTACCTGATACCTTCCTGAGTTCACTTGGCACTTTCCTTGTAAGCATTTGCCTTGCATGGTGCCCAAAGTAAGTCGTAGTCTGTAGTCACCCACCTCATCACCCTCCCTTGCTTCACCCACTGCCCCGTTCCATTTTCCCATCAATATCAAAGGATTCCCAGCAGCAACAGTTACGATCATAACCTCCAATATTAGGTGATGAACACCTAAAGATGAGATGTGACAGCACTAGGCTTAATTCATTCTCATGTTTACCAGTTCAGAATTATAAAAGAGGTCATGGAATGGGGAACATATCATCACTTTTGATGAGACTTCTCCAGAGGCAACTGCTTATGTTTTATAAATATATATAAACTGCAGCTTTATATATATAGCATTTTAAGATCCAAGTTCGTATCCTGTTCATCGCAAATCACTTTTACACTTTCAAATAGTTGCTTTGTAAGGCGAAGGAGTGGACGACCAAAAATCATTTAACCAGTTGGAATACTTTACAACATGAAATCATAATCAATTTATATTTCGCTATTCTACGTTGGTTGCCAACTACAAAATTTCATTTCATCACCTGCCATATCACTTTAAATGAACCACAGAAAAAATAAATGTAGGATAGGGCCACGACATTCAGAAAATAAATCAAAGTGGAAGGGGTTAAAGCCAACTTTTGAACACATTGGTGTTTACCTATAACACATTGAAACATATGAAACTGCTGGAGATGCTGCGACCATAACCAAAATGGAAACTCCAAGCAGCTCAGGCCCATTGCCTGTTCACCATAAGTGATCAGAGATTCGGTCTGCTACTTTAACCAACTCCCACTTGGTGCACCAAACGCACTAATAACTACTCATTATTACCTGAAGAAGATTAACTGCAACTTCACTTTTTGCAGGCGCATGACATTTATCTCTATTTAAACGTCGTCCAGCCAAAAGATTTTCATCCAACCATGGTTTCTCAAAGGGAGCCCAGATTTCGACATTGCACAACAAAGCAAAATAAGAAATATACAGCCTACATACAAGTCGATCTTGTGGCAAGGCCTACATGGAACCTGCAACCTTCGGCAAGGAAACATTAACTTCCAACACCTTCACTACCTATCTCGCTATGCCCTCATTCTTTGTCAAAGTGGAATGAATTTTGGTCCAGAAAAACTAAATTCCTCGCAAATTAGCCCAGTGCAACGTTTCTTCATTGTACGATTTATGTTGCTCGTGTGTTGGAATTCCTACTCCTTTATCCCAATAGCAATAGCCAGCTGCTCATTCCTCCTCAAAAACACCAAAATTCAGGCTGGGTCAACTACACTAATAGCTATGGTGCGTGATTCGGTGAAGGGCATCAGTACTTCGGAGAGGATTAACCATTAAAAGATAGTGAAAATATCATCATTATCAACAGGCCTTTACAAAAGAAGAAAGAAGATGGATGAACACTCCATTTCGAAAGAAAATCCAGCATCACTCACCGAAGTCACATAGTACAATGTGTAATGAACACTGCAAAAGGATTTACTTCAGAAGATGGCGAGGGAAATGAAAAACTAACATCTCCCGAGGCGCAGAGATCTTCACCAAATGCAATTGGATGACTTAAGTCAAGATACACAAAAATGTCCTCTAAATGTCAAGTAAAGGCCTCCATGACAAAATACACTGCAAAAGAGTCTCTTCATTTCATTAATTCAATTTCACCATTCTGATTTAAGTGAAACATGCTCTCCCTGAAATGCCACATACCTCTGAATTTTCCCAAGTGGTGCCCTGGCGATAGCAGTAACAGACTGGATTATCCTTTGGACAATGCTCAGCATCATTGAAGTATTGCGTGAATGTGATGAATGATCCTTTGATGTAATACATGCCTTTTTTCGGATGTACTCAGGGAGTTGAGGCACGTCAATTTCACACCACCTATAGTTTGGAAAAAGGACAACACAATGAGAAATGGAAAAATACAGGTCTTTTTATTTTATCATTATTAGTATTGGTAACCTACCAGTGAAAGTAGGTTTTCAGTGGAATCAACTACCCATTAATTATCTTCCTCTCCTAACATAACACTACCCAACATCTTACTCTTCAACAACCCCTCATCTTCCCCGCATCCTTCCTTTCCCACTTCATCCCATCCAACATCCCCATTGTATTTCTACCTCTATCACAGTCTTCCACATCTCACTAAGCCAATCAATAAGCTTCCCATCCATCTCCCTGCCTCCTTAATGACAATCCCCTCCTCTCCCCCACCATGACTACCACTTCCTCTTCTGATTTCCATTCTGTCCACCTCCCTTCCTACATCCCATACCCTATCATCCAATTAATTGGAATAGCCTGACATGCACAATTCTCATACATTGTCTCACTGAATCTACATACTGGCATTGCAAAGGGCTCATGTCTTGTACAACACACTAAAAATGCCCCCCCCTTAATTAATGATGCTCCCCAGAAAGAACTATGTGGATATAATAAGGGTAGTTTACACTCCAAAAGGTGATGACCCAGACCACCTGTCTGTTAGATGAGATGGTGAAAGTAAATCCCCTTTAAGGAACAGCTGACAGAGAAGTAACTAATTTTAACTGTTATTGTGTTCAATTTACTTCATTGATTGAGGAGTTGAGTGATATACACAGTTTTCAGCAGAGCTCAAACACGATAAGCATTACAAAAATAATGCATGGGATTTGGTTGGAATATTAAAAGGGAGAAACAGAATTCAGAGAGACTGGATTTTTTAAGTAAAAAGAGGCTCTTCTAAACAACATAAGCTTGCCTTATAGCATGGGGATAAATATTATGGCGGTAAATATTTAGATGCTATTGCACGAGTATAAAAGAGCTGGGGTAATAAAAAAAACCATAAACACAGTAATCAACCCAAAGGTCAGTTCGGAAGGTGATATGTAGAGTTCACCCAGTACTAAGCCCGACGGCGTGTGAAATTCACACATCAGGGCAGGGGGGCCAGTTCCTTTCCCTGTGCCGGTTATGGTTTCCCAGGAAGATCTGGTCCCTGACAAATCACAGAGCTTGGGTGGAGCTGCAGGTGCCTATTGTGCCTTACCCGGGAATCGAACCCGGGCCCCTCTGGTCAGCAGTCATCCACTCTAGCCCCTGGACTACCACGCCCTGCATTGGTATACTATTTAGTAAAAAATTAAATAATAGCCCAGACTTCGAGATAGATAATAGAATAAGGAAAATCCATAGAATGTTCACAAGTCCAATACCAAACAATAAACTGTAGATAATTATCTGATATTAGAGACAATTTCCTGGGTACATTCAACAATTGCCACACCAAAGTGCTCTGCCAATGTTAGAAATGAGTATTGAAGCACTTAATATGTACTTACCTCCACACAGAGTTGAGGAAAATCAAAGTTACAACGATTGTTTCTGGGTAAGGACATTGCTCTTTCGCTAATGTTATTAATAAGCAACCGGATTTTATGCATTAATAACATAGGGCCAATCTGCCGGGAATGTCAAAGGCTATGTGAAGATCTACTAATACCACCTAGCACATCACAGTTTGATTATTCATTGAGTGATTATATAAAATATAAGGATAAGCATTCTCTGCTGGTGATTATTTTGTATAAACAAGATTCAAGTCGTGAACCCCTTTCAAATCAAAGTTGCTGGGTTGCATCAAAGGCAAGCAGTAATGCGGTCACGTTTACATTGAAAAAATTAACACTCAACCTTTGGTCGTTTTCGTAACCTATTCCTTGTCGAGAAATGTTTATCTTGTGGGGCTAGGTTTGTTGATGACATCATGAACTCATAATAATGTATACAACGGAAACTTGTCCTCCAAGGAAAATTTAACGTAACCAGGAAGTTCTGCTTTACTCAGTTCTCACTGCACATGCCCTTTTTAATTATCAGACTTGAAATAAAGAAGTCGATCCATACAATAGAAAGTACATTTCGAGTACCAACATTCCTTACTTTGAGGAACAATGGTGATTTGAAAATATCGAAAACACCAAAGAATGCTACAATTATTATCTCATAAATTCATCCGACCCTTTCTTCGCCATTAACCGTCTACATAATTTGTTTTGGCGTTGGTGTTCTCGACAAATGTTTGATGGAAAACGGATGTGTTTCACTGAATGTGATTTTAAGCATCGAATATTTATTCTACCCATCCCATTACTTTTGAGTGGCAGCTGATGTTTTTATATTTCAATGTGACGTTAATCATTCATCCAGAATAACCCCCAGCCGGAAAAGCAACCGACTACAACAAACATACGCACTATTTGATATTAGTACATACCCACACTTTCAATCACACAATAGATTTAATAAAGTCTAATTTCTCCACTTAGAACGTGTTAAATATTTACAAGGGTCAACCAAAATACACTGATGAATAATTAAATTACGAATATCTGTATTTTCCGAACCACACACAACCAACGCAATTTTGTAATTGCGCATATATAAAGAATTGAACAAGGTTTGTAATGAAATTCCAAATAAGAGAATCCAAGTTCTCCTCCATAAGGAGAAACTCAATCAAAAGCAACAAGCAGAATATAGCTTCAGCAACAATATTTCAACTGGGTTCTTGATATGCTCACGATATCATGTACCTATGAAATAATCAAATACTCAATTTCTTTGAAAATAATATCTACCAAGAATTCTTAAAATACTTTTCTTACCTTTCATTCAAAAATTGTAACGTTCACCAGGCGTTTCAATGAAGGACGAATAACTTATTCACTTTCACATTCGACGACCAAGGAAAGCGTAGCTTAACCACGTGTTTCAACCTTTGGCAAATTAAGCTGCGTCCAACCTCGTAACTTAGACGCCGTAATCGCAGAAATTAATTGGGAACACCATCTTAAAAGCCACCCTACCTAATTTGCCAAACGAGGGCGCATATTAAGGCACCTATTCGAGCCCCCAGATTTATCATTCCAAAATGGCCACGTAAACATACCCAATAAAGCAAGTAATTTAAGGCGCGATAACTAGCAGATATTGGTACCCCATAATGCAAAGTGCCGGTAGCGTCACAAGTAGCAGAAGGAAATCGCCATGCCGGTAGTTCGCGTTATGTAATAAAGTGTGCCTAGGTTTGGTGATACATTTTCCAGGCTAGAAAATCGTCCTTATATCCATGCCTCGTTTTTGTATTATTTTGATTTATAAACATTAAGGAAAATAATCTTCAATCTCATTGTAATGTTAGGCGAGTGAAAGCTTTTAGTAATGGCCTGGGTAATTATAAAATGCCCTGTTGGATTATTGCTGTCTGTATGAATCCACCTGGTTAATCATGGGTTATTCGCCACCGTTTCACTACAAAACACTGCAAAGCAATGAACCCAGACAAATTAAAAAGAGCAGGCGAAAACTATTTGTAGGATAAATATAAAATGCATAGTAAGCTTAACTTCAAAATGGGAAACATTTAACTGGAGAAATACTCATAAATATAAATGACCTACACACGGCACAGAGCATATCTCAAAACAACTACTGACAACGATTAATGATCGAAAAATTACCCTGTAGTAATATACCAAATAATATGATAAGTTTTAAATTATTCAGATACATATATATATAACCTGATATGTAAAACAAAATAAAAAACGGATAATTTCTACTTAAATATAGCCCCATGAGAGAAAATGAATATGAGACTACTACTAAAATTGTAAAATTAAACGAAAGAAATAGAAAACTTCAATGAAATTCTGCCGAGTGAATTGTTAAGTGAACTCAATTTCAATGTAAAAATGTTTGCCTTCTCCACAAAGGTTGGTATACGTAAATTCTAGATTCTTGACTTAAAAACAATCTCACATTATTGTTAAATATATGCCATGATCATTTAGGTTAAATACAAACATTCTATAGTCATGGAGCCAAACGTTTGCAGGAGATACTTGGGTAATTTTAATAAATCTGTTTGGTATTGTCTTTAATCGTGCATAAAATTTGGCATTTAACTAATAATATTTGGGTATCATACATTAATTCTCTCACAACCTGGATGAAAAATTTTGAAACATCACAGCTATACCGACCTCGTTCACAGCAACTTTATTCCAGTGTCTCCCAGACGTTTTCGAGCCTTCGCCCTCCAGGATCCATAAACCTATACTCAACGCCCCATCATAATAATTCTTGATTCATTTTGAAAAATGGTACAACCATATAAAATGTCGTCAATGTAAATATTATCTAACATATAAACATAAGTTCTTAAATATGATGAAGATAGTCCCAAAAGAATTCATCAAATGAGTAACGTGGGTGAGCAAGTAACCAGGTACCCTATTCTTGAATCTCTGGATAGTCTGATTTCAGCTGAGTAGGCAGATGGTTATATAGTCGTATGTTCATATTAAGAAATGACGATGACAATCCACAATTAGTGGTATTTAGATTTTATTTGCCTCTTGTGGAGTAGTTATGGATGTTAGATCTTAATTGTTAAGTTTCTAGATTAGATTTCACATGAATCAGAGCCTTAGAGATATATAAACTAAATGAAGTCATGATTCTATACCTAATAAAAAAAGTTTTGCAGGAATCGTGGTGGTTTTTAGCAAGAGAGCGAATAGCATCATTTGCATTTAGATCAATGAGTTTTTAGCGCCAGTTAATATTCAAAGCGTAATTTTTCAGAACGAAAAAAAAAAACATTTCTTAAAGTTTCTTCTCCATATTGTGCAGCATCCTGAGAACAGCAGAAATTGCATTACAGTTTGATGAGCCAACTTTGCCTGGTAATGAATCTGTGCTTCTGCAGTTTATGGCAACCGTGTTCAAACCTTTCAAGGTGCATTTCGGTGGAATGAGTAGGTTTGCCATCAGCTCCTTTGTCACATCTACCCACCCTGTAACATTGTGTACTGTTATGGCTGGAATTTTAGGTGTCTTTGAAATGGACGGCTGAGTCTCCATCGTATCAGTCGTTTCAATGGGTACAAATCTTTTGGTTTGGGTAATTTCAGGAGATTTAAAAACCCTCCTTCTTTTTAAGGGCGTACCATTTTTCATAGAGATGACAGTGAAGCTTCCGTCATCCTGACCATGCGATGTGTGTGCTTGTAGGCCGGTGTTTATATTTTTGACAAGCGGGAGGGCTGGATTGACTTCCACTACAGAAGTAGATGGTGATGCAAAGCTAGGGTTCATAGGTTGTTTTGCCTGGTCCCACTCGGGAACAATTGTGTCCATTCCGACCGGTTTGTTTGCGGCTTGTGCTTTGGTTTTTTGTGCCTTTTGCTTTTTACAGTGCCTGTATTGGCTGCAACAGGTGCTGCAGCAGCAGGAGATGATAAGGCCGGTGTCTGCGTAAGTCCTATTTTACCTATTCTTTCAGAAACCCCTTGCACATCGGCATCTGCTATTTTCTGAATCGGGTCAGGCAAGTTATTTTTCACAATTTTCAGGCACTTGCTTGAAACAAGACTATTTTTGTTTGGTAGCTCGAAGCTATAAATGGGTTCAAACATACCCTGCAGCGGCAAAGCAGGGGGCATTGATGTGCCCCATTTTTTAACCTTGTCTTTCTCCATTTTAGGAGATGATTCTGTCTGTGAAGCGATGTTTTTCAGAGCCAGAGCTTGCTCCAAAATGGTACAATACCCCCAAAGAGGTTTACAATGGGTTTGTAGCAATGGTACGACAGTGATGGGTCCTTCGGGAAACTCGTCAAATTGCCAAAGTAAACATCGCTGAAGAGCCAGGAGCTGGGCGGCAAATTTAGCTAGCCGTTCAATTGGTTTGACTGACCAGGGAGCCTTGGTACATAAAAATTTTTATATTTGCATTACTGATTAGAATTAATTACTAAAGATTAAAACTAGCATATTAATGCAACCTGGACACCATCTGTGGCCCCAAGTGCTATCGTCTAAGTTTAAATATCAAAAATTTTAAATTTTCAAAGTTCAATTTTGCTCTAAATTGATACAATAGTCCCTATAGGATTTGAAAATAAGTCATTTTGTGACCAAATGTAGTGTTGGGGTTTAACTTTGGGAAACCCTAGGGTGGGACCCACCCGCTTCCCCAGTGAGTGAATTGCATCCTGAAGTGCTTTACTGGGTTGCCAAAATGAGATGACCTTGATGTGTTTGAGGAGTAAAGCACCAACCAGGAGTAAGTGGAGCTGGGTTAATTCCTTCCAGATACCTTGCAGCCTTAGTGTTTATGGTATCTCCTGAATCACCAACTTGATGTCTTCTCTGTCTTTTTGATGTATCGTATGTGCTCTGTCTGAAAGCCAATGAAGGGTGGACGCCAATTCAGTCTCTGTCTCTTGTCCGTCTCCTGTCTCTGATAAGGTACTCCATGGTGTTGAGCAGCATTTTATCAGTCTGGAACGCTAAAACCAACATTTGAGCCAATTTTTCTCCCGGATCTTGTTGCGAATGGACTGTGGGAGCGCCAGATGATTCCATTACCAAGCAAAGCGCTCGGGGACTGCAGCATTGGTTATTATTATTATTACTTTTTATTTGCCCAGAGATCACAATACAAAAATACCAGGTGGGTGGAGTATGTACATGACATAAGGCACGTCAAATGAGGAGCAAAGACACAGGCTCAGTTAAGATACATAAAAGAATAGATGCTCATAGTTACATAAGTGTTTGGTACAAACCCATGAACATCGGCTGTAACATGCACATACAATATCAAATTCAGAAAAATCATTGATCACAAACATGAATCAGACCATGACCATTGCTAGAAACTAAAAGTATGAACTTACTGGTTGGGAATATTGTTGAGATATTCGCCAACCAAGTAGAACATATTACGCTGTAGATATCTTTTTAATTTATGCCTGAATGCAGCAGTTCCCTGTGTATCCTTGATACTTTTGGGTAGTTTGTTAAATAATCTGATGCCCATTTCATTGGGTCCTAATTTCAATGCTTTAGTTCTTATATTCCCACAATGGAAGTCATTCCTGGCTCTGGTGTAATGATGATGATAGGCAGAGTTAAGAGAATAGTTGCCGATGTTATTTTTTATATTTAGAATTAGAAACATAATGTAGATGCATGGGAGTGGTAGCAAATTTAATTCACGGAAAATAGGCCTTGATGGAGCATTGTGAGGTTTCCTGGTGATGATTCTAATAGCTTTCTTTTGCATTTTAAAGATGGTTTGAGAAATAGCAGCTGATCCCCATAATATTATACTGTAGGTTATATTTGAATAAATTTCCCCATAGTACAAATTGAGTAGTACAGTTTTACTTGTAGTTTCATACAGGTGTCTTAATAAGTAGCAAGTTGAACTGAGCTTGTGTTGAAGGGCTTTTACATGAGTATCCCAAGAAATATTTGCACATAGAGAAATACCTAGAAATTTGCATTCTGTCACACGCTCAATTGATAGGTCATTGATTTTTACCAGCAGATCATCTGACACGTTCTTATTGCGTGTAAAGTTTAATATTTTACTTTTATTTACATTTAAGTCTAGAAGGTTGTCTGTACACCACTTGTTTACTGCAAGTGTGACAGACTTAGATTTTTCCACGAGGCTGGGATATGTTTGTGTTGATATTATTACATTAGTGTCATCAGCGTACAACACTGGTATTATTCCATCATTATTTGGTAAGCAGTTAGGTAGGTCATTGATGTAAATCAGAAAGAGGAGTGGCCCAAGGTTTGAGCCTTGTGGAACACCTTTGTTAACTTGGTATGCTTTGGATGAATATTTTGACCCATCAACTGATAACACTACTTTCTGAGTGCGATTATGAATATAGGACTTCAACCAGTTTAAAGGACTTCCTCTAATTCCTATTCTATTGAGTTTAATTAGTAGTCTATTGTGGTTTACATTATCAAAAGCCTTTGACAAGTCAAAAAAGATTCCAAGAGTTTTGCGTTTAGCATCTAATGAATTAGGTATGCTGTCGATTGCCTGACATATGGCAGTTGTGGTAGACCTTTCAGATCTAAATCCATGCTGAGAATTTGAAAGTAGGAAGTTTTTTTCGAGATAAGATGCTATTTGCATATACCTGGCTTTTTCGAATATTTTAGCAAATGTATTTTGGATGGCTATTGGTCTGTAGTTATTCAAATCATTTACACAGCCATGGTCTTTATAAACGGGCACTACTTTTGATTCTTTTAATTGGGATGGGAAAATCCCTTGTATCAAAGATTCATTAATTAAAAATAAAAGGGGTGCTTTTATGGCTTCAAAACAATGATGAACAACTTTACCAGGAATTTCATCTGGGCCAGTACTGAATTTGTTTCTGAGTGAGGAGACAATAGTTTTTAGATTGGTTTCAGAACATGGCTTGGCAAACATTGACGATGGTGCATTTGCTAAAAGCACATTGGCTGGAGAAGTAGTTAGGCAAGGAGCTGATATGTAGAATTTGTTAAATTTATTAGCTAGAGATGAATAGCTAGTGGCAGTGTTATTTTCAGGGTTACAAAGTTTTGGGAGAGTGAGTTGTGGATTTTTCTTACCTCTACAGTCATTAATTATTTCCCATGCAGTTTTGGCCTTATTATTGGAATTAAGTAACTTATTATCATTATAGGTTCTTTTCGTGGTAGAAATCAGTTTACGGTAATACTTTTGAAATTCCTTATAGAGTAACCTTTGTTCATGATTGTTTGAACTTTTACTGGAGATAGCAAGTTTTTTTAAGGATAGTTGAGTAGTAACGGATCTCATCAGTTAGCCAAGGCTTACATTTAGTTCTATGAAATATTTTATGATGTGTTACTGGGAAACACATTTCAAAATTGTGTTTGAAAATTGAATAAAAGTAATTGAAACCTTCGTCTACTGACTTAAGGTCATAGACATTGTTCCAGTTTTGGGACTGTAGAAGGAGCGGAAAATGCTGCATATTTCCATGAGTGAGAGGCCGCCTTGGGTAAGTTTTATCATTTGGACTATCCATTGGTTGGTTAGTATCGATACTTATTTTCACCATGCAATGGTCTGTTATACCTAGGTCACTAACAGTTGTGACTACTTTTTCATGGTTAAGGTTGGTCACAGCGTAATCAATTAGGGTGGCAGATGTGGGAGTGACTCTGGTAGGATTATTGTTAAAACATTCCATGCCATAAGTTTTGAACAGATTCAACAATTCGGATCTGTGAGGGGAGTCAACTACGAGATTACAGTTGAGATCGCCGTTCAGCACGAGTATCCGGTTGCTTGCATATAAGGAGCAAATGAGTTGGTCCAGTTTTTTAATGAATGAATGAAAATCACCAGTTGGTGATCTGTAGATGGAGATGAGCACGAGCAATCCCACTGGAGTTTCCAGCCTGTCAGTTGAACTCTTCCAGAGAAATGGGAGACGGAGGCAGCAGGATTGTGCTGATTTGGTCATCGAACTGGTCCCAAAAAATTGTCCAATCTACAATGGCATAGTCCCGGATGATTTTTGGTGGCATCTCCACCAAAGGTTTCCTCACGATCTCATTTCTTTACTTTAAAATTCCATAATTTGAGGAGATCTCAACATTGACATAACTCTAAACACTAGCAATTGCCAGGCTCTTTAAAATCTTTTGCTTTCATATCATTTATACCTTGCAAACAAACAGCAAAAACTAGAATAGGTAGAACATTTTATGTATCTTGGGAGTGGTTTGGACCAACACGGTCAAAGTAGTAGGGACGTGAGGAGAAGAATTGTGCTAGGCAAAGAGGCTTTCATAAGGAGGAGGGAGTTGATGAGAGGGACGTTGAGTGAGGATATTAAAAAAAGACTCGTGAAAACTTTGATATGGAGCGAAGCTATGTACAGCGCGGAAACGTGGTCATTGAAGATGGAGGATGGACATAGAGTGGAGGTGCTGGAAATGTGAGTGTGGAGAAGAATGGAGAAGGTGAAATGGACAGAGAAGAAAACAAATGAGGAAGTACTTGGTATGGTGGGCGAAGAGAGGGGTTTGTGGAGGCAGGAAAAGTGGATGAAGGGGGTGTTGACCGGCAGTGGGATGTTGAAGACTGTGATAGAGGGTAGAATGTTGGGCAAAAGAGGAAAGGGAAGGAACAGGATAGGGTTGTTGGACGGGATGAAGGGAGGAAGAAAGTACTCAGAGATGAAGAGGGACCTGATATAGAGTAGGATGATGGATTTTGTGTTTTGTTAGGAGTAATAAAATATTTGTTTGGTAGTTGTGTCCATCCAAAAACCTCCCTTAACCGTAGCCTACCTAATAATAAACGAACAGCCTACTCGATTTTCTGCCTGCCTAGATAATGTAATTGCCAATTATGGTCCTGAACTGTGCAGTAGAAGTGTTATTGACTATCTCCTATCTGACCATCAAGTTATAAGCTTCACTTTTAAGACTCAAATTTCTCAAAACAGGTAAAACCATTGTCATGAGACCCATAACAATATGAGGGCGGTTAAATAAGTACCCGTGTTTGACGATAAAAGTCGTTTCTGAGAGAAGTGTATGTTATTATCGTGTGCTGCCATCTGTCAAATGACGGTGAAACAAATTTCAGACTGATTTAAAGGTTAGTTTGGACTTGGCAGGCATTCAAGTAAGACGTGTTTCTTTCGTGATATTCACTAAGATGTTCGGTAATTCGCTTTTTGTTTTTGAACGGGAAGAAATGCAAGGAGGTAAAAGCAAAGTTGGATGCTGTTTAAGGGGACACTTTGCCATGTATGACCACAGTTAGATATAGTTTCAACGAATTTGAACGTGGGCGAACATCTGTTTTTGATGAGGAGTGACCAGGTTGCCCGACAGATGTGGTTAGTAAGGAAATCATTCAAAAAGTCCATGCCATGATTCTCGCTGATCGATGAACAAAAGTGCATGAAGTAGCAGAAGCCGTGGGTGTGTTGACCGGAACGGCAATTAATATTTTACATAATAAGTTGGCGATGAAAAAATTGTCGGCCCGATAGGTGCCGCGATTGCTCACGGTGGACAATAAGCTGATCCGGCTGTCAACTTTGAACTTTGCATGAACTACTTCTTCATTTCTAACACAGGCACATACTGAACCGCCCTTGTTTAGAAGGTTTAGAGAGTTTCCAACTGCTTCTATCTTGCATCTATTGGCAGTGTATTTGTGCAGACTCTGTAGATCAAACTTGTTTTTCCTGTTTAATCACAGAAATGACAGAGCACTGCCCACAGACAGGATAAGGAATGGTTTGATATTAATCATTCAAATTTAAATACTAACAAAACTCAGCATATTGTGAGCAGTCTTAAATCAACTGGGAGACTCACATCAGTCAGACCTGTAATAAACTGGAGTACAGCTGTTTATATGTTAAGAAAGCTCAACTTTCTCATTTCAAATGGGTATCGGTTGACACTTTACCATGCCTTCTTTCAATGTCATTTGAATTATGGTGTTATGGCGTCATTCCCCACGTGTTAAACAAATCTTGCTACTACAAAGAGAGCTATTCACTCTCTTGCTAATATACCACCACATGATTTTCTGCAAAACTTTTGTTACTAGGTATGGAATCATGACTTTATTTAGTCAAAGGCTCTGATTTGGAAGACTACCACAAAGCAAGGGAAATACTAAGGAGAAGGCAAGTGGAATTCTCATCTTACCAGCTGCTGGTAAACAAACTAAATGAATATTGCATTAGGAATCTAGTAGGGGATGTAAATTTTAAGAAATTGAAGGCAGAACTGCAAAGATTGGGATTTATAACAAAAAGCGTAACCCAATGAACAACTACTAGACCTGCCACTAAAGACAGAGAACAAGGGAAAACCAATGGTATCAAACAATTGATACCAGTTTACCACTCCATACCATGGAAAGATCCGCAACCAGGCGATCTTCTCAAAGTAGAATGGCTGCTGACCATGTGAGTAATAATCACAAAATTCCAAAAACCTAAGGGCGTGATACAGTGCCACAAATGCCAGGGCTTTGGGCACACGAAGAATTATTGTGGCATTCGGCCCCGCTGTGGTAAGTGTGCCGGAGCGCATCTAACTGCTGAATGCGAGACAAAAGACCACTGCACTGCACCCGCAAGGTGCGTGAATGGTGCAATAGACCATCCTGCCAATTATCGCCGTTGTCACATTTATCAATGAGAAAACCAGCATAGATTAGCACGAGAGAAATGCAACACGAATTCCCAAGGATCACCCTAAGGGAAAACATACATCCCTGCCTCGGTTCCTGTAGCAAATGCTTGGGCAGCTTGTACCCTTTAAAGCAATTATGCGCATTGCACCAGCTTAATGACTACTAAGCTCCGTAACATATGTCTCCTCAGTTGGAATTGCAATAGCATACTCGGCCACCAAAGGGCATTCAAAAATCTAATAACTGGTAATTTTGATGTAGTCGCCCTTCAGGAGATATTTAAGACCAAATTATTCACTACAACTGCATAATTATACAACATATCAGCATGACCGCGACACCACTTGCGTGCTTATCGCAGTCAAAACCTCTACAGAGCACAAGGCAATGAAAGCACACGCCCTTAGTACAATTGAATATGTTGGAACATGATTCCCAACAACCATAGGTGAACTTGACATCTATTCTGTTTACCAACCTCCTGGTAAGAAGACTATTGTTTCTGACAAAAATTGTTGCTTATTCCCGAATGACAGACACGTCGTAGCCATCGGCAATTGGAACTTAAAACACGCGGAATGGGGGTGGGGAGCTGCTAATGATAATGACCGGCATTTACATAAAATTGTGAATCCCATCATTGTAGACATGGAAGCCCCATTATCGGCAATGTGCATTGATGCCTTTGGAGGGGAGGATAGGAGGGGAAAGTTTTTTTGATTCCAGGATGAATCTTCCCTCTGTATTTTTTCCTTTGTCTGCTCAACAGTTTCGAAGAGTGTGCCTGCATCATTTTCCATCAAAATGATGTCGTCCATATTGCTATTTACGCCTTCCGATAATGGAGGGTGGTCAATTTGAGCTTCCAATTCCATTGTCTTTTCTGAGCTGGTGGTGGCTCTCATTTGTTTGGCCTGTCTGCTATTGTTATCGGAAGGAAACATAATTGCAGCTATTTGTGGAGGAAGCATTCGCTTCCCAGCATTTTTGTTATGCCATTTTGCTGGCTTTCACAGGGGACCTGATCATCTTGTCCTATCCTAGTCTCCCACTTGAAAAGATAACAAAGGGGAAGGGAACGCCTTTAGAAAAACTAAGAGACCCCGCAGTGACCCCCCCAACTGATCCTCTTTGGCAAGCGGACAGGGCACAACTGGTCTGAGTCAAGGATCTCTCTATCCTGCCCACCAAAGCCTTAATGAGTGGAATTCCCCTGTGGCCCTCGAGGTGCAAGCCCTTTTTCCAGTTGGCAGGGGAGTGCGACCTTATGGGGACACAAAAATGACACCACCCGATGGTGAGAAGGGCCTCAGCCTTCCTCACTTGGCACTCACTTTGTTAGGGCCTATCCCACATGGGAGACTAAGTCTAAATGTCTTAACTTACCAGGGCTCACCTGGGTTCAAGTGAAAATGTCGTGTGTGGACACTTACTAACTTCCCAATCGGGAAGAGAGGAGAATGGTTATGAGTAACCCTTGGTCCAGTTCAAGAATACTACTCTTAGCAGTTCATCAGTTCAACCATGTGGTTTGAAAACCCCCCAGTAAAAAGGGTAAATATATCAGGTTTATGTATGGGAAGGTTCCATTGTTGCCGACCTCTCTATAACTTAGGATCCCCTGGCCCCGGCATGATCTGATGTTGTGTGGGCTTGTTGGGAAACCAGGCGCCACTAAAATAATATATGGCAAACAAAAAATCATATAACTACATAGGAAAAAATAAGCAAAATATATAAAAAAGATGATAAAAACTTTATTTTAAAAAAATCAAAATTTCTCTTTAAAAAAAGTCAATCCAAGACCAGTGCTATTAACAATAAAAAAATAAGATATGTAAGTTTAGTCATTAGTATGTCTCTGTCCTGTTGACAATGTTTCAAGCACCATGTTAATACTCAAATTTATTTTTACTCTCTTTCACTTGCTATGGCTAATTGCCAACTCACTAGAAGTCTTTCTTTCTTATTCTCCTTCACTAACACTGGGCAGGTACACATTCCTCATTTACACATTCGATTGCCACTGTTTCCTTTGTGAGCTGTTTGCACTAACATTGACACTGACGGGGTGAACAATTGTCGTATTGATGCAGCAAATTTCTTGCACATATTAATGCCACACCAATGAGTACTGGCTGGCAGCATCTCATCATCAGGAACAAAATTGCGGCCTTCAGGACAATCACATGGGAAAAGGTTTCCTCGCCCTCCCCTGATGATGGCTTATGGCACCTAGCTCGAAGCCTCCGGGGCGAGCCGTGGGATGAGGTGCATCTGCGCACCATGACCGGGATCCTGCAAATGGCAGAGAAGGCCATGGAGATGGCTAAACACATTAAGGTATCGTCTCTTTCCGAAGGAAATGCTGACCAAGAAGACCCCCTGCAATCGCCAGTGCAGCCGCCAGGAATGCCACGCCATGTTCGCAAATGCAAAGAGATCCCACCAATCATGGACGAAGACCTTTGAGAGTGCCTGCAGTATGCGGTCGTTCCAGTTTGTAGAGTGACAGCCCCAGATCTTATTGGCATATGGGCCAGAGGAGAAGCCGTGGCCAGAGGTCGGCTGTGGTGGCTTTTGGGGTTAAACATTAAGGAGTTGTCATGTTTTAATGGCGGAGAGAAAATTCTGTTGGTTTTTCTAAGGGATCTGGAAATTGCACAGGTGGAGTTGTCTTTGGCTGTTAAAGTTGATAGGTGAGATTCCCAGTTTTAGTTTTGAATTTGGCAATTTCCAGTTTGGTTTTGTTGCAAAAATGCCAATATTCTTGTTTGTGAAGAGGAAGTCGTAAGTGTTGCCAATGTGTATGTGGAGCGTTTCAGGTATTTATGAGATTTATGATGTGTGGCGGAAGGATGAGTTTACGAGTGTTTTCTGGAGACTGATTTCATGACTTTGTTAAGGGCATCTTGGAGTATATTTGTCAAGAGAATGGCACGGATGTTCATGTCTTCATAAGACGGGTTGTCTAGGGTAATAAGGGGATGTAAAAGGGTTGAAAGGGTGTCTGGAAGTCTATGCCAGTCAGTAGTAGTTTTAGGGGTTTGTAGGGTGCGTCGACAGCTATGGTCATTTTGCACCACTGTCATTACGTAAAACTTATGTTCCTTTTAAACTAGGAATAAGTAAACAAATAAATACGAATAAATATATAAATAAATAATATAAACAAAAAAAAAGGAAAATGCTAAAATCAAAAGCATTAAAATAATGAGCTCCAAAGCTAAAGCTGCCCCATTAAACCAGTATACCTTAAAAAACTTAAGACTCGGTTTATAGACCCAGAGTCATCCCCTAAAATATTTCTTAAGTCTCCCCTTATCTTCAACATGTCTCTGGCCCTTTGGTATGTTGTACATTCCGTCAGGATATGTTTTATCGTCAGGGCTTGGAAGCACTCATTGCAGCGGGGCTGTTCTTTTACCTCCGCAAAGAGGTACGAATGAGTGAGGGCAGAGTGTCCTATTCTCAGGCGCGTAATCATGACCTCTTCCCTCCGAATTTTCCGGATGGAAGAGGACCATGGTGAAACGACCGGTTTTATTGCCCTGAGTTTATTATTTTGCAGAGACTGCCAAGTCTCCTTCCACTGATGCAGGACCGAGTTCCGCAAGGCGGCCTTTACGTCCTCCATTGGAACCAAGGTGGAGTCGGTCTCGGGTTGTCGAAGGGCATCCTTCGCTGCCTGGTCAGCTTTTTCGTTGCCTCTTATGCCAACGTGACCAGGAGTCCATATAAAGGAGACCCTGTTCCCCTTTCTCTGAAGGGACAACAGGGTATAATGGATCTCCTGGACTATCGGGTGCACAGGTGCAAAGACCGATAAAGATTTTAGGGCGCTCAACGAGTCGGTGCAGATGAGGAAAGAGCCATTGCTTTCTTTTATTTCTCCTAGGGCCGTCCTTATGGCTGACAGCTCGGCTGTGAAAATGCTGCAAGAAGTGTGCAATTTTTTCCTCACGACTCCATGGTAGTGGGACACGACCGCATAGGCACATGCAGATTCTGACTTTGACCCGTCGGTGTAGACTGGGACAAAGTCGGAAAGTGAGCTGAGGACGGCACTAAAGAGCTGCTGGTATTCGGAATCGGTCGTCTTGGCTTTGCGGCGTGCACTGGCAATGAGTTTAATATCCGGCATTGGTGTTAACCAAGGCGGATACTTAGCATAGGAGACGGGGCATATTTGAGGAAATGTAAAATTTACCTCATTAATAAAATCATTAAAACGAACGGCAAAGGGCCTAGTTGCCCTTCTCCGCCTGTTAAATAAGTCTAAAAACCGTTGGTTAAAAACTATGTTAAAACAAGGGTGGATTGTCTCTGACAAAATTTTACAGGCATAGTTGCCCATTAAAATCATCCTGCGGGTTTCCAACGGAGGCTCCCCTGCGTCTGCAAGTAAGCTTGGGACTGGGCTTGTTCTAAATGCCCCGGTGGCCAACCGTATCCCAGCATTGTGGACACATGTGAGTGGTCTCAAGTAAGACTCTCGTGCTGAGGAATACACTATGGAACCATAGTCCAGTTTGGATCGCACCAAGCCTCTGTACAATAAAAGCACGGTGGTGCGGTCTGCTCCCCAAGTGGAGTGAGTTAAAAACTTTAAAACGTTGAGGGTTTGGCGACACCTCTCGCGTAACACGCGGATATGCTCCCGCCAGTTCAGCTTTTGGTCCAGGATCATGCCGAGAAAGCGGACGGACTCCACAAATGGAAGAATCCTACCCAACAGGGTTAGGGTCGGGGTAACGTGGTAACCGCGAAGACGGTGAAAGTGCACGCATTTCGTTTTCTCCATGGAGAAACGAAATCCGTTCTTTCGCGACCACTCTCCCAGTTTGTTTAGAGTCACCTGGGCTTGCCTGGAAGCGTTTGGCAGTCGTGTCGACCGGCAAAATATAGCTAAGTCGTCCACATAGAGCGATGCCATCACCGGGGCATTGATGCATTCCACCACGTCGTTGATGGCGATGGCAAATAACGTCACGCTCAGTACTGAACCCTGGGGTACCCCGTTCTCCTGTGTAAAAGATCGGGATAAGTGCTTCCCAGTCCTTACTTTAAAAAGGCGGTTAGTTAAAAAATTTCTGATAAATAGGGCCATGTTGCCTCTAAATCCCCACTTGTGGAGCGTGTTGAGGATTCTCCATCGCCACACACTATCATAGGCCTTCTCCAGGTCGAAGAAGACTGCTATGACGTGTTGACGGTGGAGAAAGGCTTCCTGGATGAAGTTCTCAGTGCGCACCAGATGGTCTGTCGTGCACCTGCCACGCCGAAAGCCGCACAGAGCGTCGGAGAGCAGGTGTCGACTCTCCAAGCACCACATGAGACGTCGGTTTACCATCCGTTCCATCACCTTGCACAGGCAGCTGGTGAGAGATATGGGACGGTAGTTGTTCGGGTCATTTTTGTCCTTGCCCTGTTTTAGGATTGGTATCACGATGGACTCTCGCCAGGCATTTGGAAAACTGCCCTCGTTCCAAAGTTGGTTGAGGGTATTTAGGACCTCCCCAATCGCAGTTTCCGGAATGTTCCGGAGAAATGCGTTGTGGATTTCGTCCGCCCCTGGCGAGGTGTAATGGGAGTCTTCGATGGCGGATTTAAGCTCCCAGGACGTGAAAGGCTCATTGTAATATTCGCTTGTAGGACCTGCACCGAAATTGAGAGGGACTCTCTCGCATCGCCTCTTCAGGTTCGCAAACTCCGCGGCATAGCCCTCGTCACTGCTATTGGCCGCGAACTGACTGGCAAATATGTTGCTTATTTCGGCAGGTGAATTAACCACCCGGCCAGCAACAAGCAATGGCGAGATGACAAATGAGCCCTTGGACCCGGAGATTTTCTTCACTTTGTCCCATACCTGACCAAGCGGCGTGCGATGGTTGATGGTAGAGACGTATTCTATCCAGGAAGCCCTCTTGGCCTCCTTCACGGCCCTTCGAGCTCGCGCTCTCAGGCGGCGGTACGATGCCAGATTAGTTGCCGTGGGATATTTTCTAAAAATATTCAATGCTTTTTTCCTCGCCCGAATCGCCCGGTCGCATTCCCCGTTCCACCAAGGGACAGGAGCTCGATTAATGTTCCCGGACGTACGAGGGATACTTTTGGTAGCTGCCGCCAACAGCGTTGAACTTAGTTTATCGACGTTGTGCAACGCGTCGAAACTTGCGTCGTGTTTATATGTAAACGTACGCTTGAAAAGTGGCCAGTCCGCACGGTTAATACGCCACTTTTCCGGAGGTTTTGAAATGGTGGGCGAAGAGTCTTCTTTAACGAGTAGAAGAGGAAAATGGTCACTCCCACAGAGATCGTTGTGGGTGGACATTTTCAGCTTTGGGGCTAGACTTCTCGAGCATAGACAAAGATCTATTGCTGAGAATTCCCCATTGAAGCTGTTAAACCGGGTTTTTTCGCCGCTATTTAATAAAAACAGGTTAAAATCCTCAATAAAGTTAGATAAAATTCGACCTCTCCTATTGCTTTGGGTTTCTGGCCCTCCCCAGAGAGGATCATGGGCATTAAAATCTCCCATCAAAATGAACGGCTGAGGAAGCTGGTGGACAAGGGCTTCAAGGTTCAGGCGGGTCACCGGTGCACCCTCTGGCAGATACACGTTGCATAACGTCATCCTCTCAGGGGTGTGCACCGTGACAGCGACGGCCTGGAATGGAGAGTTCAGTTGGACTCGCGAGGTGTAAAGGGCCTCACGGGCCGCAACTGCTACTCCCCCTTGGGCTCGTTGGCCACTTAGGTCATCCGTTCTAAAAACAGTGAACCCCTTCAAAATACCCTTATCTTCAGCCTTAAAATGGGTCTCTTGGAGACAAATACAAGAGGGTTTAAAATCTTGAATTAAAATGGCCAGCTCCTCCTTGTGCCGATAAAAGCCATTGCAGTTCCACTGCAGAATGGAACACATTTAAAGTGTTAAATTAGAATAAATAAATAAATATATAAATAAAAGAGATGACTAAAAAGGGAGATGACCAACTCTATTGAGGTTATCGCTTGAAGCGATGTTTCCTCTTCCACTCGTTTGCGAAGACCTCAGTATCAGAGATACTCTGGTCCTCTTCAATTACCTCCGGCTTCTTTGGCTTCACTGGAGGCGGCGGGGAAGGTGTATTCTCACGCCGTTTTGGCGTGTTCCCCTTGGTGGTTTTTAGTGGGCTCTTCTTTGAAGGGCCCACAGGAGTAGGTGGCTCCTTGTCCACCTTACTATTTCCATCCTTCACCCTTTTTGGTTTAGGCACTTGCGTGGTTTCTATTGGGGATTCTTTCGGGATCTCTGTCTGCGTGGCGATGGTACACTTTACACATTGCGTGGTTGCAACGGAAGCAAAGGACCGGGAGAAAGTTGGAGCGATTAGCGCCCTGTATTTTCTCCTCGCTTCCGCATATGGGATTTTTTCCAGTGTTTTTATCTCCATGACTTTCCTCTCTTCTTTCATCTTCGGGCAATCACGAGAGTACACTGGGTGTGTACCCTCGCAATTGACACAAAGAGGTTCCGAAGAGCACTCTTTATCCTCGTGCGCATCTTTGCCACAGCGCGGGCAGGTGGCCTTGCCCTCGCAGCGCGACGCGACATGGCCGAACCGTTGGCATTTGAAACAACGCACGGGATTTGGGATGAATGGCCTCACTGGTACCGATTCATAGCCCACAAACACCTTGTCGGGTAGTCTATCACGCGCAAACGTCAAGATCACGGAGGTGCTGTTTACGTTTTCTCCGTTGCGCCTTGTGGTGAGTCGACGACAATCAGTCACTCCCTGAGAGAACATTTCTCTCTTGATTTCTTCGATGTCCACGTATAGGAGGTCGTAGTGACTGATGACTCCCCGACAGGTGTTAAGAGTGCGGTGCACCTCCACCTTAATCGGAATGTCATGGAGCGTTCCCATAGCAAGTAGTTTTTCGCTCTGTGTGTCGTTCAGGGTCTCTATAAGTAGTGTACCATCCCTGAGCTTCTTCACGCTCTTTGGGTCCCCAGGCACAATCTGTGATAACACTCTGCGAATTAAGAAGGGAGAAACCTTTTTCAAGGTCTCACCTTCCTTTGCACAAGACATAATTAAATAGCGCTTACATGCGCCGATACACTTTTCTCCCCCGCCGGTGTCCGGACGGGATCTTTTTAGTGGGGGAAAGGGTTTTTCCTCCATAATAAGAAATGATTCGTCCCTCGGCCTCCCCACCTGCCACGGAGCCACACATTTGGGACGCCACTCCGCCAAACCGGAGTGGTCGCCAGGGCTAACTCGAGGGATATAGCGCTTCTGGAGTGGTTGTCTGTTTTGGGGTGGATCTTCGGTGCAAGGGCCCCCCAAAACCCTTACATCTCCGACCTCCCTACGCAGACCCCCACAACCTTGGCACTCGCCACCGGAGCGAAAACGCGACGGAAGCCGATTGACCGGGAGTGGCTAGCTCCCGGCCTCCTGTTTACACGAAATCCGGGGCCGAAGAGGGGTATCACTCCCCGGTCCATACAGGGCATCCGACACCCTGCTGGGAACCAGAAAGCTCACCCTCCAGGATCCCCTTTTCTCCCTTACGGGTCTCCAGGCACGGCAAACACCTGGGCGGATCGCAGGCCAGATGGTATGGCCGCTCACAGACAGTGGATCCACAGCACTGTCCGGACGCATCCCTTGCTGGCTTGGGGTTTGTTTTCGGGGTTTTCTCCCCGCCCTTTTAGTCGCCTCTTACGACAAGCAGGGATACTGCGGGAGTATTCTCTACCCCTCTACCCACAGGGGGGCTATGCCAGTCAGTCAATTGTCTTGTCAGCAGGATGTCGAGAATGGGATTTAGTGGAATGGTAATAAGGAAAGATAGGTGGTCTGAACTGAGGTCGTGAATAACTGAAGGAGGGTCTCGAAAAGGAAGATTGAGGGAGACAGCTATATCCAGGATGACGCATCTAGCTCGAGCTTGTGGAGTGAGATGGGTAGGTTTCAAGGGAGAATGAATGTATTATCAGTTAAAGGGAAATGGAGGACTGGAGAATGCAGCCTTTGCAGTTGGAGACGAGGCAACCCCAGTCCTGGTGTTTGCAATTCCAGTCGCCGACAAACATGGCCCTGTTATGGAGCAAAAATAAATTGCTGAGTCATCCCTGCTTAAGATATGAGATGGTAGACAGAGTATATATGTAAGTTTCCCTGGGGAGTGTGAGGTGTAATACCAAGGTCTCTAGTTTTTGGAAAACGGGAGAAGGAAGAGGAGTGTGCTTCAACCCTTTCTTTAACAGGAATGGCTGCTCCTCCTCCAGGAGTGTTTCTGTCAAGTCTGTAGATGTATTTTGGAAAGAAGAGTGAAATATAAGGTTTAATAAAACTTTCTTGAAGGAGTATTAAGTCAGTGGTGTGCTCAGTTGTGTATTTCAATAGTTCTTTTTTATTGGTGATGCTGTCACAGTTCCAGGAGAGAATAGTGATGTGTTTGGAGGTATGTACATGAGGGTGGCTTGATGTGTTCATGGTTCAGTCTGGAGGAAGAAAATTTGTTCTAAGGTGAAGAGTTTTTTGGCTTTAATAGTGGGAAGTGAGGACATTTTTCCCCAGATGTCTTTGAAGAAGGAATTAAGGGCTTACAGTTCAGTTGATTCTTGGGAATGACTTAAATTGGGAACAGGGTTGGAATCAAGGGGGTGTGTTGGGGACGGAAAAGAAAGGGGGTTGTGAAGTGCAGCAGAGTAGGAGTGGGTGAACGGTTTTGGAGCAGGGGTAGGAGTGAAGGAAGCTGTCTTACCTAGGTGCAATATTAATTCTTGTTTGGCCTTGTGTGGACAGATCAACCCCTGTAATTGGCCTTATGCTCCCTTTGACAAAGGTAGCAGCATTTAGCACGGGAGTCGGGTGTTTTCAAACATTCGGAAGAGGCGTGGGGACTGTCAAAGCAGACGCAGTTCAGAGGGAGAGTGCAGTGCTTTTCTGTGTCCCAGTGGCATTGGCATTGCACTGGCAACAGAGGCTTATAATAAAAGTCGATCTTTATCGAAAGTCCTGCTAAATTAGAAAGCCATAAAAATGCTTGGGTATCTATAGAATTTTCTGCTATTATTTGGCAGGTTCGGGTCGGGTATTTGTCAAGTGATAGGAGCCCTGAAGCCCGTTAAGCAGCCAAAGGTCTGGTAGACCAGATTCAGTGAACTGCTATGAGGAAACCCTTTGTCTTGAGTTCCGATAAATTGTCCTCAGAAATTGAGGGGAAGAGGCCACAAAGTGAAAACTCTTTCCTACGCTTACCCTGCAGTTGGTATGTGACATACGGAACAGATTTAGCTTTGAGAAGAGACGGGACCTCCTATATGGACCTGTTCACCAATCTGATGCGACACTTGGTGTCTGTGAGAATGGCAGGAAAGGATTGCGGCAGAGGGGCCAGGGGAGGAGCTGTGGCTAGAGGTCGGGCATTCCTTGAGCATAACGGCGGAAAATCTTGGTGTTGGCAGTGATGCCAGTAATATGGTCTTAATAAGAGCCGATTACCACGTGGTTTGAAGCAGGCGTAGTGATCCTTAAAAGGTCCCTCCACTTCCCAGAAGTAGAGTAGTCCTATGAGGTGCTGAGGTCGTTGCCAGGAGATTTAGGGTATCCAAGAGGTCCAGGTCAGTGTGCAGTATCCAGAAGAGTCCAAAAAAGCAACGTCAGCCCGGAGAGAAAAGCCAGTAAGTTCCGGTCTGGTCGATGTAGAACAATGCAGAGGTGTCCTAGAAGGAAGCTCGATTCTTCACAGATTGGCACAGCTCCAACAGTTCCTGCTCCACGTAGTCTCCTTCTGCTGCCAGTCCGGTCAGTGACCTCTTCACTGACTGCCAAACAGTCTGATGCAACACTTTTGCGTAGACCACATAATCTGTTCTGGTGGGAACTCCCACCACCACTGGTAGTCATCGCAGCTGATGGCGAAAGGGACTAGTGAGACATGGGGACATGTGCTTATGTTGTTTGTGGGAAAAGGAAACTGACAGGCTAAAATTAGAACTATTTACAAGTTTAACAGAGTAAATTAACAGTAGAGACAAACAAATTTACAAGTGAGATACATTTAAAAGAATTAAAGTTAAGAGAAGATTTATTTTTTGATTATACTGTTATCTTTTTTTATAATTTTTGTTTTCTTTTTTTATTATAAGTTTATTTTTTAATAACTTTTTATTTTTTATTTTCTTCTTTTTTTATTGCTAATTTCTTTATATTATTAACCTTTTGATTTTTTCCTTTTTATACCTTTTTTATTACTATTATTTTTTTATCTTTGATTTGTTTACCTATTAATATATATTTGGGTACGTTTACACTTATTGAATAGGATTTGATAATTGGCGATAATTTTTCAAACAGGATATGGAAAAAGCATCCGACTTATAACTAATACGTGTTGCGAATAAATCTGAACAATGATTTTTAATAAGTTTAAAATAATGATAAAGAGATATAGGGAAGACTCTTAGGGGAGTAATACGTTTAGGCAGTGTTATTGTACATTTGGGTGGGATATCATAGTTCCAGATATTGGTTAAGAAAGGGATTTTGATTTCCGAAGGTGGTAATGAAGTTTTTGATGATTTTTTTTAGAAAAGACGCTATGGTGGGGAGTTTATGGGCCGAGCGCACATGCTGCGTATTTGTTAACCTTGAGATTTTCAGTAAAAAATGGATGGTGTTGTTTTGGAAGGATTCTAGTTTGGATCTGATGTTTTTATTTAGTGCAAATATATCTCCACCATAAAGGAGTTTTGGACGGATTATACCCTTATGAAGGTGGATACGGGCAGGGTGAGAAAGATAAAGAGTTACCACAAAATAGGCTCCACATACTGTTTTTAGTAATAATAATAATAATAAGTTTATTTGTCCAGAGACTGCATCATACAAAAAATTGTACACAGGGTATAGGACACGTCAAGGCTTTAAATATGACTAGGCACGTCAAGACACGTTAAGGCATTAAAATGACATATTATATTAAAAATAACAAGGCATGTCAAGACACATCAAGGCATTAGATATCACATATGATAATTAGATATAATTATAGGTAATTCACGTACATTATTTGACATACAATTTATGCTTACATTGTGATACATATTGTATTAATACAATAATACACAATGTAATACATATACCTATTCTCAGTTTCATGTTCCATGAAATTCCTAATAGAATAGAAGAAATTCCTTTGAAGAAAAGCTCTCAATTTCCTTTTAAATAAACAAATGTTTGTAGTGGCATGGGCAGCAGAAGCAGTCTTGTAAATGAGGCTGATATGAGTTTGCGGTCTAAAATTAAACCTAGGAAGCGGTGACTAGAGGTCCTTGGGATGAGTGTGTGTTTAATTCGTGGTGAGTTGTGTCTGTCGTGTTTGCATCCTCGTTCGAAGTGTACGTGAGTGCTTTTTGAGGCATTCATTTGAATTTTCCATGTTTGTGTCCAACGGTGAATGAGTGTTAAATGACTTTAATCTTCTTATATCATGTCTAAGGATCTGGAGGTAGCGGAAATGGCTGCGTCATCTGCTAAGACTGCGATCTCTAAAGAAGGAGCCCCAGAGCAAATATGTACAGTTTCTGAGAAATGTGATACATTCACTGCTGCCACTTTGAGCAAATCTGCCCAAAGTGCCCGCAATGTCGAATTGTGTGACTCCCCTGAACCTGAATCTGTTATGACTCTTAAACCTCTTCATCCCCTTAATGCATCTGATGATGGATTCATCCCTGCGACCAATAAACGAAGACGCCGTACTCCTCTGGCGATAGGATCGTCGGAGAAGATGTGCTCCCTCGCAGGTATTCCACGACGATCGCATCTTCATGTATGGAATCTCAACTCCAGCACAACTGTGGAAGCTATTCAGGAATATGTTCGAGAGGAAATTCCTGATCTGGACACTTCATCGGTCATGGAAGTTGTCAAGCTCGAAGTGACCCGCGGCAACCATGCCTCCTTCCGCATTTCAGTGAATAGTGAGCTACGGGAAACCCTCATAAAGCCCTCATTTTGGCCCAAATATGTGCACGTCGGAAATTATTCTTTTTGGAAGACACGCCCGACAACATCGACAGGGTAGCAAAGTACCTCAAGGTCCTGCACATTAACATTCAATGTCTTAGTAACAAGTTGCTGGATCTTGAGGTCCTGATGAGTGAATATAAACCTCATGTCCTTTGTATTAATGAACACTGGTTGAAATTAAGTGATTTGAAATTTTTAAATCTACCTGGATATTCCATCGCCGATGTATTTTGCCATTCAAAGCATAGAAATGGAGGTGTATTGGTTCTAGTTTCACAGTGTGTGCGCCTTTTCCCGACCTGTTTCTCACAGGAGTTTCTCAATGAAGAGTTGTCCTTCGAGTCCTGTGTCGTGGGTCTCAGTGTAAATAATGTCGCATATCATTTATTATCTATCTATCGTTCTCCCTCGAGTGATTTTAGGGTTTTTCTTAACAAACTTGCTAAACTATTAGAGCTAATTCATGATGCTATACCAACACCTAATTTAATTATAACTGGGGACTTTAATTGTGATTTCACAAGTAATTCCAAAGCCAAACAGGAATTCTTAGATATCCTCACCTCTTTCAACATTTGTGTTACTAATACCGAACCCACTAGGGTAAACGGCCTTTCCTCTACTATTATAGATAATATCTTAACAAACATTGATTTGGGAAAAGTAAATACTGAAGTAATCAAATCCCACATATCAGATCACTATCCTCTTCTATGCAAGATTTTAATTGCTTCTCCTAGTCACTGCAAAAAAATTTATAAAAGGCAGTTTTCAGAGCAAAACTTTATTATCTTCAATTATATGTTGAAGTCCCATGATTGGTCTGATTTATACCAACTCAGATCCTACAATGACTCATTTGAGTATTTTTATTCTTCATATCAATATTACTTTGACATTTGTTTTCCATTGGTCTCCCACAAAACTAGAAACTTGTCCTTAAATACTAGAAACCATTGGGTCACCGATGAAATACGATGCCTCTCGAAAAAAATGAAGGAGTTAGCTATCTCTTATAAAAATAAATGTAACTCGATAGACTGCTTGGAGTATAGAACACTGAAAAAAACGTACCGTCAAAAGTTACAACTGGCTAAAAAAACATTTAACAACTGTAGAATTCTCAATGCCAATAACAAATCTAAAGAAATTTGGAAGATTATAAAGGAAGCTAAGTGTTCTATCAATAATCATCATGATTTCAAATTACAGGACTCCACCGGTAATGTTATTTCTGATTACTCTCAAATGGCATCCAACTTAAATGACTTCTACTTGTCCCACCAGACTACTACAAATACTCCAATTCCTGTTAATTATCCTCTAATCCCAAGCCTGTCTAATTCATTGTACCTGCTTCCTTGTACTGAACTGGAACTGATGAACATCATTAAAAAATTCCCTAACAAAAGTAGTCCTGGTACAGATGGTATCCCAGGGATTGTGATAAAAAAATCAATTAATTCTATCAAGGAACAGATACTCCTCCTAATTTATAAATCCCTACAACTTGGTGTTTTTCCTGATGCCATTAAAATTGCCAAAGTTGTACCACTTTATAAAGGGAAAGGTAGTGAGCAGGATATGAATTCTTACCGTCCAATATGTTTATTAAACCAGATAGGGAAACTATTTGAAAAGGTCTTCCATAATCGACTTACATCATTTCTTGAATCTTTTAATCTCTTGTCTGGCTCACAGAATGGTTTTAGGAAATGCAGATCTACATCTACAGCCACCTATCACCTCGTAAACCTAATACTTTCAAATCTTGATAATAGAATTGAAACCTTGGGACTATTCTTCGATTTTTCCAAGGCTTTTGACCTAGTTAATCATCAGTTACTCTTGTCCAAATTAGGACACTATGGCATCAGAGGTATCCCTTATAACTGGATCAAATCTTACCTCAGTGCAAGGCACCAACAGGTTATTTTGTCAAAGAACGGTACTAATTTTACTTCTCCTAGTAAAGAAGTTACATTAGGCGTACCCCAAGGCTCAGTCTTGGGCCCTATCCTATTTTTACTTTACATTAATGACTTACCAAAAGTTCTGCAGTCAGTTCCAGGAGCCGAGCCAATTTTATATGCTGATGGCACTAACGTAATTGTATCAGCACCATCGTTAAACAACTTGACCTTGACAGCAGCTAGAGTTTCCGAACTTCTTTGTGAATGGTGTTCACAAAATTCTCTGAAACTCAACCCTGACAAGTCTGGACTCATATACTTCTCTAATAAAAATAAAGCCCCTGCTTCATTGGCCATTGACCTAGGGGGAACGCGTGTACCCCAAATTTCTAGTTCCAAGTTTTTGGGAGTTGTTATAAATAAAAATGTATCATGGGATGAACACATATGCAATCTTCGTAGCAGGTTAAATTCCATTTGCTTTCTCATTAGAAGTATTAGGAAATCTGTAAGCCTTGATATCTTACTTTCAATTTATTACGGAGAATTTTATTCTTTAATTATCTATAGTATTCTGTTCTGGGGTTCTTCCCCTCATTCTGATTCAATTTTTAAAGCTCAAAAATGTTTAATACGATTAATATGCAATGCTCCCTACAATGCACCTTGTCTTTCCTTCTTCAAAAGGTTAAATATTCTGACTGTTCCATGTATTTACATTTATGTCGTATGCATTTTCGCTAAAAGTAATATATCCAATTATATGACAAATGACAACTTTCATTGTCACCAAACCAGAGCCTGCAGAGACCTGCATCAAACTTATTGCAGGACTTTAAATACATCCCTGGGGCCTAAATCAATGGGCCTCCTTGCACTGAACAGGCTCCCTTACGATTTTAAGTACGTAAAGGATCCAGTCCTGTTCAAAAAGAAATTAATATCATTTTTAAGGAAAGAACAGTTTTATTCTGTGATGGAATTCATGGAGAAAAAATAACCATACTGAATATGGAACATATTTTATGCAAACAATTATTATTGTGTCATGCTTTTCTGAATTTCATCATTGTTTAACATCTATATGTACATATGACGTGTCCTATACACTTATCTGATGTATCTATTACACTGTGTCAGTGTCTTCTGGGCAAATAAAGATTATTATTATTATTATTATCTGCATATATGTGTAGTTGAGTGTGAGATGATTAAGGGAGGTTGTTTAAGTTGATGTTAAACAGCAGAGGACTAAGCAGGGAGCCCTGCGGGATGCCAGCAGAGGCTGGATGCACTGAAGATAGGACCTGTCCATTGGCAACTGTAAACTTGAGACGGTTGAGATAATTGCGGAGGAGTCTCATGAGCTGAGAGGGGAAATTGTTCACAAAAAGTTTAAAATTGAGGCCTTTGTGCCAGACCTTGTCAAAGGCTTGATTGACATCCAAGAATACAGCGGGGGTGGTGCAGGGACAATATATATATTGGCGGGGCGGCGAAGCATGAATCCACGTCTAATTGTTTCAACTAGGCATAGGACTTGGTGGATTGCGGAGGTGTTGGACCCGAAGCCGAATTGTTCAAGGCATAGGATATTTTTGGAAGCGGCATTATTTACAAAGGCCAGTGAGGAAGATTTTTTCAAAAATTTTGGAGAGGTTGGAGAGGAGGGTTGTGGGTCCACTATTGCTGGGGATTGTTCGGTCTCTACCAGGTTTGGGGATAAGGAGGACTTTGCCGGTTTTCCAGGTTTCAGGAAAGGACTGGAGTTAGTAATGGTTAAATTGGTGAGATAGGGAAAGGATAAATTTTTTATGTGGACCTGATAAGGGCCGAAAAACCCACGTGGGTAGTAGTGCAATGAGTGGTCCTTAAAAGGTCCGTCCAGTTGCAAAACCTAGATGAGTCCAGTATCTCAAACAGTTTCTTATCCCTAAGGGAAGCAAGGGAGGACATTTGCGACCAAGTCTCCTTCAAAAATGATATAAATTCTGCAGATTCATTCGAATCTGGTTCTGTATGGGCGGAAGAAGTTGCAGGTAAGGAGGGAAAAGAATTAACATTATTTAAAGCAGCAGAAAACGATCGGGTTAAAGGGGCCAGAGAAGGTGCTGCAGTAAGGGTGCGAGCGCCACAGCCGAGTCTGTTTTGCACTCTTGTGAACTGGACAGCCTCTGTAATTGGCGGTATGATCTTGTTTGCAGAGATAACAAGTTGCTGGGGTGTCCCTGGATTTGAGGCATTCTGAGGTGGCATGGGCTTCACCACAACGAACACAGGTGGCAGAGTGCAATGGTTCTTGGTATGGCCAATCGCTTGGCATCAGTGGCACTGGACAGGTTGGGGTGATTTTCAAAAGTAGTCAATTTTGATTGCAAGGCCGGCTAGGTTGGTTGTCGCAAGCAGGGCTTGGACATTCACTGCATGTTCACAAATAATGTGGCAGGTTTGTGTGGGGTATTTAAGGTTAGATTGCAGGCCTGAGGCGCCTTCTGCATCTGAGAGATGGGTGGACCATATTCTGTTCACTGAATCGATTGGACGGCCTTGGCTACACAACTCGGTGAAGATATCTCCATCTGATATCGAGGGAAAAAGACCCCTCAGGGCAAATTCCTTTTTACGTACCCCAGGGAGTTGGCACGTAACGAATGGGATCGTTCTTTCTTTTAAGATTTTACCCCCTTGCCGGTAGTCGTCAACTGTGGAGCATTTGATTACAGTAGAATAACAGACCGTTTGGTAGTAGTAGTAGTTTTAGGAGTTTGTAGGGTGCGTCGACAGCTATGGTCATTTTGCACCACTGTCATAACGTAAAACTTATAGTAGTTTTGGGTTTTAGGGTGCGTCGACAGCTAAGGTCATTTTGCACCACTCATTAAATATAAAACTAAAATTCCTTTTTACTTAGGAATAATAAATAAATAAATACGGTTAAATATAAATAAATAAATAATTGTTAAAATCAAAAGCATTAAAATTATGAGCTCCAAAGCTAAAGCTGCCCCATTAAACCGGTTGACCTTAAAAAACTTAGGACTCGGTTAATAGACCCAGAGTCATCCCCTAAAATATTTTTTTAAGTCTCCCCTTATCTTCAACATGTCTCTGGCCCTTTGGTATCTTGTACATTCCGTCAGGATATGTTTTATCGTAAGGGGTTGGAAACACTCATTGCAGCGGGGCTGTTCTTTTACCTCCGCAAAGAGGTACGAATGAGTGAGGGCAGAGTGTCCTATTCTCAGGCGCGTAATCATGACCTCTTCCCTCCGAATGTTCCGGATGGAAGAGGACCATGGTGAAACGACCGGTTTTATTGCCCTGAGTTTATTATTTTGCAGAGACTGCCAAGTCTCCTTCCACTGATGCAGGACCGAGTTCCGCAAGGCGGCCTTCACGTCCTCCATTGGGACCAAGGTGGAGTCGGTCTCGGGTTGTCGAAGGGCATCCTTCGCTGCCTGGTCAGCTTTTTCGTTGCCTCTTATGCCGACGTGACCAGGAGTCCATATAAAGGAGACCCTGTTCCCCTTTCTCTGAAGGGACAACAGGGTATAATGGATCTCCTGGACTATTGGGTGCACAGGTGCAAAGACCGATAAAGATTTTAGGGCGCTCAACGAGTCGGTGCAGATGAGGAAAGAGCCATTGCTTTCTTTTATTTCTCTTAGGGCCGTCCTTATGGCTGACAGCTCGGCTGTAAAAATGCTGCAAGAAGTGTGCAGTTTTTTCCTCACGACTCCATGGTAGTGGGACACGACTGCATAGGCACACGCAGATTCTGACTTTGACCCGTCGGTGTAGACTGGGACAAAGTCAGAAAGTGAGCTGAGGACGGCACTGAAGAGCTGCTGGTATTCGGAATCGGTCGTTTTGGCTTTGCGGCGTGCACTGGCAATGAGTTTAATATCCGGCATTGGTGTTAACCAAGGCGGATACTTAGCATAGGAGACGGGGCATATTTGAGGAAATGTAAAATTTACCTCATTAATAAAATCATTAAAACGAACGGCAAAGGGTCTAGTTGCCCTTCTCCGCCTGTTAAATAAGTCTAAAAACCGTTGGTTAAAAACTATGTTAAAACAAGGGTGGATTGTCTCTGATAAAATTTTACAGGCATAGTTGCCCATTAAAATCATCCTGCGGGTTTCCAACGGAGGCTCCCCTGCGTCTGCAAGTAGGCTTGGGACTGGGCTTGTTCTAAATGCCCCGGTGGCCAACCGTATCCCAGCATTGTGGACACATGTGAGTGGTCTCAAGTAAGACTCTCGTCCTGAGGAATAAACTATGGAACCATAGTCCAATTTGGATCGCACCAAGCCTCTGTACAATAAAAGCATGGTGGTGCGGTCTGCTCCCCAAGTGGAGTGAGTTAAAAACTTTAAAACGTTGAGGGTTTGGCGACACCTCTCGCGTAACACGCGGATATGCTCCCGCCAGTTCAGCTTTTGGTCCAGGATCATGCCGAGAAAGCGGACGGACTCCACAAATGGAAGAATCCTACCCAACAGGGTTAGGGTCGGGGTAACGTGGTAACCGCGAAGACGGTGAAAGTGCACGCATTTCGTTTTCTCCATGGAGAAACGAAATCCGTTCTTTCGCGACCACTCTCCCAGTTTGTTTAGAGTCACCTGGGCTTGCCTGGAAGCGTTTGGCAGTCGTGTCGACCGGCAAAATATGGCTAGGTCGTCCACATAGAGCGATGCCATCACCGGGGCATTGATGCATTCCACCACGTCGTTGATGGCGATGGCAAATAACGTCACGCTCAGTACTGAACCCTGGGGTACCCCGTTCTCCTGTGTAAAAGATCGGGATAAGTGCTTCCCAGTCCTTACTTTAAAAAGGCGGTTAGTTAAAAAATTTCTGATAAATAGGGCCATGTTGCCTCTAAATCCCCACTTGTGGAGCGTGTTGAGGATTCTCCATCGCCACACACTATCATAGGCCTTCTCCAGGTCGAAGAAGACTGCTATGACGTGTTGACGGTGGAGAAAGGCTTCCTGGATGAAGTTCTCAGTGCGCACCAGATGGTCTGTCGTGGACCTGCCACGCCGAAAGCCGCACTGAGCGTCGGAGAGCAGGTGTCGACTCTCCAAGCACCACATGAGACGTCGGTTTACCATCCGTTCCATCACCTTGCACAGGCAGCTGGTGAGAGATATGGGACGGTAGTTGTTCGGGTCATTTTGGTCCTTGCCCTGTTTTGGGATTGGTATCACGATGGACTCTCGCCAGGCATTTGGAAAACTGCCCTCGTTCCAAAGTTGGTTGAGGGTATTTAGGACCTCCCCAATCGCAGTTTCCGGAATGTTCCGGAGAAATGCGTTGTGGATTTCGTCCGCCCCTGGCGAGGTGTAATGGGAGTCTTCGATGGCGGATTTAAGCTCCCAGGACGTGAAAGGCTCATTGTAATATTCCCGTGTAGGACCTGCACCAAATTTGAGAGGGACTCTCTCGCATCGCCTCTTCCTGTACACAAAGTCCGCGGTATAGCCCTCGTCACTGCTATTGGCCGCGAACTGACTGGCAAATATGTTGCTTATTTCGGCAGGTGAATTAACCACCCGGCCAGCAACAAGCAATGGCGAGATGACAAATGAGCCCTTTGACCCGGAGATTTTCTTCACTTTGTCCCATACCTGACCAAGTGGCGTGCGATGGTTGATGGTAGAGACGTATTCTATCCAGGAAGCCCTCTTGGCCTCCTTCACGGCCCTTCGAGCTCGCGCTCTCAGGCGGCGGTACGATGCCAGATTAGTTGCCGTGGGATATTTTCTAAAAATATGCAGTGCTTTTTTCCTCGCCCGAATCGCCCGGTCGCATTCCCCGTTCCACCAAGGGACAGGAGCTCGATTAATGTTCCCGGACGTACGAGGGATACTTTTCGTAGCTGCCGCCAACAGCGTTGAACTTAGTTTATCGACGTTGTGCAACGCGTCGAAACTTGCGTCGTGTTTATATGTAAACGTACGCTTGAAAAGTGGCCAGTCCGCACGGTTAATACGCCACTTTTCCGGAGGTTTTGAAATGGTGGGCGAAGAGTCTTCTTTAACGAGTAGAAGAGGAAAATGGTCACTCCCACAGAGATCGTTGTGGGTGGACATTTTCAGCTTTGGGGCTAGACTTCTCGAGCATAGACAAAGATCTATTGCTGAGAATTCCCCATTGAAGCTGTTAAAGCGGGTTTTTTCGCCGCTATTTAATAAAAACAGGTTAAAATCCTCAATAAAGTTGGATAAAATTCGACCTCTCCTATTGCTTTGGGTTTCTGGCCCTCCCCAGAGAGGATCATGGGCATTAAAATCTCCCATCAAAATGAACGGCTGAGGAAGCTGGTGGACAAGGGCTTCAAGGTTCAGGCGGGTCACCGGTGCACCCTCTGGCAGATACACGTTGCATAACGTCATCCTCTCAGGGGTGTGCACCGTGACAGCGACGGCCTGGAATGGAGAGTTCAGTTGGACTCGCGAGGTGTAAAGGGCCTCACGGGCCGCAACTGCTACTCCCCCTTGGGCTCGTTGGCCACTTAGGTCATCCGTTCTAAAAACAGTGAACCCCTTCAAAATACCCTTATCTTCAGCCTTAAAATGGGTCTCTTGGAGACAAATACAAGAGGGTTTAAAATCTTGGATTAAAATGGCCAGCTCCTCCTTGTGCCGATAAAAGCCATTGCAGTTCCACTGCAGAATGGAACACATTTAAAGTGTTCAGTTAAAATAAATAAATAAATAAATAAATAGATAAATAAATAAGATGACTAAAAAGGGAGATGACCAACTCTATTGAGGTTATCGCTTGAAGCGATGTTTCCTCTTCCACTCGTTTGCGAAGACCTCAGTATCGGAGATACTCTGGTCCTCTTCAATTACCTCCGGCTTCTTTGGCTTCACTGGAGGCGGCGGGGAAGGTGTATTCTCACGCCCTTTTGGCGTGTTCCCCTTGGTGGTTTTCTGTGGGCTCTTCTTTGAAGGGCCCACAGGAGTAGGTGGCTCCTTGTCCACCTTACTCTTCCCATCCTTCACCCTTTTGGGTTTAGGCACTTGCGTGTTTTCAACTGGGGATTCTCTCGGTATCTCCGTCTGCGTGGCGATGGTACACTTTACACATTGCGTGGTTGCAACGGAAGCAAAGGACCGGGAGAAAGTTGGAGCGATTAGCGCCCTGTATTTTCTCCTCGCTTCCGCATATGGGATTTTTTCAAGGGTTTTTATTTCCATGACTTTCCTCTCTTCTTTCATCTTCGGGCAATCACGAGAGTACACTGGGTGTGTACCCTCGCAATTGACACAAAGAGGTTCCGAAGAGCACTCTTTATCCTCGTGCGCGTCTTTGCCACAGCGCGGGCAGGTGGCCTTACCCTCGCAGCGCGACGCGACATGGCCGAACCGTTGGCATTTGAAACAACGCACGGGATTTGGGATGAATGGCCTCACTGGTACCGATTCATAGCCCACAAACACCTTGTCGGGTAGTCTATCACGCGCAAACGTCAAGATCACGGAGGTGCTGTTTACGTTTTCTCCGTTGCGCCTTGTGGTGAGTCGACGACAATCAGTCACTCCCTGAGAGAACATTTCTCTCTTGATTTCTTCCATGTCCACGTATAGGAGGTCGTAGTGACTGATGACTCCCCGACAGGTGTTAAGAGTGCGGTGCACCTCCACCTTAATCGGAATGTCATGGAGCATTCCCATAGCAAGCAGTTTATCGCTTTGTGTATCGTTCAGGGTCTCTATAAGAAGTGTACCATCCCGGAGCTTCTTCACGCTCTTTGGGTCCCCAGGCACAATCTGTGACAAAACTCTGCGAATTAAGAAAGGAGAAACCTTTTTCAAGGTTTCACCTTCCTTTATGCACGACATAATTAAATAGCGCTTACATGCGCCTATGCACTTTTCTCCCCCGCCGGTGTCCGGACGGGATCTTTTTAGTGGTGGAAAGGGTTTTTCCTCCATAATAATAAATAATTCGTCCCTCGGCCTCCCCACCCGCCACGGAGCCACACATTTGGGACGCCGCTCCGCCAAACCGGAGCGGTCGCCAGGGCTAACTCGAGGGATATAGCGCTTCTGGAGTGGTTGTCTGTTTCGGGGTGGATCTTCGGTGCAAGGGCCCACCAAAACCCTTACATCTCCGACCTCCCTACGCAGACCCCCACAACCTTGGCACTCGCCACCGGAGCGAAAACGCGACGGAAGCCGATTGACCGGGAGTGGCTAGCTCCCGGCCTCCCGTTTACACGAAATCCGGGGCCGAAGAGGGGTATCACTCCCCGGTCCATACAGGGCATCCGACACCCTGCTGGGAACCAGAAAGCTCACCCTCCAGGATCCCCTTTTCTCCCTTACGGGTCTCCAGGCACGGCAAACACCTGGGCGGATCGCAGGCCAGATGGTATGGCCGCTCACAGACAGTGGATCCACAGCACTGTCCGGACGCATCCCTTGCTGGCTTGGGGTTTGTTTTCGGGGTTTTCTCCCTGCCCTTTTAGTCGCCTCTTACGACAAGCAGGGATACTGCGGGAGTATTCTCTATCCCCCTACCCGCGGGGGGGATAAATACGGTTAAATATAAATAAATAAATAATTGTTAAAATCAAAAGCATTAAAATTATGAGCTCCAAAGCTAAAGCTGCCCCATTAAACCGGTTGACCTTAAAAAACTTAGGACTCGGTTAATAGACCCAGAGTCATCCCCTAAAATATTTTTTAAGTCTCCCCTTATCTTCAACATGTCTCTGGCCCTTTGGTATCTTGTACATTCCGTCAGGATATGTTTTATCGTAAGGGGTTGGAAACACTCATTGCAGCGGGGCTGTTCTTTTACCTCCGCAAAGAGGTACGAATGAGTGAGGGCAGAGTGTCCTATTCTCAGGCGCGTAATCATGACCTCTTCCCTCCGAATGTTCCGGATGGAAGAGGACCATGGTGAAACGACCGGTTTTATTGCCCTGAGTTTATTATTTTGCAGAGACTGCCAAGTCTCCTTCCACTGATGCAGGACCGAGTTCCGCAAGGCGGCCTTCACGTCCTCCATTGGGACCAAGGTGGAGTCGGTCTCGGGTTGTCGAAGGGCATCCTTCGCTGCCTGGTCAGCTTTTTCGTTGCCTCTTATGCCGACGTGACCAGGAGTCCATATAAAGGAGACCCTGTTCCCCTTTCTCTGAAGGGACAACAGGGTATAATGGATCTCCTGGACTATCGGGTGCACAGGTGCAAAGACCGATAAAGATTTTAGGGCGCTCAACGAGTCGGTGCTGATGAGGAAAGAGCCATTGCTTTCTTTTATTTCTCCTAGGGCCGTCCTTATGGCTGACAGCTCGGCTGTAAAAATGCTGCAAGAAGTGTGCAGTTTTTTCCTCACGACTCCATGGTAGTGGGACACGACTGCATAGGCACACGCAGATTCTGACTTTGACCCGTCGGTGTAGACTGGGACAAAGTCAGAAAGTGAGCTGAGGACGGCACTGAAGAGCTGCTGGTATTCGGAATCGGTCGTTTTGGCTTTGCGGCGTGCACTGGCAATGAGTTTAATATCCGGCATTGGTGTTAACCAAGGCGGATACTTAGCATAGGAGACGGGGCATATTTGAGGAAATGTAAAATTTACCTCATTAATAAAATCATTAAAACGAACGGCAAAGGGTCTAGTTGCCCTTCTCCGCCTGTTAAATAAGTCTAAAAACCGTTGGTTAAAAACTATGTTAAAACAAGGGTGGATTGTATCCGATAAAATTTTACAGGCATAGTTGCCCATTAAAATCATCCTGCGGGTTTCCAACGGAGGCTCCCCTGCGTCTGCAAGTAGGCTTGGGACTGGGCTTGTTCTAAATGCCCCGGTGGCCAACCGTATCCCAGCATTGTGGACACATGTGAGTGGTCTCAAGTAAGACTCTCGTCCTGAGGAATAAACTATGGAACCATAGTCCAATTTGGATCGCACCAAGCCTCTGTACAATAAAAGCATGGTGGTGCGGTCTGCTCCCCAAGTGGAGTGAGTTAAAAACTTTAAAACGTTGAGGGTTTGGCGACACCTCTCGCGTAACACGCGGATATGCTCCCGCCAGTTCAGCTTTTGGTCCAGGATCATGCCGAGAAAGCGGACGGACTCCACAAATGGAAGAATCCTACCCAACAGGGTTAGGGTCGGGGTAACGTGGTAACCGCGAAGACGGTGAAAGTGCACGCATTTCGTTTTCTCCATGGAGAAACGAAATCCGTTCTTTCGCGACCACTCTCCCAGTTTGTTTAGAGTCACCTGGGCTTGCCTGGAAGCGTTTGGCAGTCGTGTCGACCGGCAAAATATGGCTAGGTCGTCCACATAGAGCGATGCCATCACCGGGGCATTGATGCATTCCACCACGTCGTTGATGGCGATGGCAAATAACGTCACGCTCAGTACTGAACCCTGGGGTACCCCGTTCTCCTGTGTAAAAGATCGGGATAAGTGCTTCCCAGTTCTTACTTTAAAAAGGCGGTTAGTTAAAAAATTTCTGATAAATAGGGCCATGTTGCCTCTAAATCCCCACTTGTGGAGCGTGTTGAGGATTCTCCATCGCCACACACTATCATAGGCCTTCTCCAGGTCGAAGAAGACTGCTATGACGTGTTGACGGTGGAGAAAGGCTTCCTGGATGAAGTTCTCAGTGCGCACCAGATGGTCTGTCGTGGACCTGCCACGCCGAAAGCCGCACTGAGCGTCGGAGAGCAGGTGTCGACTCTCCAAGCACCACATGAGACGTCGGTTTACCATCCGTTCCATCATCTTGCACAGGCAGCTGGTGAGAGATATGGGACGGTAGTTGTTCGGGTCATTTTGGTCCTTGCCCTGTTTTGGGATTGGTATCACGATGAACTCTCGCCAGGCATTTGGAAAACTGCCCTCGTTCCAAAGTTGGTTGAGGGTATTTAGGACCTCCCCAATCGCAGTTTCCGGAATGTTCCGGAGAAATGCGTTGTGGATTTCGTCCGCCCCTGGCGAGGTGTAATGGGAGTCTTCGATGGCGGATTTAAGCTCCCAGGACGTGAAAGGCTCATTGTAATATTCCCGTGTAGGACCTGCACCAAATTTGAGAGGGACTCTCTCGCATCGCCTCTTCCTGTACACAAAGTCCGCGGTATAGCCCTCGTCACTGCTATTGGCCGCGAACTGACTGGCAAATATGTTGCTTATTTCGGCAGGTGAATTAACCACCCGGCCAGCAACAAGCAATGGCGAGATGACAAATGAGCCCTTTGACCCGGAGATTTTCTTCACTTTGTCCCATACCTGACCAAGTGGTGTGCGATGGTTGATGGTAGAGACGTATTCTATCCAGGAAGCCCTCTTGGCCTCCTTCACGGCCCTTCGAGCTCGCGCTCTCAGGCGGCGGTACGATGCCAGATTAGTTGCCGTGGGATATTTTCTAAAAATATGCAGTGCTTTTTTCCTCGCCCGAATCGCCCGGTCGCATTCCCCGTTCCACCAAGGGACAGGAGCTCGATTAATGTTCCCGGACGTACGAGGGATACTTTTCGTAGCTGCCGCCAACAGCGTTGAACTTAGTTTATCGACGTTGTGCAACGCGTCGAAACTTGCGTCGTGTTTATATGTAAACGTACGCTTGAAAAGTGGCCAGTCCGCACGGTTAATACGCCACTTTTCCGGAGGTTTTGAAATGGTGGGCGAAGAGTCTTCTTTAACGAGTAGAAGAGGAAAATGGTCACTCCCACAGAGATCGTTGTGGGTGGACATTTTCAGCTTTGGGGCTAGACTTCTCGAGCATAGACAAAGATCTATTGCTGAGAATTCCCCATTAAAGCTGTTAAAGCGGGTTTTTTCGCCGCTATTTAATAAAAACAGGTTAAAATCCTCAATAAAGTTGGATAAAATTCGACCTCTCCTATTGCTTTGGGTTTCTGGCCCTCCCCAGAGAGGATCATGGGCATTAAAATCTCCCATCAAAATGAACGGCTGAGGAAGCTGGTGGACAAGGGCTTCAAGGTTCAGGCGGGTCACCGGTGCACCCTCTGGCAGATACACGTTGCATAACGTCATCCTCTCAGGGGTGTGCACCGTGACAGCGACGGCCTGGAATGGAGAGTTCAGTTGGACTCGCGAGGTGTAAAGGGCCTCACGGGTAGTAGTTTTGGGTTTTAGGGTGCGTCGACAGCTAAGGTCATTTTGCACCACTCATTAAATATAAAACTAAAATTCCTTTTTACTTAGGAATAATAAATAAATAAATATGGTTAAATATAAATAAATAAATAATTGTTAAAATCAAAAGCATTAAAATTATGAGCTCCAAAGCTAAAGCTGCCCCATTAAACCGGTTGACCTTAAAAAACTTAGGACTCGGTTAATAGACCCAGAGTCATCCCCTAAAATATTTTTTAAGTCTCCCCTTATCTTCAACATGTCTCTGGCCCTTTGGTATCTTGTACATTCCGTCAGGATATGTTTTATCGTAAGGGGTTGGAAACACTCATTGCAGCGGGGCTGTTCTTTTACCTCCGCAAAGAGGTACGAATGAGTGAGGGCAGAGTGTCCTATTCTCAGGCGCGTAATCATGACCTCTTCCCTCCGAATGTTCCGGATGGAAGAGGACCATGGTGAAACGACCGGTTTTATTGCCCTGAGTTTATTATTTTGCAGAGACTGCCAAGTCTCCTTCCACTGATGCAGGACCGAGTTCCGCAAGGCGGCCTTCACGTCCTCCATTGGGACCAAGGTGGAGTCGGTCTCGGGTTGTCGAAGGGCATCCTTCGCTGCCTGGTCAGCTTTTTCGTTGCCTCTTATGCCGACGTGACCAGGAGTCCATATAAAGGAGACCCTGTTCCCCTTTCTCTGAAGGGACAACAGGGTATAATGGATCTCCTGGACTATCGGGTGCACAGGTGCAAAGACCGATAAAGATTTTAGGGCGCTCAACGAGTCGGTGCAGATGAGGAAAGAGCCATTGCTTTCTTTTATTTCTCCTAGGGCCGTCCTTATGGCTGACAGCTCGGCTGTAAAAATTCTGCAAGAAGTGTGCAGTTTTTTCCTCACGACTCCATGGTAGTGGGACACGACTGCATAGGCACACGCAGATTCTGACTTTGACCCGTCGGTGTAGACTGGGACAAAGTCAGAAAGTGAGCTGAGGACGGCACTGAAGAGCTGCTGGTATTCGGAATCGGTCGTTTTGGCTTTGCGGCGTGCACTGGCAATGAGTTTAATATCCGGCATTGGTGTTAACCAAGGCGGATACTTAGCATAGGAGACGGGGCATATTTGAGGAAATGTAAAATTTACCTCATTAATAAAATCATTAAAACGAACGGCAAAGGGTCTAGTTGCCCTTCTCCGCCTGTTAAATAAGTCTAAAAACCGTTGGTTAAAAACTATGTTAAAACAAGGGTGGATTGTATCCGATAAAATTTTACAGGCATAGTTGCCCATTAAAATCATCCTGCGGGTTTCCAACGGAGGCTCCCCTGCGTCTGCAAGTAGGCTTGGGACTGGGCTTGTTCTAAATGCCCCGGTGGCCAACCGTATCCCAGCATTGTGGACACATGTGAGTGGTCTCAAGTAAGACTCTCGTCCTGAGGAATAAACTATGGAACCATAGTCCAATTTGGATCGCACCAAGCCTCTGTACAATAAAAGCATGGTGGTGCGGTCTGCTCCCCAAGTGGAGTGAGTTAAAAACTTTAAAACGTTGAGGGTTTGGCGACACCTCTCGCGTAACACGCGGATATGCTCCCGCCAGTTCAGCTTTTGGTCCAGGATCATGCCGAGAAAGCGGACGGACTCCACAAATGGAAGAATCCTACCCAACAGGGTTAGGGTCGGGGTAACGTGGTAACCGCGAACACGGTGAAAGTGAACGCATTTCGTTTTCTCCATGGAGAAACGAAATCCGTTCTTTCGCGACCACTCTCCCAGTTTGTTTAGAGTCACCTGGGCTTGCCTGGAAGCGTTTGGCAGTCGTGTCGACCGGCAAAATATGGCTAGGTCGTCCACATAGAGCGATGCCATCACCGGGGCATTGATGCATTCCACCACGTCGTTGATGGCGATGGCAAATAACGTCACGCTCAGTACTGAACCCTGGGGTACCCCGTTCTCCTGTGTAAAAGATCGGGATAAGTGCTTCCCAGTCCTTACTTTAAAAAGGCGGTTAGTTAAAAAATTCCTGATAAATAGGGCCATGTTGCCTCTAAATCCCCACTTGTGGAGCGTGTTGAGGATTCTCCATCGCCACACACTATCATAGGCCTTCTCCAGGTCGAAGAAGACTGCTATGACGTGTTGACGGTGGAGAAAGGCTTCCTGGATGAAGTTCTCAGTGCGCACCAGATGGTCTGTCGTGGACCTGCCACGCCGAAAGCCGCACTGAGCGTCGGAGAGCAGGTGTCGACTCTCCAAGCACCACATGAGACGTCGGTTTACCATCCGTTCCATCACCTTGCACAGGCAGCTGGTGAGAGATATGGGACGGTAGTTGTTCGGGTCATTTTGGTCCTTGCCCTGTTTTGGGATTGGTATCACGATGGACTCTCGCCAGGCATTTGGAAAACTGCCCTCGTTCCAAAGTTGGTTGAGGGTATTTAGGACCTCCCCAATCGCAGTTTCCGGAATGTTCCGGAGAAATGCGTTGTGGATCTCGTCCGCCCCTGGCGAGGTGTAATGGGAGTCTTCGATGGCGGATTTAAGCTCCCAGGACGTGAAAGGCTCATTGTAATATTCCCGTGTAGGACCTGCACCAAATTTGAGAGGGACTCTCTCGCATCGCCTCTTCCTGTACACAAAGTCCGCGGTATAGCCCTCGTCACTGCTATTGGCCGCGAACTGACTGGCAAATATGTTGCTTATTTCGGCAGGTGAATTAACCACCCGGCCAGCAACAAGCAATGGCGAGATGACAAATGAGCCCTTTGACCCGGAGATTTTCTTCACTTTGTCCCATACCTGACCAAGTGGCGTGCGATGGTTGATGGTAGAGACGTATTCTATCCAGGAAGCCCTCTTGGCCTCCTTCACGGCCCTTCGAGCTCGCGCTCTCAGGCGGCGGTACGATGCCAGATTAGTTGCCGTGGGATATTTTCTAAAAATATGCAGTGCTTTTTTCCTCGCCCGAATCGCCCGGTCGCATTCCCCGTTCCACCAAGGGACAGGAGCTCGATTAATGTTCCCGGACGTACGAGGGATACTTTTCGTAGCTGCCGCCAACAGCGTTGAACTTAGTTTATCGACGTTGTGCAACGCGTCGAAACTTGCGTCGTGTTTATATGTAAACGTACGCTTGAAAAGTGGCCAGTCCGCACGGTTAATACGCCACTTTTCCGGAGGTTTTGAAATGGTGGGCGAAGAGTCTTCTTTAACGAGTAGAAGAGGAAAATGGTCACTCCCACAGAGATCGTTGTGGGTGGACATTTTCAGCTTTGGGGCTAGACTTCTCGAGCATAGACAAAGATCTATTGCTGAGAATTCCCCATTAAAGCTGTTAAAGCGGGTTTTTTCGCCGCTATTTAATAAAAACAGGTTAAAATCCTCAATAAAGTTGGATAAAATTCGACCTCTCCTATTGCTTTGGGTTTCTGGCCCTCCCCAGAGAGGATCATGGGCATTAAAATCTCCCATCAAAATGAACGGCTGAGGAAGCTGGTGGACAAGGGCTTCAAGGTTCAGGCGGGTCACCGGTGCACCCTCTGGCAGATACACGTTGCATAACGTCATCCTCTCAGGGGTGTGCACCGTGACAGCGACGGCCTGGAATGGAGAGTTCAGTTGGACTCGCGAGGTGTAAAGGGCCTCACGGGCCGCAACTGCTACTCCCCCTTGGGCTCGTTGGCCACTTAGGTCATCCGTTCTAAAAACAGTGAACCCCTTCAAAATACCCTTATCTTCAGCCTTAAAATGGGTCTCTTGGAGACAAATACAAGAGGGTTTAAAATCTTGGATTAAAATGGCCAGCTCCTCCTTGTGCCGATAAAAGCCATTGCAGTTCCACTGCAGAATGGAACACATTTAAAGTGTTCAGTTAAAATAAATAAATAAATAAATAAATATATAAATAAATAAGATGACTAAAAAGGGAGATGACCAACTCTATTGAGGTTATCGCTTGAAGCGATGTTTCCTCTTCCACTCGTTTGCGAAGACCTCAGTATCGGAGATACTCTGGTCCTCTTCAATTACCTCCGGCTTCTTTGGCTTCACTGGAGGCGGCGGGGAAGGTGTATTCTCACGCCCTTTTGGCGTGTTCCCCTTGGTGGTTTTCTGTGGGCTCTTCTTTGAAGGGCCCACAGGAGTAGGTGGCTCCTTGTCCACCTTACTCTTCCCATCCTTCACCCTTTTGGGTTTAGGCACTTGCATGTTTTCAACTGGGGATTCTTTCGGTATCTCCGTCTGCGTGGCGATGGTACACTTTACACATTGCGTGGTTGCAACGGAAGCAAAGGACCGGGAGAAAGTTGGAGCGATTAGCGCCCTGTATTTTCTCCTCGCTTCCGCATATGGGATTTTTTCAAGGGTTTTTATCTCCATGACTTTCCTCTCTTCTTTCATCTTCGGGCAATCACGAGAGTACACTGGGTGTGTACCCTCGCAATTGACACAAAGAGGTTCCGAAGAGCACTCTTTATCCTCGTGCGCGTCTTTGCCACAGCGCGGGCAGGTGGCCTTACCCTCGCAGCGCGACGCGACATGGCCGAACCGTTGGCATTTGAAACAACGCACGGGATTTGGGATGAATGGCCTCACTGGTACCGATTCATAGCCCACAAACACCTTGTCGGGTAGTCTATCACGCGCAAACGTCAAGATCACGGAGGTGCTGTTTACGTTTTCTCCGTTGCGCCTTGTGGTGAGTCGACGACAATCAGTCACTCCCTGAGAGAACATTTCTCTCTTGATTTCTTCCATGTCCACGTATAGGAGGTCGTAGTGACTGATGACTCCCCGACAGGTGTTTAGAGTGCGGTGCACCTCCACCTTAATCGGAATGTCATGGAGCATTCCCATAGCAAGCAGTTTATCGCTTTGTGTATCGTTTAGGGTCTCTATAAGAAGTGTACCATCCCGGAGCTTCTTCACGCTCTTTGGGTCCCCAGGCACAATCTGTGACAAAACTCTGCGAATTAAGAAAGGAGAAACCTTTTTCAAGGTTTCACCTTCCTTTATGCATGACATAATTAAATAGCGCTTACATGCGCCTATGCACTTTTCTCCCCCGCCGGTGTCCGGACGGGATCTTTTTAGTGGTGGAAAGGGTTTTTCCTCCATAATAATAAATAATTCGTCCCTCGGCCTCCCCACCCGCCACGGAGCCACACATTTGGGACGCCGCTCCGCCAAACCGGAGCGGTCGCCAGGGCTAACTCGAGGGATATAGCGCTTCTGGAGTGGTTGTCTGTTTCGGGGTGGATCTTCGGTGCAAGGGCCCACCAAAACCCTTACATCTCCGACCTCCCTACGCAGACCCCCACAACCTTGGCACTCGCCACCAGAGCGAAAACGCGACGGAAGCCGATTGACCGGGATTGGCTAGCTCCCGGCCTCCCGTTTACACGAAATCCGGGGCCGAAGAGGGGTATCACTCCCCGGTCCATACAGGGCATCCGACACCCTGCTGGGAACCAGAAAGCTCACCCTCCAGGATCCCCTTCTCTCCCTTACGGGTCTCCAGGCACGGCAAACACCTGGGCGGATCGCAGGCCAGATGGTATGGCCGCTCACAGACAGTGGATCCACAGCACTGTCCGGACGCATCCCTTGGTGGCTTGGGGTTTGATTTCGGGGTTTTCTCCCCGCCCTTTTAGTCGCCTCTTACGACAAGCAGGGATACTGCGGGAGTATTCTCTAACCCCCTACCCGCAGGGGGGACCGTTTGGTCCTGTAGAATGACAACCGGGGGAATGGTACTAACTTTTATTAATTCGGCGTGAAGCACCGGCCAGTCTTTCGTATCCGCGACATGGTAAGGTGGTACTTTTGCCTTGGGGTTTGTTGCTAAAGGAGTGGGGGGAACTGCAGCAGGTGCGCTTACTAGTGGTTCATCAGCTAAAGATGTCAATGCAGAGAATCTGTTTTGTAAGTTAATGTTGGGGACTACCTTATGTGTAGGGTGTGTAATAGCTTCATTTTTTTTTGGAAGTGAATTATCCAGGCGGCTTGAAGAGAACAGATGCTTAGCAGATTCCTTGGCCTTATGGAATACACTTTCAGTTGGGGTTGTTGAAGCTTGACCGAGAAATTCAGGGTATTTGCCGATTATTGATTTAAAAAAGCCTTCTTTGTCTTCATTGGACAAGGAAGAGAAAACATTTAGCAGATGAACATTAAGCTCAGGTGCTGGTAGTCTATAACGTCTTTACGGGCCTTGGCCACCATCCTAGTGGAATACACGGTCAAGTGTTCCTGAGCAGCCGGCTTTGGCATTCTAAGTACGAACTAAATATCATTTTACATACTACTAATTGTACAGGTAGCCGTAAGGTGCAATAGGGAAAGGACCCTATGAAGTGAACCCAGTCGGGATCCCGTGGAGAATGATTATATGGCCGGGAGTAAGGTACTATAAAGTGGTTGATCTTTTGCCACGCAACGTTAACCCTAACAGCCCTAAGGAGTGGACCCTCCCGTTCAACAAGGCGTGCAGTAGAGGTGCAAGCCCTCTGCCAAGTCTCCCCGGACAAGATGACCAGAAATAGGGGGAATGTGAGTGAGCACCACCTGGAGGTGAGAAGAGGGGACTAGTTAGCCCTCCCCCCTGAGTGCCTCAGTCACTTGGTGACCAGTATATATTAAGTAGCAGCGCAGGCAATGATTCTGTATCTGGTCCTAATAAGGGCCGAAAAACCACAAGGTGAGTGCTGAGAGTGGTGGTCCTTAAAAGGGCCGTCCACCTGCGAAACAAAGTGAGATCCTGTGGAGCGCTGAGGTCGATGCCGGGAGAGAGGAGGTGTCCAGAAGGTCAGTGTCAGTGTGCAAGATGTCGAGAATAGTCCAAGAGAGCAATGTCAGCCAGGAGAGAAGTCCAAAATCCCGTCCGGTCGGTGTATTAAAGTAGATAGAGTCAACATGGCAGCTCGAATCTCTGCTGCTCCAATCCGCTTCCACTCAAGTACCGCTGCTCAGCTACGCTCCTTTCTTCATCCCTTTGTCCTCTTCCTCCAAACGACGACCGATGTAGTACTGCGCCTAAACGCATCTAGACCGATTTCCAGCTGCTGCTGATTAACGGTTTTGTGACTTTTAATTTTTTGGTTTAGGGCAAGTTAAGGATGATTATGGTTACAGGATTAGGGTTTTGTATTATGAACTGGTTTTCATGGTAGTGTGTTTCGGGCGTTTATGCTTAAAATGAGGATTTTTGTCGTATGCCCATAGATTGTCTAAGAGGGGGTTATTCGTGGAGGCTAGTGATTTTGGGAATGACTCGGCTATTGATTGGAGGTAGGTGCGTATATCAGGTAGTTTAAGGTCTTTTTGAAGGGAGTCGTTACGGATGAACCAAGGTGCATTAACGATTTTCCTGATGGTTTTGTTTTGGAAAGTGCAAATTTTTCTTAGGTGGGTCTCTGCAATAGCCCCCCATGCCGGGTATCCGTAAGTTAGGATTGGCCTTATCATTGTTTTATATAGGGTTAGTTTTGTATTCAGGTTTAGTGGGCTGCCGGATTTTAGTAGGGGGTAAATTGAGCAATATGCTCCATTAGCCTTGTTCACTGCGTATTGCGTGTGGGCGTGCCAAGTAAGTTTACGGTCGAAGAAGACACCCAGAAATTTGGCGGTGTCCCTTTAGGGTAGTTGGACGTTTTTATAAAATAGCTTTGTTGAGCACGGTTTCTTCCATTCCCTAGCAAAGTTTACGACTTTGCTCTTTTCCGCGTTAATTTGCAGTTTCCAGGAGGTCATCCATTCCTCCACTGAGTCGAGGTGTTCTTGTAGAGTATCGGCTGCTGTGTCTGGACAGAAGGATTGGGAGGCGAGTGCTGTGTCATCGGCATATAAAAAGAGCTGCGTTTTTGGGTGGGCCGGAAGGTCATTTATGAATAAATTGAAGAGGGTTGGGGAAAGGATGGCTCCTTGAGGGACCCCTGCTAGGATGCACCTGGGGTTTGAGAGGTTTGAATTGACTGATACTACAAACGTTCTTGAGGAGAGGAAGGAGGATATTATTTTGATGAGGTTGAAGGATAACTCCGTCTGTGCTAGTTTATGGATGAGTCCCTCCGTCCAGACACGGTCAAAAGCACGCTTTATGTCGAGAAAGGCTACTTGAGTGTGCTTGTTGATGTTGAATCCGAAAGTGATATACTCGACAAGTCGTAGAATTTGGTGGGTGGTGGCCGTCTTTTTAGTGAAACCTGTTTGCTCTGGTCTTAATGGGTTTAAGCAGTGTAGCTCTTCTTGAAGGTGGTTTAAGATTAGTCTCTCCAAGACTTTACCCATGCAGGGCAGGAGACTAATGGGCCGATAGTTTGCGGGATCTTTCGGATCCTTACCAGGTTTTGCTAGTAGGATAATTATAGCTTTTTTCCAGGCAGGCGGGAAGTAGCAATGAGTAAGACAGGCGTTGAGAATGGCTAAGAAGTGTTGGATGTACGTTTTCGGTAGGTTTTTTAGGTGACAGTAGGAGATGAGGTCAAGGCCGGGTGCAGATTTGGTTTTGGAATGGTTTATGACAGATTGTAGTTCAGGTAAGGCTATCGGAGGGATTGAAGGAGGGGGGAGTGTGAAATGGATTGGAAGGTGGAGTATACTAGGTTGTCAAGTGGAGAGGGATCTGGGTTTCGGAAAATGGACTCCAAAACATCTGAAAATATAGTTGCCTTGTCTTTGTCAGAGTATGCTAGTTTACCCTGGTAAGAGAGCGGGGCAGGAGGAGTAGTCCTCTTTCTGAGAGATCTAGCAAGTGGCCAGACGGAGTTATCCTTGTGCGAAAGGCTGGAAATCTTTTTGTCCCATAATAGGTTTTTATGTTTCCTTAGCTGGGAGGTAAGCAGGTTTCTAAGGGCACGGTATTTGCGGCCATCGATAGGGTGATGAGTACGTTGCCAGAGCTGTCTGGCCTGGTTTCTTAATTGCATCAGCCGTATTATCGCGGCTGGAAGGGCAGGACCGGTGAGGTTTTCCGGATTTGGGCGGAGAGCTGAGGTTGCGGCGATTGAGTTGATTAAGTTTGTAAATTTGGAAATGGCAGAGTCGATCAGATCTGTGTTGGATATAATTGGTAATGTAATTGAAGTGGAGCTGCAGGTAGATTTGAATTTGGACCAGTTTATTTTGGAAAAACGGATAGATGGCAAGCTGGGATTGAGCGGAATCGTAAAGGTAAGCGGGCAGTGGTCAGAAGCCGCGTTGTCGACGTTGCTGATGGTAAAACTGGGTGGAAGGGAAGTAAGGACGAGGTCTAGGATATCGGGGAGTGCTGGGTTCGGAGGGAAATGGGTTGGTAAAGCTGGTGATATTATGGCAAAGTTTTCAACCTGTTGTAGGCGGCGCAAAGAGTGCCCCCGGCTAGAATTGGTCCTGCAACCCCAGGCCGTGTGCTTGGCATTTAAATCACCACCCAGTATAGATCTGGAAGCTAGTATAGTCGAAAGGGCATCCAGATCGTCCTTGGGGAGCTTGTAGCGACTGGGGGGGAAGTAGGCAGACCAGATGCGTACCAGGCCTTCTCTGGTCATAATACTGATACCGACCAGTTCTAGCATATTGGTTTTTGGTGGGCAAAGTTGGTCGCAGGGGATATGCCTTTTTATGAGAATGGCAACACACCTCCTTGGCTATCGGGTCTATCCCGCCGGAAAACCTTGTAGTTGGGGATTGAAAAGGATTGGTCAGGTTTAAGCTTAGTTTCCTGTAGTAGAATGACATCTGGAGAGTGGTTGGCCACAAGATGTTGCAGTTCAGGGACCTTAGGGTGGATGCTATTACAGTTCCACTGAAGGAAACTTAGGTGTTGGGGAAGGGAAGGCGGATTAAAAGCCATTTAGTAGCTGAATGAGGCAGGGGATTAGCTCAGTTTTAAGGATGGCCATAAGGGAAGCATTATTGTCGCTGGTTGGGAGCTTGGAAATGATGGAAAGTAGGGACGACTTCAAATTTGTCGGGACGGAAGGAACAGGATTTAGGTTTTGACTTGAGTTAAGTTCAGATTGGGTTGGTGCGGGTGGGGTAGAGGTTGAGGTGGTCTGGTTTGGTACAGGGCGGTCAGTCGGTGCAAAGGGGATGGGGCGAGTTTGCCATGCGTTTTGAAGGGGTGGAAATGAAGCTTGTGAAACGGAATTTGGCGGGGTGGGTAGAGAGCCAATGTTAAATGACGCACTTATGGAACGTAATTTATATAGTAACTCTCTGTGGACCACGCAGCCCCTATAGTTAGCTGTATGCGGGCCACCGCAGTTGACGCATTTTGCAGGAAGGTCTTTAGATTTGGTGCATTCCCTGTAGTGGTGGTCACCTGCACATTTGACGCACCTAGGGCTAAGGCCGCAGGTTTTATGAGTATGGCCATACCTCTGGCAAGACATGCATTGGGGTGGGCCAGCTGGCTGGCGAAAAGGTTCAATGGTCGTTTTAAGATAAAGGAGGGATGATGTTTTGAGGAACTCGTCCCTTCTTGAGTCATCTTGAAGACGGACTTGAAAGAGAGGAAGTTCCCTTTGTGGGATGGAGGGGAGTATTGCTTCCGAGTTGGCGGCCCTGATGGCGTTTCTCTCTGCTTGTTGAATGCGAGAAGGTCGGGTGGATTTGAGTTGGATGACTTGGTCCGTCGGAAAACCGATGTCGGCCAAGGCTTCTTGAATATTTTCGACCGGGGTGTTTTCAGGGAGACCGCGGATCACAAAGTGAGGTTTCTTGTCGCAATGCAATTGGTATGTATAGTGCTCCCAACCTTTTGTACGGAGCATGGCGGAGATGGCTCGGAAGTCTTCTATGGTCTGACAGTTAATTCGGATTTCATTGCGCACGAGAGTGGCAACGGGAGGAAGGACGCAGACAGAGCGAAGGCTGTTGCATTTTTCTTGCCAGTGTCTGATATCTTTTAGGAAGATAGGAGGTATTCTGGGACGTGGTTGAGGCACAGTGGGTTCCTCCTCCATTGAGCACAGGTTAGGTTCAGGAACTGCGTCATTTTCAGGAGAGGAGAGAGGCGAAAATCTATTTGAGGTTGGGGTAGGATTTTCTACTCCTTGGGGCGAGGGTTTCCTTTTCCTCTTTGATTGAACGTTTCTGAATTCCGAATCAGCAGGGGCTGTCCGCTTAGAGCAGGTAGAATTCGGATGGTTCGATTGGACAGGTATGGTGGCTGGGCATTGCACTCCGTAGTAGTAGTTTTGGGTTTTAGGGTGCGTCGACAGCTAAGGTCATTTTGCACCACTCATTAAATATAAAACTAAAATTCCTTTTTACTTAGGAATAATAAATAAATAAATAAATACGGTTAAATATAAATAAATAAATCATTGGTAAAATCAAAAGCATTAAAATTATGAGCTCCAAAGCTAAAGCTGCCCCATTAAACCGGTTGACCTTAAAAAACTTAGGACTCGGTTAATAGACCCAGAGTCATCCCCTAAAATATTTTTTAAGTCTCCCCTTATCTTCAACATGTCTCTGGCCCTTTGGTATCTTGTACATTCCGTCAGGATATGTTTTATCATCAGGGGTTGGAAGCACTCATTGCAGCGGGGCTGTTCTTTTACCTCCGCAAAGAGGTACGAATGAGTGAGGGCAGAGTGTCCTATTCTCAGGCGCGTAATCATTACCTCTTCCCTCCGAATTTTCCGGATGGAAGAGGACCATGGTGAAACGACCGGTTTTATTGCCCTGAGTTTATTATTTTGCAGAGACTGCCAAGTCTCCTTCCACTGATGCAGGACCGAGTTCCGCAAGGCGGCCTTCACGTCCTCCATTGGGACCAAGGTGGAGTCGGTCTCGGGTTGTCGAAGGGCATCCTTCGCTGCCTGGTCAGCTTTTTCGTTGCCTCTTATGCCGACGTGACCAGGAGTCCATATAAAGGAGACCCTGTTCCCCTTTCTCTGAAGGGACAACAGGGTATAATGGATCTCCTGGACTATCGGGTGCACAGGTGCAAAGACCGATAAAGATTTTAGGGCGCTCAACGAGTCGGTGCAGATGAGGAAAGAGCCATTGCTTTCTTTTATTTCTCCTAGGGCCGTCCTTATGGCTGACAGCTCGGCTGTAAAAATGCTGCAAGAAGTGTGCAGTTTTTTCCTCACGACTCCATGGTAGTGGGACACGACCGCATAGGCACATGCAGATTCTGACTTTGACCCGTCGGTGTAGACTGGGACAAAGTCAGAAAGTGAGCTGAGGACGGCACTGAAGAGCTGCTGGTATTCGGAATCGGTCGTTTTGGCTTTGCGGCGTGCACTGGCAATGAGTTTAATATCCGGCATTGGTGTTAACCAAGGCGGATACTTAGCATAGGAGACGGGGCATATTTGAGGAAGGGGTCGAGATGGTGCGGGGGCTAACGTACTGGCTTCCCACCCTGAGGGCGCGGGTTCAAATCCCGGCGGTGTTGAATATTTTTCAGAGGTATCTCGATCCCTACTTGAGGTGCTATGTGGAGGGCACTTTGAGTGAGTACGCCGTCCGTCGGATGGGACGTTAAGCCGCGGACCCCTTGGTGCCTTTCGTAAAGAGTAGGCTAATGCCGACGCCGGGTTTCTCTCTACCCTTCATCCTTTCCTGTCCTTCCCCTATGGCGCAAATGACCTTAGCTGTCGGTCGCCTCCCCTAACTACTACTATATTTGAGGAAATGTAAAATTTACCTCATTAATAAAATCATTAAAACGAACGGCAAAGGGTCTAGTTGCCCTTCTCCGCCTGTTAGTAGTAGTAGTTTTGGGTTTTAGGGTGCGTCGACAGCTAAGGTCATTTTGCACCACTCATTAAATATAAAACTAAAATTCCTTTTTACTTAGGAATAATAAATAAATAAATACGGTTAAATATAAATAAATAAATAATTGTTAAAATCAAAAGCATTAAAATTATGAGCTCCAAAGCTAAAGCTGCCCCATTAAACCGGTTGACCTTAAAAAACTTAGGACTCGGTTAATAGACCCAGAGTCATCCCCTAAAATATTTCTTAAGTCTCCCCTTATCTTCAACATGTCTCTGGCCCTTTGGTATCTTGTACATTCCGTCAGGATATGTTTTATCGTAAGGGGTTGGAAACACTCATTGCAGCGGGGCTGTTCTTTTACCTCCGCAAAGAGGTACGAATGAGTGAGGGCAGAGTGTCCTATTCTCAGGCGCGTAATCATGACCTCTTCCCTCCGAATGTTCCGGATGGAAGAGGACCATGGTGAAACGACCGGTTTTATTGCCCTGAGTTTATTATTTTGCAGAGACTGCCAAGTCTCCTTCCACTGATGCAGGACCGAGTTCCGCAAGGCGGCCTTCACGTCCTCCATTGGGACCAAGGTGGAGTCGGTCTCGGGTTGTCGAAGGGCATCCTTCGCTGCCTGGTCAGCTTTTTCGTTGCCTCTTATGCCGACGTGACCAGGAGTCCATATAAAGGAGACCCTGTTCCCCTTTCTCTGAAGGGACAACAGGGTATAATGGATCTCCTGGACTATCGGGTGCACAGGTGCAAAGACCGATAAAGATTTTAGGGCGCTCAACGAGTCGGTGCAGATGAGGAAAGAGCCATTGCTTTCTTTTATTTCTCCTAGGGCCGTCCTTATGGCTGACAGCTCGGCTGTAAAAATGCTGCAAGAAGTGTGCAGTTTTTTCCTCACGACTCCATGGTAGTGGGACACGACTGCATAGGCACACGCAGATTCTGACTTTGACCCGTCGGTGTAGACTGGGACAAAGTCAGAAAGTGAGCTGAGGACGGCACTGAAGAGCTGCTGGTATTCGGAATCGGTCGTTTTGGCTTTGCGGCGTGCACTGGCAATGAGTTTAATATCCGGCATTGGTGTTAACCAAGGCGGATACTTAGCATAGGAGACGGGGCATATTTGAGGAAATGTAAAATTTACCTCATTAATAAAATCATTAAAACGAACGGCAAAGGGTCTAGTTGCCCTTCTCCGCCTGTTAAATAAGTCTAAAAACCGTTGGTTAAAAACTATGTTAAAACAAGGGTGGATTGTCTCTGATAAAATTTTACAGGCATAGTTGCCCATTAAAATCATCCTGCGGGTTTCCAACGGAGGCTCCCCTGCGTCTGCAAGTAGGCTTGGGACTGGGCTTGTTCTAAATGCCCCGGTGGCCAACCGTATCCCAGCATTGTGGACACATGTGAGTGGTCTCAAGTAAGACTCTCGTCCTGAGGAATAAACTATGGAACCATAGTCCAATTTGGATCGCACCAAGCCTCTGTACAATAAAAGCATGGTGGTGCGGTCTGCTCCCCAAGTGGAGTGAGTTAAAAACTTTAAAACGTTGAGGGTTTGGCGACACCTCTCGCGTAACACGCGGATATGCTCCCGCCAGTTCAGCTTTTGGTCCAGGATCATGCCGAGAAAGCGGACGGACTCCACAAATGGAAGAATCCTACCCAACAGGGTTAGGGTCGGGGTAACGTGGTAACCGCGAAGACGGTGAAAGTGCACGCATTTCGTTTTCTCCATGGAGAAACGAAATCCGTTCTTTCGCGACCACTCTCCCAGTTTGTTTAGAGTCACCTGGGCTTGCCTGGAAGCGTTTGGCAGTCGTGTCGACCGGCAAAATATGGCTAGGTCGTCCACATAGAGCGATGCCATCACCGGGGCATTGATGCATTCCACCACGTCGTTGATGGCGATGGCAAATAACGTCACGCTCAGTACTGAACCCTGGGGTACCCCGTTCTCCTGTGTAAAAGATCGGGATAAGTGCTTCCCAGTCCTTACTTTAAAAAGGCGGTTAGTTAAAAAATTTCTGATAAATAGGGCCATGTTGCCTCTAAATCCCCACTTGTGGAGCGTGTTGAGGATTCTCCATCGCCACACACTATCATAGGCCTTCTCCAGGTCGAAGAAGACTGCTATGACGTGTTGACGGTGGAGAAAGGCTTCCTGGATGAAGTTCTCAGTGCGCACCAGATGGTCTGTCGTGGACCTGCCACGCCGAAAGCCGCACTGAGCGTCGGAGAGCAGGTGTCGACTCTCCAAGCACCACATGAGACGTCGGTTTACCATCCGTTCCATCACCTTGCACAGGCAACTGGTGAGAGATATGGGACGGTAGTTGTTCGGGTCATTTTGGTCCTTGCCCTGTTTTGGGATTGGTATCACGATGGACTCTCGCCAGGCATTTGGAAAACTGCCCTCGTTCCAAAGTTGGTTGAGGGTATTTAGGACCTCCCCAATCGCAGTTTCCGGAATGTTCCGGAGAAATGCGTTGTGGATTTCGTCCGCCCCTGGCGAGGTGTAATGGGAGTCTTCGATGGCGGATTTAAGCTCCCAGGACGTGAAAGGCTCATTGTAATATTCCCGTGTAGGACCTGCACCAAATTTGAGAGGGACTCTCTCGCATCGCCTCTTCCTGTACACAAAGTCCGCGGTATAGCCCTCGTCACTGCTATTGGCCGCGAACTGACTGGCAAATATGTTGCTTATTTCGGCAGGTGAATTAACCACCCGGCCAGCAACAAGCAATGGCGAGATGACAAATGAGCCCTTTGACCCGGAGATTTTCTTCACTTTGTCCCATACCTGACCAAGTGGCGTGCGATGGTTGATGGTAGAGACGTATTCTATCCAGGAAGCCCTCTTGGCCTCCTTCACGGCCCTTCGAGCTCGCGCTCTCAGGCGGCGGTACGATGCCAGATTAGTTGCCGTGGGATATTTTCTAAAAATATGCAGTGCTTTTTTCCTCGCCCGAATCGCCCGGTCGCATTCCCCGTTCCACCAAGGGACAGGAGCTCGATTAATGTTCCCGGACGTACGAGGGATACTTTTCGTAGCTGCCGCCAACAGCGTTGAACTTAGTTTATCGACGTTGTGCAACGCGTCGAAACTTGCGTCGTGTTTATATGTAAACGTACGCTTGAAAAGTGGCCAGTCCGCACGGTTAATACGCCACTTTTCCGGAGGTTTTGAAATGGTGGGCGAAGAGTCTTCTTTAACGAGTAGAAGAGGAAAATGGTCACTCCCACAGAGATTGTTGTGGGTGGACATTTTCAGCTTTGGGGCTAGACTTCTCGAGCATAGACAAAGATCTATTGCTGAGAATTCCCCATTAAAGCTGTTAAAGCGGGTTTTTTCGCCGCTATTTAATAAAAACAGGTTAAAATCCTCAATAAAGTTGGATAAAATTCGACCTCTCCTATTGCTTTGGGTTTCTGGCCCTCCCCAGAGAGGATCATGGGCATTAAAATCTCCCATCAAAATGAACGGCTGAGGAAGCTGGTGGACAAGGGCTTCAAGGTTCAGGCGGGTCACCGGTGCACCCTCTGGCAGATACACGTTGCATAACGTCATCCTCTCAGGGGTGTGCACCGTGACAGCGACGGCCTGGAATGGAGAGTTCAGTTGGACTCGCGAGATGTAAAGGGCCTCACGGGCCGCAACTGCTACTCCCCCTTGGGCTCGTTGGCCACTTAGGTCATCCGTTCTAAAAACAGTGAACCCCTTCAAAATACCCTTATCTTCAGCCTTAAAATGGGTCTCTTGGAGACAAATACAAGAGGGTTTAAAATCTTGGATTAAAATGGCCAGCTCCTCCTTGTGCCGATAAAAGCCATTGCAGTTCCACTGCAGAATGGAACACATTTAAAGTGTTAAATTAAAATAAATAAATAAGATGACTAAAAAGGGAGATGACCAACTCTATTGAGGTTATCGCTTGAAGCGATGTTTCCTCTTCCACTCGTTTGCGAAGACCTCAGTATCAGAGATACTCTGGTCCTCTTCAATTACCTCCGGCTTCTTTGGCTTGACTGGAGGCGGCGGGGAAGGTGTGTTCTCACGCCCTTTTGGCGTGTTCCCCTTGGTGGTTTTTAGTGGGCTCTTCTTTGAAGGGCCCACAGGAGTAGGTGGCTCCTTGTCCACCTTACTCTTTCCATCCTTCACCCTTTTTGGTTTAGGCACTTGCGTGGTTTCTATTGGGGATTCTTTCGGGATCTCTGTCTGCGTGGCGATGGTACACTTTACACATTGCGTGGTTGCAACGGAAGCAAAGGACCGGGAGAAAGTTGGAGCGATTAGCGCCCTGTATTTTCTCCTCGCTTCCGCATATGGGATTTTTTCCAGTGTTTTTATCTCCATGACTTTCCTCTCTTCTTTCATCTTCGGGCAATCACGAGAGTACACTGGGTGTGTACCCTCGCAATTGACACAAAGAGGTTCCGAAGAGCACTCTTTATCCTCGTGCGCATCTTTGCCACAGCGCGGGCAGGTGGCCTTGCCCTCGCAGCGCGACGCGACATGGCCGAACCGTTGGCATTTGAAACAACGCACGGGATTTGGGATGAATGGCCTCACTGGTACCGATTCATAGCCCACAAACACCTTGTCGGGTAGTCTATCACGCGCAAACGTCAAGATCACGGAGGTGCTGTTTACGTTTTCTCCGTTGCGCCTTGTGGTGAGTCGACGACAATCAGTCACTCCCTGAGAGAACATTTCTCTCTTGATTTCTTCGATGTCCACGTATAGAAGGTCGTAGTGACTGATGACTCCCCGACAGGTGTTAAGAGTGCGGTGCACCTCCACCTTAATCGGAATGTCATGGAGCGTTCCCATAGCAAGTAGTTTTTCGCTCTGTGTGTCGTTCAGGGTCTCTATAAGTAGTGTACCATCCCTGAGCTTCTTCACGCTCTTTGGGTCCCCAGGCACAATCTGTGATAACACTCTGCGAATTAAGAAGGGAGAAACCTTTTTCAAGGTCTCACCTTCCTTTACACAAGACATAATTAAATAGCGCTTACATGCGCCAATACACTTTTCTCCCCCGCCGGTGTCCGGACGGGATCTTTTAAGTGGTGGAAAGGGTTTTTCCTCCATAATAATAAATGATTCGTCCCTCGGCCTCCCCACCCGCCACGGAGCCACACATTTGGGACGCCACTCCGCCAAACCGGAGCGGTCGCCAGGGCTAACTCGAGGGATATAGCGCTTCAGGAGTGGTTGTCTGTTTCGGGGTGGATCTTCGGTGCAAGGGCCCACCAAAACCCTTACATCTCCGACCTCCCTACGCAGACCCCCACAACCTTGGCACTCGCCACCGGAGCGAAAACGCGACGGAAGCCGATTGACCGGGAGTGGCTAGCTCCCGGCCTCCCGTTTACACGAAATCCGGGGCCGAAGAGGGGTATCACTCCCCGGTCCATACAGGGCATCCGACACCCTGCTGGGAACCAGAAAGCTCACCCTCCAGGATCCCCTTTTCTCCCTTACGGGTCTCCAGGCACGGCAAACACCTGGGCGGATCGCAGGCCAGATGGTATGGCCGCTCACAGACAGTGGATCCACAGCACTGTCCGGACGCATCCCTTGCTGGCTTGGGGTTTGTTTTCGGGGTTTTCTCCCCGCCCTTTTAGTCGCCTCTTACGACAAGCAGGGATACTGCGGGAGTATTCTCTAACCCCCTACCCGCAGGGGGATTGCACTCCGTATGCGCTAAGGATGGATTGGAGGCGGGGATCCTCCAGGGCTTTGGTGGGGATTGGAATGGTTACCGTTTGAACGTTGGTTTTGTTAGTAGGCAGGAGGTTGAGGAGCGTTTGTAGCTCAGGACTTTGCAATGGTGGTGAGGGGGAGTCAGGGCGCAGCGTAAAGTGATCGTCTGCCTGGCCTAAGGTCTTTTTCTCCGAGACCGGGTGGTCCATGTTGAATGGTTCCCGGCCAGAAAGGGCTCGAGAATTGATTTAAAATTGGTGCAACTTGGGATATGAAATCATTTAATATGATTTGGAGTTGTGATATTTCTACAGGCGCACCAACCTGTAAAAGTAAGAAATATCAGTAAGCAGAAGGAGAGGGGAGGGTGTATGTAGTGATTGTTATGTGTGTGGGCGACTTGAGACGTACCTAAGGGGGGGATGGGGTTACCTTGGGAGACACCTTGGACACCCCTGCCGATCCGCAAGCGGGCACAGCAGGTCCGTGCCCAGGAATCTTCCCGCCCTAAATCCCTAATAAGTGGACCCGCCCGGGTCCCAAGGAAGTGCAAGGGGAGACTGGCTCCCTTTCTTTGGTAACCGCACGAGACGACCAATGGGGACACAGCTCAATCGCCACCGGAGAGTGAGAAGGAGGGACTAAGTTAGCCTCCCCCCTCCGGAGCTACGGCTGAGAAAGTCTCAAGTCACCTGAGTGTAGTGTGTGTACTGTGTGAAATGGGTATGTGGGAATGGTCCTGAGAAGGTCCGTCCACCTCCGAAGTTTGGGTATGATTTTTCTCGACACCACGTCGAGTTGGAGAGCAAAAGAGATGTCCAGGAGGACCAGCAGAGTATGCAGAAGCCGTAGAGTGGTCCAGGAGGTCAAGGTCAAGCAGGAGAGAAGATACGATAATTTCAGGTCCAGTCCGTGTAGTATCCAGGAGAGAAAGTCCAAGCAGGCAGGGTCCGTAGTAAATCAAGCAGTCAGGATCAGTAGCAGGGCAGAGACGGAGTCACTGATGACAATAATCCTCTGTCAGTATCGTCTCTATCTCTTTCTGTCTGTCGTCAGTCAGTATGAGTATTCTGTCTCTGTCTTTCCTCTTCCTCCAAAGAAGAAAGTCTCCTGCTATAATACCCTCGTTCAGTTCTCCGGCCCGACGCTCGACCACGACAAATTACAAAGAAACTTAGATGGTGGCCTCCAGGGAGCAACAGCCACTACAGATGTGCGTAACGACGATTCTGTGCAGCTATTGAGGATTGGGATTCTCTGTTTAACCTCCGTCGAGGACGGACGTGTTTTTAGTCTTTGCGTCTTTTTCTCTTTGAAAAACCCGCGCCACTTTTGAGTTTTTGGGTGCCGCAGTGAGGGCCCATTGTCCCCGCCGCTGCCGCCGCCCGACCGACCGCCCTGCCGGGCCGGTCGCGGGCCACTCCCTCCCCCTGCAGCGCACCCAGTCTGCGCGTCGCCTGCCCGTCTAGGCCTTGCCGTCGCTCTGCCGTGACCTTTCACTTTTCTCTCCCCTCCTTCCTCTCTCGCCACATATAACGGGAAGGATTTTGATCGAATTATTTTTGACTATGGCCAGTGAAAGGCCTTTTTTATTGTTAATTGCGTAATGCGACTTTAAACTATTACGAGAAAACACTCAGAGGGCCCCTTTAATCATCCCCGAGGTTGTCGTGATTTGAGCATTAATCTCGGGACACAGGCCCTTCGCCGCCGAGCCATTGTTCCGTATATCCCCACTACAGATGATGCAAGCTCCCCCTCGTGTGCAACTAAGGTGATTTGTGTTCCCAAGATGCCCAAGACGCCACCCGAATCATCAGTGGCAGCCGCCCCAGCCGCTCTCTCGGTCAATGAACGAAATGAGCTGCTCGCGGACCTCCGCTTCGCCTCTCCGGTCCCGGATCCTCAACAGATCAACGCCGCTTCTCCTGCTCCACCGGATGCCACCGCAAGCCGCACCACATCCATTCCGCCTGCTGAAACCTCTCCTGCGCCCGTGCCGATGGACATTGCAGCGGGAAACGACTCTGAACCACCGGTGAGTGACTCTTTCCTTACCGGTCCATCTCTTGTGAAAAAGAATTCGAGAAATTCATATTCTTATAGAATGGCATTCCGCCGACCCCTGAGGAGGGTTTCCAAATAGTTGTAAATAAGCGTCGTCGCTTAATGGCGTCAGGCACAATTTCAGCTGTTCCGCCATCTTCCAAGACGGTTCAGAACCGGTTCACGCTTTTGAGTGAACCGATCCCCATTTCCCCCGCTAGCATCCCGGCCGCCTCACGACCGACTCAGCAGCTGTCCTCCAAAGCGACTCCGTGGCAAACATTGCGCCGGTAGGATTCCTCCATTTCGACTAGTGGACACCTCAAAATGGGCTGAACTGAATGCTCGTATGCAACGAGCATGCTCCACTCCGCCCATTTCGCACTCTACGGGCGTGTCCTCGGCTGTCATAAAATGCAGCAACATCCCTGATTATACCGCGGTAAATTCAATTTTAGAGGAGGTGAACATCCTGTTTGTCACCTATCAGCTCCCTGAAAATCGGCGTAAAGAATTCGCTCTGTGTGGTGTTTTTCCGTCCGTCTCGGATGATGCAATCCTTGAAAACATAAATTCATTGGGTTTTCCTGTTATTTCGGGGCGCTGAATATTTTCCACTCGCCCATCAGAGCACGAGCTGAAGGAAGGCATCACCGGGAAACCGGGTTATGCAACAAATACATGCCATGTTTCCTGTGCGAGCGACATTGATTCGGTGGCATTTTTAAACATTCATGCGCTCGCGGGACTCCGAGTCCAGATTACTCCCTTTCACAAGTCGGGTGATCCCGTGCAATGTCATCGTTGCCAGTGCATCGGGCATACCAAGAACCACTGTCATTTAAATCCAAACTGTTTTCGCTGCGGAGGCGCCCACTTAAGCACCGCATGCGAAAAGTCCAAGGAGACCCCTGCTACGTGCTTCCTTTGCCTGCAGGATCACCCCGCGAATTACCATGGATGCGAAATTCATCTCGAGGCAAAGAAAAAGTTTTGAACGCCGCGCTGCCTCGGGCCGAGCGATTCCCGCCGGAAGCCCTCTCCCCCTCTCCCGCTCCTTCGCCGCCGCCTTGGACTCATCCACGGCCTTCCCCGCCCTCCCCGCCAAGACCCTTCCCAGACCGCGTGGTCACTTTCTCCCAAGCGACTATTCTACCCCTCCTCCTCTTCCGGCTTCCTCCACAGTTCCCCCTCCTCTCTCTCAAGCGCGAACCCAGATGGCCCGGAACTACTGCGTTGGTTTCGTACTATCATGGCGGGCATTTAAAATGCTCCCACTATTCAAGATAAAAAAATGCATATTCTAGAACAGCGGCTGAGACTGCCATTCTGCTGCCTGCTCCCGGAGATGAGGCATCGTTCCGCTGCTGGAGCTCTGCAGCCTGTCCTCGAGGCCGCTGCCATCCACGGTGCAGTGCCTTCTGGTGATTGCCCTTCCGACTCGCCATCAAGTCTGCACGCTTGTGTGAACATGGTCATAGTCATAGGTACATATACACACGCGCACACTTGGGCGACTTGGGTCCTTCTCAGCCGTGGCTCCGGTGGGGGAGGCTAACTAGTCCCTTCTTCTCATCCTCTGGAGGCGCTCGAACGGTGTCCCCTATTGGTTGTCTCGTCTGGCTACCTTTGGAGGGGAGTTTGCTCCCCTTGCACTCCACTGGGACCCGGGCCGGTCCACTTCTTGGGGCATTAGGGCGGGAGGGCACCCTGGCACGGACCTGCTATGCCCGCATGCGGATCGGCAGGGGTGTCTGGCGTCCCCCTGCTTTCACCTCCCCTCCGTTGGGTCGGCTCAAGTCGCCACACTCACCACTACCAGCACAAACACGCTGACAGTCACTCCCCACTTTGCAACATAGTGTCACTTTGTATTATATATTCCGTTTTCTTTAAATTCCTCCCACCCCCTCCAAGATGGTCTTTTTGGGTAGAAAGATTTGTTGGTATCCCCTACCCTCATTTTGAACTCAAATTTTTCATCTGATTTGTAGTAGTAGTTTTAGGGGTTTGTAGGGTGCGTCGACAGCTATGGTCATTTTGTACCACTGTCATAACGTAAAACTTATGTTCCTTTTAAACTAGGAATAAGTAAACAAATAAATACGAATAAATAAATAAAAAAAAAAAAAAAAGGAAAATGCTAAAATCAAAAGCATTAAAATTATGAGCTCCAAAGCTAAAGCTGCCGGTTGACCTTAAAAAACTTAAGACTCGGTTAATAGAACCAGAGTCATCCCCTAAAATATTTTTTAAGTCTCCCCTTATCTTCAACATGTCTCTGGCCCTTTGGTATGTTGTACATTCCGTCAGGATATGTTTTATCGTCAGGGGTTGGAAACACTCATTGCAGCAGGGCTGTTCTTTTACCTCCGCAAAGAGGTACGAATGAGTGAGGGCAGAGTGTCCTATTCTCAGGCGCGTAATCATGACCTCTTCCCTCCGAATGTTCCGGATGGAAGAGGACCATGGTGAAACGACCGGTTTTATTGCCCTGAGTTTATTATTTTGCAGAGACTACCAAGTCTCCTTCCACTGATGCAGGACCGAGTTCCGCAAGGCAGCCTTTACGTCCTCCATTGGAACCAAGGTGGAGTCGGTCTCGGGTTTTCGAAGGGCATCCTTCGCTGCCTGGTCAGCTTTTTCGTTACCTCTTATGCCGACGTGACCAGGAGTCCATATAAAGGAGACCCTGTTCCCCTTTCTCTGAAGGGACAACAGGGTATAATGGATCTCCTGGACTATCGGGTGCACAGGTGCAAAGACCGATAAATATTTTATGGCGCTCAACGAGTCTGTGCAGATGAGGAAAGAGCCATTGCTTTCTTTTATTTCTCCTAGGGCCGTCCTTATGGCTGACAGCTCGGCTGTAAAAATGCTGCAAGAAGTGTGCAGTTTTTTCCTCACGACTCCATGGTAGTGGGACACGACCGCATAGGCACATGCAGATTCTGACTTTGACCCGTCGGTGTAGACTGGGACAAAGTCAGAAAGTGAGCCGAGGACGGCACTGAAGAGCTGCTGGTATTCGGAATCGGTCGTCTTGGCTTTGCGGCGTGCACTGGCAATGAGTTTAATATCCGGCATTGGCGTTAACCAAGGCGGATACTTAGCATAGGAGACGGGGCATACTTGAGGAAATGTAAAATTTACCGCGTTAATAAAATCATTAAAACGAACGGCAAAGGGCCTAGTTGCCCTTCTCCGCCTGTTAAATAAGTCTAAAAACCGTTGGTTAAAAACTATGTTAAAACAAGGGTGGATTGTCTCTGATAAAATTTTACAGGCATACGGGGGACGGTGAAAGTGCACGCATTTCGTTTTCTCCATGGAGAAACGAAATCCGTTCTTTCGCGAACACTCTCCCAGTTTGTTTAGAGTCACCTGGGCTTGCCTGGAAGCGTTTGGCAGTCGTGTCGACCGGCAAAATATGGCTAGGTCGTCCACATAGAGCGATGCCATCACCGGGGCATTGATGCATTCCACCACGTCGTTGATGGCGATGGCAAATAACGTCACGCTCAGTACTGAACCCTGGGGTACCCCGTTCTCCTGTGTAAAAGATCGGGAAAAGTGCTTCCCAGTCCTTACTTTAAAAAGGCGGTTGGTTAAAAAATTTCTGATAAATAGGGCCATGTTGCCTCTAAATCCCCACTTGTGGAGCGTGTTGAGGATTCTCCATCGCCACACACTATCATAGGCCTTCTCCAGGTCGAAGAAGACTGCTATGACGTGTTGACGTTGGAGAAAGGCTTCCTGGATTAAGTTCTCAGTGCGAACCAGATGGTCTGTCGTGGACCTGCCACGCCGAAAGCCGACTGAGCGTCGGAGAGCAGGTGTCGACTCTCCAAGCACCACATGAGACGTCGGTTTACCATCCGTTCCATCACCTTGCACAGGCAGCTGGTGAGGGATATGGGACGGTAGTTGTTCGGGTCATTTTTGTCCTTTCCCTGTTTTGGGATTGGTATCACGATGGACTCTCGCCAGGCATTTGGAAAACTGCCCTCGTTCCAGAGTTGGTTGAGGGTATTTAGGACCTCCCCAATCGCAGTTTCCGGAATGTTCCGGAGAAATGCGTTGTGGATTTCGTCCGCCCCTGGCGAGGTGTAATGGGAGTCTTCGATGGCGGATTTAAGCTCCCAGGGCGTGAAAGGCTCATTGTAATATTCCCGTGTAGGACCTGCACCGAATTTGAGAGGGACTCTCTCGCATCGCCTCTTCCTGTTCACAAAGTCCGCGGTATAGCCCTCGTCACTGCTATTGGCCGCGAACTGACTGGCAAATATGTTGCTTATTTCGGCAGGTGAATTAACCACCCGGCCAGCAACAAGCAATGGCGAGATGACAAATGAGCCCTTGGACCCGGAGATTTTCTTGACTTTGTCCCATACCTGACCAAGTGGCGTGCGATGGTTGATGGTAGAGACGTATTCTATCCAGGAAGCCCTCTTGGCCTCCTTCACGGCCCTTCGAGCTCGCGCTCTCAGGCGGCGGTACGATGCCAGATTAGTTGCCGTGGGATATTTTCTAAAAATATTCAATGCTTTTTTCCTCGCCCGAATCGCCCGGTCGCATTCCCCGTTCCACCAAGGGACAGGAGCTCGATTTATATTCCCGGACGTACGAGGGATACTTTTGGTAGCTGCCGCCAACAGCGTTGAACTTAGTTTATCGACGTTGTGCAACGCATCGAAACTTGCGTCGTGTTTATATGTAAACGTACGCTTGAAAAGTGGCCAGTCCGCACGGTTAATACGCCACTTTTCCGGAGGCTTTGAAATGGTGGGCGAAGAGTCTTCTTTAACGAGCAGAAGAGGAAAATGGTCACTCCCACATAGATCCTTGTGGGTGGACATTTTCAGCTTTGGGGCTAGACTTCTCGAGCATAGACAAAGATCTATTGCTGAGAATTCCCCATTGAAGCTGTTAAAGCGGGTTTTTTCGCCGCTATTTAATAAAAACAGGTTAAAATCCTCAATAAAGTTGGATAAAATTCGACCTCTCCTATTACTTTGGGTTTCTGGCCCTCCCCAGAGAGGATCATGGGCATTAAAATCTCCCATCAAAATGAACGGCTGAGGAAGCTGGTGGACAAGGGCTTCAAGGTTCAGGCGAGTCACCGGTGCACCCTCTGGCAGATACACGTTGCATAACGTCATCCTCTCAATGGTGTGCACCGTGACAGCGACGGCCTGGAATGGAGAGTTCAGTTGGACTCGCGAGGTGTAAAGGGCCTCACGGGCCGCAACTGCTACTCCCCCTTGGGCTCGTTGGCCACTTAGGTCATCCATTCTAAAAACAGTGAACCCCTTCAGAATACCCTTATCTTCAGCCTTAAAATGGGTCTCTTGGAGACAAATACAAGAGGGTTTAAAATCTTGGATTAAAATGGCCAGCTCCTCCTTGTGCCGATAAAAGCCATTGCAGTTCCACTGCAGAATGGAACACATTTAAAGTGTTAAATTAAAATAAATAAATAAATAAATAAATAAGTTGACTAAAAAGGGAGATGACCAACTCTATTGAGGTTATCGCTTGAAGCGATGTTTCCTCTTCCACTCGTTTGCGAAGACCTCTGTATCAGAGATACTCTGGTCCTCTTCAATTACCTCCGGCTTCTTTGGCTTCACTGGAGGCGGCGGGGAAGGTGTATTCTCACGCCCTTTTGGCGTGTTCCCCTAGGTGGTTTTTTGTGGGCTCTTCTTTGAAGGGCCCACAGGAGTAGGTGGCTCCTTGTCCACCTTACTCTTTCCATCCTTCACCCTTTTGGGTTTAGGCACTTGCGTGTTGTCAATTGGGGATTCTTTCGGGATCTCTGTCTGCGTGGCGATGGTACACTTTACACATGGCGTGGTTGCAACGGAAGCAAAGGACCGGGAGAAAGTTGGGGCGATTAGCGCCCTGTATTTTCTCCTCGCTTCTGCATATGGGATTTTTTCCAGTGTTTTTATCTCCATGACTTTCCTCTCTTCTTTCATCTTCGGGCAATCACGAGAGTACACTGGGTGTGTACCCTCGCAATTCACACAAAGAGGTTCCGAAGAGCACTCTTTATCCTCGTGCGCGTCTTTGCCACAGCGCGGGCAGGTGGCCTTGCCCTCGCAGCGCGACGCGACATGGCCGAACCGTTGGCATTTGAAACAACGCACGGGATTTGGGATGAATGGCCTCACTGGTACCGATTCATAGCCCACAAACACCTTGTCGGGTAGTCTATCACGCGCAAACGTCAAGATCACGGAGGTGCTGTTTACGTTTTCTCCGTTGCGCCTTGTGGTGAGTCGACGACAATCAGTCACTCCCTGAGAGAACATTTCTCTCTTGATTTCTTCGATGTCCACGTATAGGAGGTCGTAGTGACTGATGACTCCCCGACAGGTGTTAAGAGTGCGGTGCACCTCCACCTTAATCGGAATGTCATGGAGCATTCCCATAGCAAGCAGTTTTTCACTTTGTGTATCGTTCAGGGTCTCTATAAGAAGTGTACCATCCCGGAGCTTCTTCACGCTCTTTGGGTCCCCAGGCACAATCTGTGACAAAACTCTGCGAATTAAGAAAGGAGAAACCTTTTTCAAGGTTTCACCTTCCTTTATGCACGACATAATTAAATAGCGCTTACATGCGCCAATGCACTTTTCTCTCCCGCCGGTGTCCGGACGGGATCTTTTTAGTGGTGGAAAGGGTTTTTCCTCCATAATAGTAAATGATTCGTCCCTCGGCCTCCCCACCCGCCACGGAGCCACACATTTGGGACGCCACTCCGCCAAACCGGAGCGGTCGCCAGGGCTAACTCGAGGGATATAGCGCTTCTGGAGTGGTTGTCTGTTTCGGGGTGGATCTTCGGTGCAAGGGCCCACCAAAACCCTTACATCTCCGACCTCCCTACGCAGACCCCCACAACCTTGGCACTCGCCACCGGAGCGAAAACGCGACGGAAGCCGATTGACCGGGAGTGGCTAGCTCCCGGCCTCCCGTTTACGCGAAATCCAGGGCCGAAGAGGGATATCGCTCTCCGGTCCATGCAGGGCATCCGAAACCCTGCTGGGAACCAGAGAGATCACCCTCCAGGATCCCCTTCTCTCCCTTACGGGTCTCCAGGCACGGCAAACACCTGGGCGGATCGCAGGCCAGATGGTATGGCCTCTCACAGACAGTGGATCCACAGCACTGTCCGGACGCATCCCTTGCTGGCTTGGGGTTTGTTTTCGGGGTTTTCTCCCCGCCCTTTTAGTCGCCTCTTACGACAAGCAGGGATACTGCGGGAGTATTCTCTATCCCCCTACCCGCGGGGGGGGAACTGATTTGTCCTAAGACCTACCATTCAGGAGATAGAGGCCCTACCCGCTTTAAGACGTTGTCGGTTGCGCCATCTGTTCGGTTCAACCACGAACCACGTAGTGAATCCAATATATGTATTTCTCTTAGACTTTCTTCAAACGCAACCGACCCAATTCCTCAGGGTGCCATACGGTAGCGGGGACATTTGATCCCCCCGCCCGCCATTTTGAACTCGAATCTTACTTCAGAATAAGCTGTCTCTCACCGTTCCCGAGATACAGCCCTTTTCCGCTTAAGATGTTGTCGGTGGCGACGCAGGTGTCAGCCACCGGAACTATCCCCATAGCTCGCTCGTTTAAATCTCCAGCACTTTTAACAGGTGGGTGCGCCTGTTGAAGTCTCCGTTATAAAAATCATATTATATGGCCCTTAACCTCCCTTTTAACCAATTCTAAGATTATCCTCGGGCCCACTCAGGGCGGGAACCGTTAATATGGATCTCCCGACCTCGGAAATGACGGCCATATGCCCGCCTAATACTCAAGTTACGCTATGGCCTGACCCCCGGTCGCAAAGTCCTGGACTACAAATGCTCCTCAACCTCCTGCCTGCTGCCTACGGTGGCCTACTCCGCAAACAGTTCCCATTCATATCCCGAGGAAAGCCTTGACCGATCCCTGCTTAAAAACCATCCTTAATTCTTACGGGGTACAATGCCCCGTTCCCATACCTCCAGCCGGCCTCAGTGGCGGCGGGGTAACGTCCTCACCTACCAACCTAGAGGTCGTAGGTTCGATTCCCATCTAGGTGGATTTCCCTCCATCTAGGGCTTGGTTGTATGTGACTTTTGTCAAATGTCTGTAATGTAGGGTTAGGTGGAAGAAGGGACTATTAGTCCCAACCTCGCCCAATTAAGTCGATAATACCTTCCCAATCAAACGCGCCAAATTCAAATTGCGCAAAGCGCACTGCCCCTGTGGAGTCTGACTTTGCAATCGTCCAATCCAAGAGAAAAGCTAAACCCTCACCCCAAGTGGTAACAATTCCTGCTCCAACTTCAAATAGATTTTCTCCTCTCCCGAAAATGAGGATGATCCCGAAACCAACCAGTACTCCATGGAGGAGGAGCCCACCGTGCAACAACCTCGTCCAAAAATTCCTCCCATATTTTTAAAGGATATCCGGAACTGGCAGGACAAATTTAAAAGTCTCTGATCCGTTTGCGTGTTTCCGCCCGTTGCCACTCTTGTGCGCAACGAGATAAGGCTAACCTGCCAGACCATTGAGGACTTCCGTGCCGTCTCCACCCTCCTCAGAACAAAAGGCTGGAAGCACTATACCTACCAGCTAAAATGCAACAAAAAGCCCCACTTTGTACTCCGTGGTCAACGTGAACAATTTACCTGGTTCTCCACTCACGTCCATTCACAAATACGCTGACGACATCGCGATCGCTGCTTCATCCAGACAATGCCATACAAACATTACGAAACTAAAAGCGCACCTTCAAAAAATACACGCATGGACGAAAAGATGGAAAATAAAAATCATCGCAGACAAGAGCACACACGTTCACTGTGAACGTACACGTCAACTACCCTCGCACATCCCTTTACTGTTCAGTAAACACTTAATTCCCCGAGCCTCTTCGCATCGCTTTTTGGGTATCGTCTTGGATTCAAAACTCTCTTTCTGGACTCACTTAGAATTTTGCAACAGAAAAGCAATAGTCGCGAGGAACCAACTAGGCTGCCTTACCGCCAGTGGTTCCTCTCTCTCCCTAGCCGAACAAATTTGCCTGTATACGGCGATTATCCGTCTGCAGCTCCTTTACGGCTGCGAGGTTTTTGCTGTTCGCAAGTCGATTTGGACTAAATTGGAAATTTCCCAGCAAAAATCCATCCGGGCCCTGTTACGCATGAGCAAACTGACCCGGATGGCCGATGTCTATCTCGCCCACAAGCTCTCTTCCGTCTCGGAATTCATCCGCAAGCAAGCGATGTCATTTCGTGCACATTTATTGCAAACTGGTAACCCCCTCCTACGCAACATCTGGGATTATACACCCCCACGGAAAAAAAGGACACACTGCCGAAAGATATTACTCTTCTATGAGTCTTTCCTATGTCTGTAGTAGTAGTAGTAGTTTTGGGTTTTAGGGTGCGTCGACAGCTAAGGTCATTTTGCACCACTCATTAAATATAAAACTAAAGTTCCTTTTTACTTAGGAATAATAAATAAATAAATACGGTTAAGTATAAATAAATAAATAATTGTTAAAATCAAAAGCATTAAAATTATGAGCTCCAAAGCTAAAGCTGCCCCATTAAACCGGTTGACCTTAAAAAACTTAGGACTCGGTTTATAGACCCAGAGTCATCCCCTAAAATATTTTTTAAGTCTCCCCTTATCTTCAACATGTCTCTGGCCCTTTGGTATGTTGTACATTCCGTCAGGATATGGTTTATCGTCAGGGGTTGGAGGCACTCATTGCAGCGGGGCTGTTCTTTTACCTCCGCAAAGAGGTACGAATGATTGAGGGCAGAGTGTCCTATTCTCAGGCGCGTAATCATTACCTCTTCCCTCCGAATTTTCCGGATGGAAGAGGACCATGGTGAAACGACCGGTTTTATTGCCCTGAGTTTATTATTTTGCAGAGACTGCCAAGTCTCCTTCCACTGATGCAGGACCGAGTTCCGCAAGGCGGCCTTCACGTCCTCCATTGGGACCAAGGTGGAGTCGGTCTCGGGTTGTCGAAGGGCATCCTTCGCTGCCTGGTCAGCTTTTTCGTTGCCTCTTATGACGACGTGACCAGGAGTCCATATAAAGGAGACCCTGTTCCCCTTTCTCTGAAGGGACAACAGGGTATAATGGATCTCCTGGACTATCGGGTGCACAGGTGCAAAGACCGATAAAGATTTTAGGGCGCTCAACGAGTCGGTGCAGATGAGGAAAGAGCCATTGCTTTCTTTTATTTCTCCTAGGGCCGTCCTTATGGCTGACAGCTCGGCTGTAAAAATGCTGCAAGAAGTGTGCAGTTTTTTCCTCACGACTCCATGGTAGTGGGACACGACCGCATAGGCACACGCAGATTCTGACTTTGACCCGTCGGTGTAGACTGGGACAAAGTCAGAAAGTGAGCTGAGGACGGCACTGAAGAGCTGCTGGTATTCGGAATCGGTCGTTTTGGCTTTGCGGTGTGCACTGGCAATGAGTTTAATATCCGGCATTGGTGTTAACCAAGGCGGATACTTAGCATAGGAGACGGGGCATATTTGAGGAAATGTAAAATTTACCTCATTAATAAAATCATTAAAACGAACGGCAAAGGGTCTAGTTGCCCTTCTCCGCCTGTTAAATAAGTCTAAAAACCGTTGGTTAAAAACTATGTTAAAACAAGGGTGGATTGTCTCTGATAAAATTTTACAGGCATAGTTGCCCATTAAAATCATCCTGCGGGTTTCCAACGGAGGCTCCCCTGCGTCTGCAAGTAGGCTTGGGACTGGGCTTGTTCTAAATGCCCCGGTGGCCAACCGTATCCCAGCATTGTGGACACATGTGAGTGGTCTCAAGTAAGACTCTCGTCCTGAGGAATAAACTATGGAACCATAGTCCAATTTGGATCGCACCAAGCCTCTGTACAATAAAAGCATGGTGGTGCGGTCTGCTCCCCAAGTGGAGTGAGTTAAAAACTTTAAAACGTTGAGGGTTTGGCGACACCTCTCGCGTAACACGCGGATATGCTCCCGCCAGTTCAGCTTTTGGTCCAGGATCATGCCGAGAAAGCGGACGGACTCCACAAATTGAAGAATCCTACCCAACAGGGTTAGGGTCGGGGTAACGTGGTAACCGCGAAGACGGTGAAAGTGCACGCATTTCGTTTTCTCCATGGAGAAACGAAATCCGTTCTTTCGCGACCACTCTCCCAGTTTGTTTAGAGTCACCTGGGCTTGCCTGGAAGCGTTTGGCAGTCGTGTCGACCGGCAAAATATGGCTAGGTCGTCCACATAGAGCGATGCCATCACCGGGGCATTGATGCATTCCACCACGTCGTTGATGGCGATGGCAAATAACGTCACGCTCAGTACTGAACCCTGGGGTACCCCGTTCTCCTGTGTAAAAGATCGGGATAAGTGCTTCCCAGTCCTTACTTTAAAAAGGCGGTTAGTTAAAAAATTTCTGATAAATAGGGCCATGTTGCCTCTAAATCCCCACTTGTGGAGCGTGTTGAGGATTCTCCATCGCCACACACTATCATAGGCCTTCTCCAGGTCGAAGAAGACTGCTATGACGTGTTGACGGTGGAGAAAAGCTTCCTGGATGAAGTTCTCAGTGCGCACCAGATGGTCTGTCGTGGACCTGCCACGCCGAAAGCCGCACTGAGCGTCGGAGAGCAGGTGTCGACTCTCCAAGCACCACATGAGACGTCGGTTTACCATCCGTTCCATCACCTTGCACAGGCAGCTGGTGAGAGATATGGGACGGTAGTTGTTCGGGTCATTTTGGTCCTTGCCCTGTTTTGGGATTGGTATCACGATGGACTCTCGCAAGGCATTTGGAAAACTGCCCTCGTTCCAAAGTTGGTTGAGGGTATTTAGGACCTCCCCAATCGCAGTTTCCGGAATGTTCCGGAGAAATGCGTTGTGGATTTCGTCCGGCCCTGGCGAGGTGTAATGGGAGTCTTCGATGGCGGATTTAAGCTCCCAGGACGTGAAAGGCTCATTGTAATATTCCCGTGTAGGACCTGCACCAAATTTGAGAGGGACTCTCTCGCATCGCCTCTTCCTGTACACAAAGTCCGCGGTATAGCCCTCGTCACAGCTATTGGCCGCGAACTGACTGGCAAATATGTTGCTTATTTCGGCAGGTGAATTAACCACCCGGCCAGCAACAAGCAATGGCGAGATGACAAATGAGCCCTTTGACCCGGAGATTTTCTTCACTTTGTCCCATACCTGACCAAGTGGCGTGCGATGGTTGATGGTAGAGACGTATTCTATCCAGGAAGCCCTCTTGGCCTCCTTCACGGCCCTTCGAGCTCGCGCTCTCAGGCGGCGGTACGATGCCAGATTAGTTGCCGTGGGATATTTTCTAAAAATATGCAGTGCTTTTTTCCTCGCCCGAATCGCCCGGTCGCATTCCCCGTTCCACCAAGGGACAGGAGCTCGATTAATGTTCCCGGACGTACGAGGGATACTTTTCGTAGCTGCCGCCAACAGCGTTGAACTTAGTTTATCGACGTTGTGCAACGCGTCGAAACTTGCGTCGTGTTTATATGTAAACGTACGCTTGAAAAGTGGCCAGTCCGCACGGTTAATACGCCACTTTTCCGGAGGTTTTGAAATGGTGGGCGAAGAGTCTTCTTTAACGAGTAGAAGAGGAAAATGGTCACTCCCACAGAGATCGTTGTGGGTGGACATTTTCAGCTTTGGGGCTAGACTTCTCGAGCATAGACAAAGATCTATTGCTGAGAATTCCCCATTAAAGCTGTTAAAGCGGGTTTTTTCGCCGCTATTTAATAAAAACAGGTTAAAATCCTCAATAAAGTTGGATAAAATTCGACCTCTCCTATTGCTTTGGGTTTCTGGCCCTCCCCAGAGAGGATCATGGGCATTAAAATCTCCCATCAAAATGAACGGCTGAGGAAGCTGGTGGACAAGGGCTTCAAGGTTCAGGCGGGTCACCGGTGCACCCTCTGGCAGATACACGTTGCATAACGTCATCCTCTCAGGGGTGTGCACCGTGACAGCGACGGCCTGGAATGGAGAGTTCAGTTGGACTCGCGAGGTGTAAAGGGCCTCACGGGCCGCAACTGCTACTCCCCCTTGGGCTCGTTGGCCACTTAGGTCATCCGTTCTAAAAACAGTGAACCCCTTCAAAATACCCTTATCTTCAGCCTTAAAATGGGTCTCTTGGAGACAAATACAAGAGGGTTTAAAATCTTGGATTAAAATGGCCAGCTCCTCCTTGTGCCGATAAAAGCCATTGCAGTTCCACTGCAGAATGGAACACATTTAAAGTGTTCAGTTAAAATAAATAAATAAATAAATAAATATATAAATAAATAGGATGACTAAAAAGGGAGATGACCAACTCTATTGAGGTTATCGCTTGAAGCGATGTTTCCTCTTCCACTCGTTTGCGAAGACCTCAGTATCGGAGATACTCTGGTCCTCTTCAATTACCTCCGGCTTCTTTGGCTTCACTGGAGGCGACGGGGAAGGTGTATTCTCACGCCCTTTTGGCGTGTTCCCCTTGCTGGTTTTCTGTGGGCTCTTCTTTGAAGGGCCCACAGGAGTAGGTGGCTCCTTGTCCACCTTACTCTTCCCATCCTTCACCCTTTTGGGTTTAGGCACTTGCGTGTTTTCAACTGGGGATTCTTTCGGTATCTCCGTCTGCGTGGCGATGGTACACTTTACACATTGCGTGGTTGCAACGGAAGCAAAGGACCGGGAGAAAGTTGGAGCGATTAGCGCCCTGTATTTTCTCCTCGCTTCCGCATATGGGATTTTTTCAAGGGTTTTTATCTCCATGACTTTCCTCTCTTCTTTCATCTTCGGGCAATCACGAGAGTACACTGGGTGTGTACCCTCGCAATTGACACAAAGAGGTTCCGAAGAGCACTCTTTATCCTCGTGCGCGTCTTTGCCACAGCGCGGGCAGGTGGCCTTACCCTCGCAGCGCGACGCGACATGGCCGAACCGTTGGCATTTGAAACAACGCACGGGATTTGGGATGAATGGCCTCACTGGTACCGATTCATAGCCCACAAACACCTTGTCGGGTAGTCTATCACGCGCAAACGTCAAGATCACGGAGGTGCTGTTTACGTTTTCTCCGTTGCGCCTTGTGGTGAGTCGACGACAATCAGTCACTCCCTGAGAGAACATTTCTCTCTTGATTTCTTCCATGTCCACGTATAGGAGGTCGTAGTGACTGATGACTCCCCGACAGGTGTTAAGAGTGCGGTGCACCTCCACCTTAATCGGAATGTCATGGAGCATTCCCATAGCAAGCAGTTTATCGCTTTGTGTATCGTTCAGGGTCTCTATAAGAAGTGTACCATCCCGGAGCTTCTTCACGCTCTTTGGGTCCCCAGGCACAATCTGTGACAAAACTCTGCGAATTAAGAAAGGAGAAACCTTTTTCAAGGTTTCACCTTCCTTTATGCACGACATAATTAAATAGCGCTTACATGCGCCTATGCACTTTTCTCCCCCGCCGGTGTCCGGACGGGATCTTTTTAGTGGTGGAAAGGGTTTTTCCTCCATAATAATAAATAATTCGTCCCTCGGCCTCCCCACCCGCCACGGAGCCACACATTTGGGACGCCGCTCCGCCAAACCGGAGCGGTCGCCAGGGCTAACTCGAGGGATATAGCGCTTCTGGAGTGGTTGTCTGTTTCGGGGTGGATCTTCGGTGCAAGGGCCCACCAAAACCCTTACATCTCCGACCTCCCTACGCAGACCCCCACAACCTTGGCACTCGCCACCGGAGCGAAAACGCGACGGAAGCCGATTGACCGGGAGTGGCTAGCTCCCGGCCTCCCGTTTACACGAAATCCGGGGCCGAAGAGGGGTATCACTCCCCGGTCCATACAGGGCATCCGACACCCTGCTGGGAACCAGAAAGCTCACCCTCCAGGATCCCCTTTTCTCCCTTACGGGTCTCCAGGCACGGCAAACACCTGGGCGGATCGCAGGCCAGATGGTATGGCCGCTCACAGACAGTGGATCCACAGCACTGTCCGGACGCATCCCTTGCTGGCTTGGGGTTTGTTTTCGGGGTTTTCTCCCCGCCCTTTTAGTCGCCTCTTACGACAAGCAGGGATACTGCGGGAGTATTCTCTACCCCCCTACCCGCGGGGGGGCCTATGTCTGTTAATTTAAATAATGTTTCTTCCTAGTTGTACCCGCTTCATGGCTTTATTATGCTTTTCTAGGCTAAGTAAACTTATGTTCTCCACCGTGATCTTTTCTCTCTCGTCTTACCGGGCAGGCCGCTTCACGGCCGTCCGCGGCGATCAGTCATTCCCACTGTTTTTCTTATTGTTAAAAACTATTGTCCATTTCCTCCTACATCATGAGCCGCCTCACGGAATGGTTAGTTTAAACTTTTAGTTAAAGAAAGTGGTAATTTTCTCTTTCTATCATCGTGCAGCAGCCAGCCTCAATGGCTGTGCGCTTATCCAGCCTTTTCGTGGGTCCTGATTCGCGGATTTAGATGTGATTAAAGCATTTTCCATCTCCTGTTTACGCCTCAAGGGCATTTGAAGGTGGATCGAAACCCAACTCACCCTACCCGGCCCTGCGCCATGGCGGCTGTCCCATCGCATGGTGTCTCCTGTCCTGGATCCCCGATTGACCAAGATAGATTTATAACACCTAAAAGGAACGTTAAAATATTGGCTCCATTGTTCAAGGATACAGCATAAAGCTCCCCCCAATCCGATGTCCGACGACCTTTTACGACCTTAAGCGACGCTGCAATGAAATGCGCACGTACCTCGGCGGACCCATTCATGCCGATTGAAACAAGTAATTCCCTCTCAGCGCTCGCTCCTGTGACTGAAAACCTTGCACCAAACAATAACAAAATGGATACAGAAGACAATTCTGAACAGAACCCCAAGAAATACGTTAAATCCTATGCAAATCAGCTGTGGACCACAGCACCATGGACGATTTCAAATCCCTGAGAGCAGCACTCTCCAAGGGGGATGCCCAGATGTCCACTTGGGGTGTTGGCGAAGAAAAGACAACATCCTTTCCCTTTTGAGGTTTATCAACTCACCACCAACTGGACGAGTTGAAAGCAATAGGAATCGACGCCCACAGAGGTCGCCAACTCACCGCAGAGGGGAAGCCAATCGGCGTATTTGTGATAGCCATTGCTCCATCAGAATCCTGGCAGTAAAGGCTATCAGCAGTGTCGGAAATTGCGTGGTTTCGGTGCGACTGTATGTCTATCGAAACCCTCAGCTGTGCCATCGCTGCTCCCGTTTTGGGCACGGCAGTTTCTTCTGTTCGGCGTGTTGAGAAGGAACGCCGAGACAAAAAACCATTTCGAAAACGCCGTGGATGCCGTGGAAAAGGCTCACAAGCTTCTGCCTTTCCAGCTACAGAATCCCAGAAAACTCCAACCAATCCAGCACCATCAGCTAATTCCACAATGAAGCAGCCTGCTATGCTCGGCGCAAGAAACGCCTGGCGAGGAAGCGACGCATCTCAAGACCTGGCCTCACAACGCACCACGCCGCGACAGCGACTTGGAAGTAATTGTCCAGCGCTGCCGCACCCAGCTGTGTCTTCTGAAGAAACAGCTGCATCCATCCTCGTCCCCTTGAGGAGACGCAGCCAGGGAACCGGCGCCACAGCGTCCGACACCACGTCAGCGCCTCGGCGCAAACTTCCCCGTGCTGCCGACACCAGCTGCGAGCGTCTCTGAAGTGGCCGCATCGCTGCTCGTTCTGCTTCGTGAACGCCGATGTCAGCAAGCATCGGCGCCACAGCAGCCATTGGTCCTTTCGGGGGCCACGTCCGACTGTCGCTGCCGCCGACGCAGATGCACTCCTCAGCGTTCTGGGAACGCTAGCCATCATCTCGGCTGCCCTGCAGTCGCAGCTCCAGGTGCTCTCGGCGACGCTGCAGCAGCTGCCTTCCCTTCTTGCGGGCCGACATGGATAATTCCTTGCCGAAACGCCGCAACATCGTCATCGCGTCGTGGAACGTGGGCGGCGTGATGGCAAGGAAGATGCCTGAGCTCCTTGCATTTCTGTCTCGGAAGAGATGCGAGTTTGCTCTGCTGCAAGAGACGTTCCTGGGCCCAGGAGATCGGTGAACTGTTCCCGGCTTTCGTGTTTTTCGCGACGACCGTTCGCGCCGAGGAGGAGGAACGGCGATCCTGGTTGCGGAGCACCTGCGGGCACAGCGTTTCCCGCTACGACCGTTTCTCTCAACGGAAGCCACTGCCAGAGACCTGGAGTGCGGCGAGGGTCCTCTTCGCCTTGCTTCGGTGCGCCTCAGGCGATGCTTCGCATGGACGAACTGCCGTCGATCTTCGCGGAATGTACTTCTGCGATCGTCGCGGGGGACTTCAACCCAAAGAATCCGGACTGGCATTCCCGGATAGGAAACGCCCGGGGATTGAGGTTACGGCAGTGTACTTCGGCTGAGCGGCTCTCCATCATCGGTCCTCGAACACAGTCTCATTTCGCTACTTGCGGAACGAGCGACGTCTTGGACATCGCTGTGAACGCCGGGTTGCCTACAGAGCTCTCCGCGAGTGCTTTTTGCGCTCGACAGCGATCTCCTGCCGGTCCTCTTTCAGTTCGCACGATGTCATAAGGAAGCTGGGAGGCGGACCATCCTAAACTACGCCACAGCGGACTGGGATTCTTTCCGGCGCAGGATTACAGACGGAATCACGGCCACCTCGCTGCCTCCGGCTCTCAGTTCTCCCGATGAAATCGACCGCCAGGTTGATAATATTACGGAAACCTTGCAGTCGGCGGTAACGGCTGCGATACATGCACTCGCTCCTGGAACCACCTGGCGCTTCCCCGATCCATCCGCGAAGACATGCGGGAGAAGAATCGCCTCCGACGGCGCTTTCAAAGTACGCGCTGCCCGTCTGACAAGGCCCAGCTGAATGCCGCCCAACGCCCTATCTGCGCAGACATCCTGGACCTGAGGACCGCCTCCTGAGAGAGAAAGGTTTCCTCTCTCTCCCCGGAAGACGGCTCGATGTGGAAACTGGCGAGGTCCCTCCGCGGAGAGTCACGAGAGGAGGCCCTGCTGATTGCAGCCGGCGGATTGCTGCGCTCACCGGAGGAGAAAGCTGCGGGAATGGCGGTCCATTTAGAGGAAGTCTTTTCTCCCTCGGAAGGCGATATGGACCAGCCAGATCCGCTGGCTACCCGTGTCATCCCGCCGAAGACGCCGAACAATGCTAGTGACCGGGAAGAGCTGCCGCCGACTATCGTGGAGGAGGCCTTAGAGGGGCCATAAAAACTTGGAAGCCGCGGAAGGCACCTGGGCCGGACGGCATTTCGAATGCCGTAATCGCCCAGATGCCGATTTCCCTTGCCTCATTTCTGCTGTGCATCTTCAACGCGTGTCTCGCCATCGGGGATTTCCCATCCCGGTGGAAAAAGGCGCGTGTTGTGTGCATTCCTAAGGGAAATCACCTTCGCCGGAAAATTACCGCCCAATCTTGTTGCTCGACGGCCTGGGAAAACTGTCCGAGCGGGTCCTTCTTCGACACCTGATCGCCATCACAGAGGAGCTGGAAATCCTTCCCGAGCACCAATTCGGCTTCCGCAGCGAATATTCCACGACACATCAGGTCACGCGCCTGCTGAACTATGTCACGGAAGGTTTCAACCGACGGCAACCCACCGTCAGCACCTTCTTTGACATCAGCAAGGCGTTCGATCGGGTGTGGCATAACGGCTTGCTGTGGAAGCTTGATTGCTTCGGGTTTCCTCGCTGGTGGACGGACATCGCGGCATCATGGCTTCGTGGCAGGACGTTCCGGGTCAGCTGGGGCGACGCGCTCTCCGAGAAGAGAATACGAGCGGGCGTTCCGCAAGGAAGTCTGCTCTCGCCGCTCCTCTTTAATATCTACTCTTCGGACATCCCCGGTGACTTCGGAACCGACGTCCTCGTCGCGACATATGCCGACGATTTAGCAATCCTGGCACTCTCTTCACGGCAGCATCTGGCGGCGCGGTACCTACAGCAAGCGGTCGACTCCCTCATGGCCTGGTTTTCCCTTTGGCGCTTAGGCGTCAACGAGAAGAAAACCCAGGCGATCGTCTTTTCCAAGGGACTGAAGGAGCCCGGCGAAATACTCGTCAGAGTCACGGAAGTTCCTTGGAAGAGATCCGTTCTCTACTTGGGCGTCCTTCTCGATAAGCGCCTCAACATGGTGAACCACGCCAGGAGAGCATCTGGAATTGCTGCATCACGGCGACATCTCCTCGCGCCCATCCTTGGACATACATGTCTTCCGCTCCGTCGGCGACTTCACCTATTCGCGGCGGTGCTTCGTCCAGTTCTCACTTACGCAGCACCTGCATGGTGCGGCGTAATGTGCAAGAAAGCGAGTGCCATCCGGTGCACCACGGATAGGAAGCATATGAGAGCGACGCTGCGCCTTGACTGGACCCCAGGAAATGAGGCGCTCTGGGAGATCGCCAACCTTCCTCCGCTGGATGCTGTCCTCCGAACGCAGACCGTTTCCTTCCTGGAACGTGCAGCATCATCATCTCACGGGGAAATCTGCAGCATCATCACTGCTTTGGTTCTCCCGTGGGATAAGCACCCACGACCACGCGCTGGCACCGGCAACGGGGAAGGCCAGCCGCCGGCGAAACGCAGAAAGCCTGACGGCCATTTCGGGGCCATATGCTCCGAAATGGTACGACAGTGACGGGGTCTTTCGGGAACTTCGTCCGTTCAGCCTTTTCGGGCATTTATGCTTCGAAAAGGATTGTAAGGGACGGAGTCCTTTAGGACTTCGGGCGTTTTCCGAGGAGACCAACGCTGAAGAGCAGAAATGCTGGGCAGCGAAGGAGCCGGCCTCAAGTCAGCCGGGCACACAGATAGATACCCATTTGAGTGAATGGGAATTTTCTGGCTGTGCGCTTATCCGGCCCTTGATCGTTCCTGATCTGCGAATTGAACATTCTGTTAATAAAGCTGTACTACACGCAACATCAATCCTCTGCCTGAATAACACCTTCAGCAGTGGACAGGAGCTCTGCTCTTTTTACTCCTGCCATGGCGACTCCCTCGTCGCCTGGTGCTTCCCGCCCCGGTAGTAGTAGTAGTTTTAGGGGTTTGTAGGGTGCGTCGACAGCTATGGTCATTTTGCACCACTGTCATTACGTAAAACTTATGTTCCTTTTAAACTAGGAATAAGTACACAAATAAATACGAATAAATATATAAATAAATAAATTAAACAAAAAAAAAAAAAGGAAAATGCTAAAATCAAAAGCATTAAAATTATGAGCTCCAAAGCTAAAGCTGCCCCATTAAACCAGTATACCTTAAAAAACTTAAGACTCGGTTTATAGACCCAGAGTCATCCCCTAAAATATTTCTTAAGTCTCCCCTTATCTTCAACATGTCTGTGGCCCTTTCGTATGTTTTACATTCCGTCAGGATATGTTTTATCGTCAGGGGTTGGAGGCACTCATTGCAGCGGGGCTGTTCTTTTACCTCCGCAAAGAGGTACGAATGAGTGAGGGCAGAGTGTCCTATTCTCAGGCGCGTAATCGTGACCTCTTCCCTCCGAATGTTCCGGATGGAAGAGGACCATGGGGAAACGACCGGTTTTATTGCCCTGAGTTTATTATATTGCAGAGACTGCCAAGTCTCCTTCCACTGATGAAAACCCAAGTTCCGCAAGGCGGCCTTCACGTCCTCCATTGGAACCAAGGTGGAGTCGGTCTCGGGTTGTCGGGGCCGAAGAGGGGTATCACTCCCCGGTCCATACAGGGCATCCGAAACCCTGCTGGGAACCAGAAAGATCACCCTCCAGGATCCCCTTCTCTCCCTTACGGGTCTCTAGGCACGGCAAACACCTGGGCGGATCGCAGGCCAGATGGTATGGCCGCTCACAGACAGTGGATCCACAGCACTGTCCGGACGCGTCCCTTGCTGGCTTGGGGTTTGTTTTCGGGGTTTTCTCCCCGCCCTTTTAGTCGCCTCTTACGACAAGCAGGGATACTGCGGGAGTATTCTCTATCCCCCTACCCGCGGGGGGGAGGATGGTTCGATCTGGAGGCTCGCAAGAAGCCTTCGAGGAGAGCCGCGAGAAGAGGCGCCGCTGCGTACCGCTACCGGGATCCTGAAGACACCAGAGGAGAAAGCTACGGGGATGGCAGACCACTTGGAGGAAGTGTTCTCTCCTTCCGAAGGAGATGAAAGCCAGGAGGACCCTCTCCGCTCGCCAGTTCTTCCGCCAAGATCGCCCAGCCGCGTATGCGACCGCGAAGAGATGCCGCCAACCGTCGACGAGGAGGACCTTCGAGGGGCCATAAAAACTCTGAAACCTCGAAAGGCGCCGGGACCGGACGACATTGCGAACGCTGTGATCGCCAAAATGCCGATTTCTCTCGCCTCTCTACTAATTTGCATCTTCAATGCGTGTCTCGCCATCGGACATTTCCCAACCCGGTGGAAGGAGGCACGCGTTGTGTGCATCCCAAAGGCGGGGAAATCGCCATTGCCGGCGAATTTCCGTCCGATCTCCTTGCTCGACGGCCTGGGAAAGCTGTTTGAGCGAATCCTCCTGCACCACCTAACTGAAATCACCGAGGAACTGAACATCCTTCCGAAGCATCAATTCGGCTTTCGCAGCGAGCACTCTACGACGCATCAGGTCGCGCGCTTGCTGAACTTCGTCACAGAAGGTTTCAACCGACGGCATTCCACCGTCGGCGCCTTCTTTGACGTCAGCAAGGCGTTCGATCGGGTGTGGCACGAGGGTCTCCTGTGGAAGCTGAATTGCTTCGGATTTCCTCGCTGGTGGACAGCGATAGCGGCATCTTGGCTACGAGATCGAACCTTCCGAGTCAGCTGGGGACAAGCGGCATCAGAGAAGCGGCAAATTCGTGCAGGCGTCCCGCAAGGGAGTTTGCTCTCGCCGCTTCTCTTCAACATCTACTCGGCGGACATCACATCGGACTTCGGTAGCAACGTTCTCGTCGCCACATACGCGGACGACACGGCGATCTTGGCGAGATCAACACGACAACAGATGGCGGCGCGATACCTGCAGAGGGCGGTCGACGATCTGATCAGCTGGTATTCCCGCTGGAGATTCGGCGTGAACGAGGACAAGACGCAGGCGATCGTCTTCTCCAAGAGGCCGATGGAGCCCGGCGAAATTCTCGTCGGCGCGACTGAAGTCCCTTGGAAGAAGACGGTATTATACCTCGGAGTTGTCCTCGACAAGCGGCTCTCCATGCGGCACCACGTGAAGAGGGCATCCGGCATCTCCGCATCCCGGCGGAGGCAACTCTCCCCTATTCTTTGCAGTCCTTACCTCCCGCTTCGCAGGAGACTCCATCTGGTCGAAGCTGTGCTTCGGCCAACTCTGACATATGCCGCTCCCGCGTGGTGTGGCATTATGTGTGAAGCTGCAAAGAATAGGCTGCACACGACTGACAGGTCCAACCTACGAGCAGCATTGCAACTAGGGTGGACCCCAAGCAACGAGGCACTCCAACAACTGTCGGGCGTGATCCCGCTGGAGGCCGCACTTCGGGAGCGAGCGCAGACGTTTCAGAGGAAAGCAGCATCCTCATCACATGGCGAAATCCACGGCATCACTGAGGTAGTGGTTTTCCCATGGGATAAACATCCCCGGCCTTTAGCAGCGACAGGGAGAGCAGAAGACCAGCCGCCTGCCAAACGGCGAAAACGCTTCGGCCATTTCGGGGCCATTAGCTCCGAAATGGTACGATAGCGGAGGGGTCCTTCGGGACTTCGCTTTTTCCGAATTGAACATCGCTGAGGAGCAGAGATGCTGGGCAGCGAAGGAGCCGGCCGTTGAGGAGCCGGACGACCACGAAGCTTTCGGCCTTTTCGGGCATTCATGCTTACAAAAGGTTCGACATTGACGGAGTCCCTTAGGATGCCGGGCGTTTCGCCGAGTGAAAAAACGCTGAAGAGCAGCAATACTGGGCAGCGGAAGAAGCCGGCATGAAGTCAGCCGGGCAAACAGATAGTTGGCCAAATGTAAGTATCTCCAGACGGCGGTACACACAGAAGACTGAAGATAGCACTGGTGACTTGGTGACGAAGCAGACGGCGAAGGAGCGCAGCTGTTCAGCGGAGATATTTGCTGCCTACTGGGAACCTTCACACCTATATTCGACTGGACCGGAACTTGGATTTTTCTCCTGGCTGACCTTGCTATTTCCTGGACTACTCTGGACGCTCTGCATATCGACCTCGACCTCCTGGAGTACTCTTCTCTCCCGGCAACGACCTCAGCTCTTCTCTGGACGCATCTACTTTTAGCAATTGCACGGACCTTTTCAGGGCCACATATTGCACCTGAACCCACGTGGTTTTTTTCGGCCCTTATTAGGACAAAAAAAATTATTGCCCGCAACGTTATTTTAGCTATACTCGTTAAATATACCAAGTGGTTGAGGCGCCTGGTGGGGAGGGCTAACTAGTCCCCTCTTCTCACCCCCGGGTGGTGCTTACTTCCTTATTTCGGTCGTCTTGTCCGGGGAGACTTGGCAGAGGGCTTGCACCACCACTGTACGCCTTGTTAAACCGGAGGGTCCACTTCATAGGGCTGTATGTTAGGTTTAGCATCTCATGATAATAGATAAACCACCATATAAAACCTTATTCCCCGCCCGGCAATCACACTCCGTGGGATCAGTATGGGAAACAAAGACCCGGATATCCCTGACTCTCCCTCATCTATATCCACCTTTTCCTCTGCCTCCTCTCCACGCTCACCCCACTCCATCCTATCTCCATCAACTGATGAAGACTACGCAGGAAACCCTTCCTCAGCCCGTAACTGACCAGCACTCAACTCCCCAAATTGTCACCAGGATGGCTAAAAGACTGCACCAGGCAGAACCTGAGAATAAAAAAAGCAAACTCAAGAAAACAACTAAGGCCCTTCAAAAGGCGATGCCTCCCTCTGACACCATCGACCCTGAAGCTGACAAACCTCTGCCCAAAAAGGAAGACTGCGGTGTTGTTATGTGACTGCCCCTTGGTGACACGACCCGACGATAACCCCACGTGTCCGGAAGTAGAAGCTTGTCCATCCAACGTTCCTAAAACAACATGTGCATACCAGCAATGTCACGGCTGCAGATGCTGAGACTTCGACTGCAGATGCTGAATCATCGGCTGCAGCAGGGGAAGAAAAATGGACCACAGTTGCCAAGAAAAATTTTCCTGCCTACCAATCCCAACAATACCCAGCAATTCTACTTTACCTATTGAACCTCGCCCCACCAATAACCTTCCTCCTATTCGTCTATCTGCTTCTCTATCATATTATAAATACATCCTTTAACTCTCCCGCCTCACCAGCTACCAACCCAAAATTTCATACAGCAATTCCTATATCCATATCCTTCCAAGATGCCCTAATGTCCACCAAGAAATACGCACATTCCTTGATTCAAATAACCTTCCCTATTTTACCAACCAACTCCTGCGGAAACAAGGCGTGCCTTCGTAATCAAAGGCATCCCGCCGATTACCCCAACTGAAATGGTCGCTAAAGATCTAGATGAAGCCGGCTTCACTCTTAGGGGAATACTTAATATCCAGTCAGGCCTGCAATCCACTTCAACCTCCTTTACCCACTTTAAAGTATCCTTAGAGGACCTTTCCCGTGAGTGCGACCTGCTTGAGCTGAAATCGTACTGTGGTATCGACATCAAGGTTGAGGAGTTCATACCATCCACGGACCATGCCCAATGTGTTCAATGCCAGAGGTTTGGCCATACCAGAAATTACTGTCGTCTACCTGTCCGCTGTAGGAAATGTGGTCAGAACCACCTCAAATCTAAATGCCCTCTTCCCGCTGATAGCCCTAGCTACTGTTGTAACTGTTGCGGACCACATGCCGCTACTTACCGCGGATGCCCCGCATTTTTAACAGCGAAAGCCCGAAAGCTAGGCCTACCCCTTCCGGACACCTCAGCTCTTATGTTCCCCCCCGCCCCACCTCCGGAAAACTTCTGGGACAAGAGAGCAGCTGTCAAAACTGCATTGTTGAATCCACTCTACATGCAAAGCGACTTTCCCAGCCTGAATGATACATCTATTCCCCCTCCGCCCTTAACTTCTTATCCAATCACCCCAACTATCTGTCCGCCGCCTTCCCTTGAAATTTCACTGTTTCCTCCTCCTTCAATCGCTCCCTTTGACCCTTGTATACTCTCGATTCCTGCCATTCCCCCTCCCTTCCAAAAAACCTCCCCTAACCCTCCATCTGGAGCTACCGACCCCGTTATTGAAGCACTCCCATTTACTTCTCAACTCCCACCCTTCCCTATGCCATCGCAGCCAGACATGCAGTTCATTCGCCCAACATAACTTTCACTCAGACCTATCTTCCCCCATCCTCGACTGGCCAGCATTAATTCAGAGGATTACCTCATTTACGTCCCAAGTTAGTAGTGCACCGGCCTCAATTAAGCCCGTCTTATTATTATCCTTGCTATCCTCCCTCACCCCCTTCATAATGAATAATGGCTGCCCCCCAAGCGTCTAAAATTTATCACATATCTGTCCTCGCCTGGAACTGAATGGAGCCCGCTCCAATCTTATTAACTTTCATCTGCTCATTGAAAAACGTACACCGGACATCATCACACTTTCTGAAACAAAGCTCACACAGAAAAACAACATTCATATTCCTGGTTACACTACATACAGACTTGATGGCGACAACATAAACAACACCAACCCGATGGGTGGAGTGGCGATTAGCATTAGATCCACCCTTAATCACACTCAACTCCCATTAACTTCACCCAAACTCGAACACGTCGGCATACCTCTCTACACACACATAGGCCATCTCAACATCCACATTCTTTACATACCCCCTAAACAAGCAGTCATCCCCAACCTGAAGGACTTATTTCACAACACCATCCCAACCATAGTCATAGGTGATTTAAACAGCAAGCACTAACTGGGGCTGTCGCACCACCAATGAAAAAGGCAGAGCACTATTCAAGCTCTCTCAAGACCTGGACATTTCCTTCCATGCCCCAAATGAACACAGGCACATATCCGAGCATCAGGGCACAGACACATCAGACATCCTTGACATAGCAGTATCCAGCAACTATTCCTTCCACATCCCAGCCACAGTAATACATCACTATTCCTCAGACCATCTGCCAGTTATATACTTAATTGAAACTGCATCAGTAGCATCTCTCCCCATTTCCCCCAGAACCCATAATTGGCGTAAGTTTCAAAAAAAGATTGCTGAAAAATTCATAACTCCCCCACCCTCTCCATTGATTAACCAATCCTCCATTGACCACAACATTGAAATTCTAACAGAAGATATAACTCCGCTCTTGACAGTTCCCTAAATAACCCCGTTCTTAAACCCCTTCTTTCTGCGGCTTTACCTACCTATGTCAGATCACTCATTACAGACAAAAACAGACTCAGGAAACTATACCAAAAAACCCGATCTCCCCACATCAAAGCACAATACAGCACCCTACACACAGCGGTCAAATCAGAAATACAGAAACACAGAAACTCACAATGGACCAGTAAGAAAGCCACTCTCAACCGGAACGACAACTCTCTGGAAAATGGCAAGGTCCCTCCATTCTACCACTGATTCCGAAAGAGGAGAGGCCTTCCTCACTCGCATGCTAGACACCTCTCCACTTGCAACCTCATCAAACTCTGAAGCAACTGTCTATGCATGTGCTACTAAACTCATCCCTTCCCCTGAACCTCAGACTTGCACTGTTAGAGAAGTTAGCTCACTCATATATACACTTCCTTCCACGGACATATTTAACGCGTGCCTGGCCTCTTCCTACTTCCCGCTGATATGGAGGAAAAGCAATATAATAATGCTCCCCAAAACTGCCAAACCCCTCTCTGAGATCTCGAGCTACCGTCCTATCTCCCTCACATGTGCCCTCAGCAAATTATTCGAAAAAGTCATTGCAAGGTGAAATTCGTCACTGAATGTTTCAACCGACGGCATTCCACCGTCGGCGCCTTCTTTGACGTCAGCAAGGCGTTCGATCGGGTGTGGCACGAGGGATTGCTGTGGAAGCTTGAGTGCTTCGGCTTTCCTGGATGGTGGACAAGGATAGCGGCATCTTGGCTTCGGGAACGAACCTTTCGTGTAAGCTGGGGCGACGCAACATCGGAGAAGCGGAAAATTAGAGCAGGCGTTCCGCAAGAGAGTTTGCTCTCGCCGCTTCTCTTTAGCATCTTCACCGCAGACATCCCAGCGGACCACGGAAGCAAAGAGGCGGTCCTTTACCTGAGCGGAGTCCTCGACAAACGTCTCTCCATGCATGGCCACGCGACAAGGGCATCCGGCATAGCAGCATCCAGGCGTCATCTCCTCGCGCCGATCCTCGGAAACCCGAACGTCCCGCTGCGCAGACGTCTTCACCTGTTCGCGGCTGTCTTGTGTCCGACTCTCACGTACGCGGCTCCCGCGTGGAGCGGCCTCATGCGATTCGACGCAAGACACACCGTCGAAGTCGCGGACCGAACTAATCTGCGGGCGACACTTCGTATCGCGTTTAAACCCGGGATTTCGGTGCTTTGGGAGATAGCCGGGATCCATCCTCTGCTCGACGAACTTTAAAAGCGGACCCAGCGCTCCCGACGCGTTGCTGAGACAGACACGTACGCTGGGGTTTTCAGGTAACACAATTCGATACCTCAAGAAAGAAATCTGCAAAGAAGACAACTGCAGCCATAGGACCTCGGGTAGTATAACCCAGGCTGCAAGGCACCCGGGAGGAGTGGCTAACTAAGCACCACTTAATCACTTCCGGGTGGCGCTCTGAGCCTCATCATTTTAAAGCGGTCGTCTCATTTCGGCAACCTAGTAAAGCGCCTTCGGGCGCATTCCACTTACTAGGGAACCGGGTGGGTCCCCACGCTAGGGTTCCCCTAACCTAGTTTATAAAAAGGGTGAAATCTGTGTTCGGACTTATGAGCGCCACCACCACCACGCATGTAGAACTGCGCCGAAGGCGCATTTTAAACCGGTTTCCAGCTCTGCTGATGAACGGTTGAAGGATGTTGGTGTTTAAAGGGCGAAGTTTCTATATAAAGTATCCATTATTGTAGTTTGTTGCGACAGTTTTATTTATATGTTATGGTTGCCCATGTACACAGGTTTTGGCTCTTTTATATTTGAAGTGGGGGTTTTCCGAGTAGTTCCAAAGAGGTGCTAGTAAAGGGTTACCAGTATTTCCTAGCGCTGCCTCGAAAGACTGCTATGTTTTTGAGGTGTATTGACAACTCCGGTATATTTAGGTCCTTGTGGATGTCTACGTTTCTTATGAACCACGGGGCGTTTGTAAGGGTTCTTAGGGTACTGTTTTGGAATTGTGAAATTTTTTTGATTTTGGTTTGTATTATTGAGCCCCAGGGTAACCGTATGTTAGGATGGGGCGTATCATTGATTTAAAAAGGACTTTGGTGTGGAGACGGAGGGGACTGGTGCGTTTAATTAGAGGATAGATGGAAAAAACAGCCGCATTTGCCTTGTTGAGCGCGTATTGGGTGTGAGTTTGCCAGTTCAGTTTCTTGTCTAGGTGGACGCCAAGGAATTTAGCCGATGTTGCCTGAGGGATTTTTTCCCTTCCGTAGTAGATAGCGGAAGTGTTGGCTTTCTTCGTTTTTCTGGCATAATTAACGTTAATGCATTTGCTGGGGTTGATTGTTAATTTCCATTCCGTCATCCACTCGGCTATGGTATTGAGATGTTCTTGGACGTTTTTCGCGGCGTGGTTTGGATCGAAGGAAGTTGACGCTATAGCTGAGTCGTCAGCGTAGAGGTAGCTTTCGGTGTTTGGGTGTGATGGAAGGTCGTTGATGTACAGGTTAAACAGGACGGGTGATAGGATTGATCCTTGAGGAACGCCTGCAGATATGGACCGGGAGGTTGATTTGGCGTTGTTAAGGGCTACAAAGAAAGTGCGGTGTGAAAGAAAGGAGTAGATGACTTTGGTAAGGTAGATAGATATGTCAGTTTGCAGCAGTTTCTGAATCAGCCCAGTATGCCAGACCTTGTCAAAGGCCCTTTGTAGGTCTAGATAGACTACTTGGGTGTTCTTGTTGATATTAAAGCCGAAAGAGATTTGTTCAACCAGTCTAGTTATTTGTTGAGTAGTGGAGTGGCGATGGCGGAAGCCAGTTTGTTCCGGTCTGATTAGATCCAGTGCTGAAACTTCCTCTTGAAGTCTGTTGAGTATGCATTTTTCTAGTACCTTGCCCATGCAGGGGAGCAGGCTGATTGGTCTGTAGTTTAATATGTCGGAGGGGTTTTTGTCAGGTTTTGGAATGAGTATTATTTTGGCCAGTTTCCACGTCTTTGGGAAATATGAATGGGAAAGGCAGGTGTTGAGGATGGAGAGCAGGTGCTTGAGGAAAGGTTTTGGAAGGTTTTTGAGGTGAAGGTAGGAGATTTGATCGGGGCCCGGTGATGACTTGGTTTTGGAGTGCGAGATAATTGATTGGAGTTCTTGAGGGGTAATTTCCGGGAATGGAGGAGATGGGCAGCGTATCAGGCTAGAGGCGCTGTCCAACGCTACTGGGTCCAACGGAGAAGTATTGTCGTTTTTAAAGATGTTACTTAGTGAGTCAGCAAAAGCATTTGCCTTGTCGCAGTCATCGTATAGTGCTTGACCATTGTAACGTAATGGTGGAGTGGGTAGTTTTTCCCTACGCAGACAGCGGGCTAGGGTCCAAACTGAATTGTCCTTGTGGGAGAGTGAGCTAATTTTGTCGTGCCAGGTTTTATCATTATGTCTCCTAATTTTGGATGTTACAAGGTTTCGGAGTGCACAGAAGCGGTTTTTGTCTTGGCGGAGATGGGTGCGTTGCCAGAGGGCTCTGGCTTTGTTCCTCAGAGAGATTAAGCGCAATATGTCTGGAGGTAGTGTGGGACCAGCGATAGAGATTGGAGAGGAGGGGTAGTAGGAGCGATGAATGACGTCGGTTAGGGAGTTTGTGAAGTCTATTGCCGCTTTTCTATACTGGCTGGAATGCTAGTTGAAAGGGGGACAAGGGTATAGGCCAAGCAGTTCTCTTTGAATAGCTTCCAGTTAACCCTTCTAGTAGGTTCCAGTGGAGAGAAGGAGAAAGTAGGGACGCAGAAAAATATGGGGCAGTGGTCTGAGGCTGAGTTATCAAGGTTAAGGATTTGAAATGCAATGTCAGCGGATGAGAGGACTACATCCAGGATATCGGAGGAATTTGGGTGATGGTGAAAGTGGGTGGGGAAAGGTGGTGAGTGGATGGAAAGGTTATTGGTAAAAAGCAGCTTACGAAGGGCGCGTCCTCGTGATGTAGTGGTTTTGCAACCCCAGGCAGAATGTTTGGCATTTAAGTCACCACCTATTTAGGTTGTAGTAGGGAGGCGAGCGCTGTTAAGTCAGGGGCGTCTGACTTCGGGGATGAAGGAGGAAAGTAGGCAGACCAGATGTTGAGAGTACCAGTGACTCCCTTAATAGCTATTCCAGTAAGTTCCAGTTTTTGGGTGGGCGGGGGTTCGAAGTACGGTGAAGCGTAGGTTATTTTTCGATAGGATCATAACACCACCGCCAGGACCATTTGTCCTATCTTTTCTTGTAGCACGGTAGTTTGGACAGGAAAACGTTTGGTTGTTTTTCAGTTTAGTTTCCTGAAGCAGGACAATGTCTGGGTTATGGTTTGCTATTAGGAGGTTGAGTTCTTGTTTTTTGTTACTGATGTCGTTAATGTTCCATTGTAGGACTTTGAGGATATGGTTGGTTGTTTGTAAATTATACGCCATTTACAAGTTGAAGCAGGGCTGGGATAAGGTCATTCGTGATGATGCTTATGAGGGTTTTATTGTCGGTAGGAGAGAGAAGTTTCGTAATAATGTTCAATAGAGCAGTTCTTGTATCAGCGGTAGGCGATGTATCGTTGATTGATTGGGAAGGTTGCGCAGAGGGTGGCGGAAGGGGTAGAACGGTGGTTGGAGGAGAGCTGGGAGATGGTCGAGGTGTATCCGCGGTGCCAGATTGATGGTTTAGCCAGGGATTGCGGAGTGGGGGAAACGAAAGCGAGTTTGTGCTCAGGTTCGGTTGCCTAGTGGGCTCATGCATGGGCTGAAGTTGAAGGGCTTCTCTTGTGTTGCGAAGCTTGAGGAGAAGATTGCGGTGTACAAGGCATCCACGGTAATTGGCGGTATGTGGTCCACCGCAGTTGACACATTTGGCTGGAGTGGTTTTTGGCTTCTGGGATTCTTTGTAGTGGTGGTCTCCGGCACATTTCACGCAACGGGGTGGGAGGCCGCATGTCTTGTGGGTGTGTCCATATCGTTGGCAGCTTAGACAATGTGGAGGTCCAGGTGGCGGTCTGTACGGTTCCACCGAAGTTTTTAGGTGGAGAACCGAATTCAGCTCCAGAAATTCTTTCGATCGGGAGGAGTCCTGAAGTCGGACTTGGAAGAGCGGGGGAGGGACGGGGTCGTTACGAGGGAGCACCGCATTAGGGTTTGCACTCCGAATAGCTTCCCTTTCTGCTCTCTGTACTTGGTTAGGACGGGTGGAACGCAGTTGTGAGATGTTCTCTGCAGGAAAACCAATGTCCGCCAGGGCTTCTTCAATGGCTTCTTTTGGGGTGTTAGCGGGAATTCCACGAAGAACGAAATGCGGCTTTTTATCAGATTTGAGTTGATATGTGTAGTATGCGTAGTTCTTGCTGGTTAGTTTTTTGGTGACGGCTCTAAAGTCGGTGATGGTTTGGCATTGGACACGGATTTCATTGCGCATGAGGTTAGCAACAGGGGGGATAGTGCAGACTTGCCGGATTTCATTGAATTCGATTTGCCAGTTGTTAATATCTCGGAGGAAAATTGGAGGGATACGGGGTTTGGTAGGTGGAGAGGGCAGAGGTACTGTGTCTGCATCTTCAGTTGGAGTTTCCGCATTTTGGTCGTCCATTGGGGAGGGGGAGAGGCAGTTAAAACAGTTTGAGGTGGGGATTTGAGAGGTAACTAGGGCAGTTTGGTTTCTGGCTTTCCTTTTTGTTGAGACCGTTTGGAAGGGCTCCTCGGCAGGAGCAGAGCGCTTGATTGTAGGAGTTTGAGTTTGTTGTGAGGGCGGCTGGTAAGGATCTTCAGTTGATTGAGGAGGGTTACCTCCAATGCTCCTTATCATGTTGGCTGATGAACTGGGGTGGGAGGAGGGATTAATAGGTATTCGGTCGGGTCTTAAGTCAAACGATTGGTTCTCTGACAGTGGTAATCTTGGCTCCTTTTATTGATGCTATCATGGATTGGATGCGCGGGTCGTTAAGGAGATGTTCATCCAGCTCTATAATAGCTTTCTTGGTGCTAGGAAGTGGTTTCGGAATGAGGTTCATGAGGAAATTCAGATTGGAAGTCCCAGCACGGTTTTCAAGGGATTCATCTGTGGAAGCGGCAGGTGTGATTTGCGCTTCGACAGGTAGGGAGGCGGTATTGGAGGCTTGGGGATCCATGGTTTGGATACCCCTGCCTAAGGGGGTCTTACCGGCAGTATATTGGTCAGAAATGGCCGTATATCGCAGTTATTACGGCAGGAGATTTCAACAGGCGCATCCACCTGTTGAGGCTTTGGAGACTTCAACAGGCGTGCCCACCTGTTTATAGCGCTGGAGATTTCAACTGGTGGCGCGAGTGAGATGTAGGCGTCGCCACCGTCAGCGTCTTGAGATCGTAAGTAGCTGTATCTCCTAAACGGTTGGAGATATCGCGAAAATGGCAAGAAAATTAGAGCCAAAATGGGGGATCAACAGCTCTTGCTATAAGATGGGACTAAGAAATCCCGGGAATATTGGATTTGAAAAAATTTTCGGAAAGAATATATGGATATAGTAAAAATAGTGACGTTGGCTGACACCAGTGTCGCCACCGTCAGCGTCTTAGCGGTGGATCGTCCGTATCTCAGTAACGGTATGAGATAGCTTGAATCTGACAAAAGATTTGAAGCCAAAGTGGGGGGGAAGGGGGGGATCGATCACCCTAAGTAGAGTTTGCTACCCTAAGTGAGGTGGTAGGGGTAGTTTTAGAAATTAGAAAAGAAAATAAATGATGCAGTCCGTGGCGAAAATCAATAGATGGCGCCACCGACAACGTCTTAAAGGAGGTTGGGCGGTTATCTCTTAAACGGTAAGACTTAGAGAAAATCTGAGAAAAGATTCAAGTTCAAATTGGGGGGTAGGGGGGATCAACAACCCTCGCTACCCTTTAAGACCCTCAGGGGTTAGATAGGAGGGGTTAGATAGGAGGGGTTTGAGAGATTCGGATAAAAATAATAATATGTATGTGTGTGTAATGGGTAATACCCGTGTGTCAATGTGTTAGTGAATGGTGTGTTGGTTGGAATGGTGCGATCATCCAGCTTCCTGCATCCTGATCATCGAGTCATCCAGATACGTCGAAGAGTCGCTGTACCACCTTCTCCATCGAGACGACTTTGCACTGCTCTGCTGTGGAAAGCGCCGTCAACTCCACCTCTCGCCGGCTCCTCGCCATGGCGGCCATCTCGTCGCCTGGCGTCTCCCGCCCTGGATCCCCCGTCGATGAAGACGGGTTCGTTCGGCCGCGGCGTTACGCCAAAGTCATCGCGCCTGTCTTCAGAGACGAGTCAGAGAAGCAGCAGAGAGCGGGCGTTCGTCGCCCTTTCACGCCGCTAAGCGACGCCGCGCTTAAACGTGCCCGAACCTCCGCTGAGGCCTTTATTCCGGTCCCAACGGCCAACTCATTTGCCGGGATAGCTCCTGAGACCGACTCTTCTGAGCCGATCACGGAAGCAATGGACGCGGCCGACACCGCAGCCCAGGCTGAAGACGCTGCTGCCCCACCCCCACGCCCTAGTCGCGGGAAACGCCCTCCTCCTCTCCTCGTTTACGATGTTGAGGACGTGAGATCATTCCGCGATATGATTCGCGCAGCGGTGAAGGATCAAACCTTCACCGTCGCTTATGGGGAGTCGTCTGCGCGGGTGCAAACCCGCTCTATGGAAGACTTCCAGTCCTTGCGCGCGGCTCTGTCCGCGGCTGACGCGCAGATGTCCACTTGGGGAGTGGGGGAGGAGAAAACCACGGCATTCACCTTCCGTGGCCTCTCTGCAAAGCACCAAATTGAGCATCTGCTCGAAGACCTGCGCGACATGGGGATCGACGCACGCCGGGGACGCCAGCTGTCTTCCGAGGGCAAACCGATCGGCGTTTTCGTCGTCGCCATCGCCTTGTCGGAAAAGTGGACCATCTCTGCAGTTAAGGCACTCCGAAGCGTTGGCAACAGCGTAATTTCGGTGCGCCTTTACGTTTACAGGGATCCCCAGCTCTGCCATAGATGCTCTCGCTTCGGTCACGGGAGCTTTTTCTGCACCGCTTCTCCTCGCTGCCCGCACTGCTCAGGCGGACACGCCCTTGAGGATTGCCCAAGGACCGGAGAGGAGAAATGTCCCAGCTGCGGGGGAGCGCATTCGGCCTTCTCCCCGACGTGCAAGACGTGGCTTGCAGAGAAGGAACGTCGAGCCGCTAAGCCGTCCAAAAAGCGCCGCGGACGCCGATCGGGGGCGGCCACCGCACCCAAGAATGCTCCACCGTCTCCTGCTCCTGCGTCCAAGGCACCCACACCAGCCCTGGGAACGCGGAATGTATGGCGAGGAGGAAACGCGTCCCGCGGTCCAGCTCCTCAGCGCCCAACCCCAAGACCGCGCCTCGGCATCCAGTTCCCGGATTTGCCGACGCCCGCGGCAAACGTCATGGAAACCGCCGCCTCTCTCCGCATTCCCTTGCGGGAGCGTAGGCGCAACCAGCAGGCGACGCCTGCCCAGCCGCCGGTCCTTTCGGGGGCCACATCTGCTTCGCCGGCCGCGGACCTGGACGCCGGCCCCGAAGAAAACCCGCTCCTAAGCGTCCTGGGGACGCTTGCCACAATCTCTGCTGCTCTTCAGACGCAGCTTCAGGTGCTCTCGGCAACACTGCAACAGTTGCCGGCTCTTCTTGCTCCTCGTCATGGATAACACGCCTCCTAGACGCCGTAACATCGCCATCGCGTCTTGGAACGTAGGAGGCGCCGTGGCGAGGAAAACGCCGGAGCTGCTCGCGTTTCTATCCAGGCAGAAATGCGAGGTCGCCTTGTTGCAAGAGACGCACCTGAAGCCAAGGAGTAGGTGGACCGTCCCGGGATTCCAGGTCTTCCGTGACGACCGGGCGCGCCAAGGAGGGGGAACTGCAGTCCTGGTCGCTGATCACCTGCGTGCACAGCGCTTCACGCTGCCGACGTTCGATTCGACGGAAGCCACTGCAATAGAGCTGGAATGCGGCGAGGGGCCTCTTCGCCTCATTTCAGTATACTGCTCACCATCGGTGATGTTTCGCACAGAAGAGCTCGCGGAATTCTTCGTGGGATCTGTTCCCACGATAGCCGCGGGCGATTTCAACGCGAAGCATCCCGATTGGCACTCCCGAGTGGAAAATCCTCGAGGGCGTTGCCTACAACAGTGGACTTCCGCCGAGCGACTCGTCGTCATCGGTCCACGCACGCCGACTCATTTCGCAACTCGTGGAACGAGCGACGTGCTGGACATCGCGGTGCACGCACGGCTGCAGTCGGCGCTCTCTGCGAGAGCGCTCTACGCCTTGGACAGCGACCACCTGCCTGTCCTTCTCCATCTTGCGAGGAAACCCTTGGAGACGCCGACGAGGATGATCCGGAATTATGCTGCCGCGGACTGGGCGATGTTTCGGAATCAGGTAACTGACCGAATCAGCGCCTCTCCGATGCCTCCGCCTCTTAGTTCCCCGGAAGAGATCGACCGTCAGGTCGATCTTCTGACGGAAACTGTACAGGCGGCAACAAAGGCAGCAATTCCCGAGCGTCCCGCTCGGAAATGGAATCACCTGGCCCTTCCAAGGGAGATCCGCGAGAAGATTCGGGAGAAAAATCGGCTACGTCACCAATTCCAACGCTCCCGATGCCCGGCCGCCAAGGCGTTGCTAAACAGCTCGCAACGCGAACTTAGATGCGAGATAGCGGCCTTCAGGGAATCCAGCTGGGAGGTCTCAACGCTATCCCCGGAAGACGGGTCCTTGTGGCGCCTTGCACGCAGTCTGCGAGGTGAGCGGCGAGAGGAGGCGCCCCTTCGCACCGCGGTGGGGACACTCCGGACTCCGGAGGAGAAGGCTTCTGGGATGGCCGAGAACCTCGAAAGAGTGTTTTCTCCCTTGGACGGGGACGCTGACCAGGAGGATCCCCTGGAATCCATCGTGCTGCCGCCGAGATCGCCACGCCACGTCCGCGCCCGCGAAGAGATGCCGCCGACCATCAGCGAGGAGGACCTTCGAGGGGCCATAAAGGCTCTGAAACCCCGAAAGGCGCCGGGACCGGACGGAATAGTAAACACTGTCATCGCTCAGATGCCGATATCCCTTGCCTCCTTATTGCTGTGCATCTTCAACGCGTGTCTCGCTATCGGGCATTTCCCATCCCGATGGAAGGAGGCGCGCGTTGTGTGCATACCAAAGGCGGGGAAATCGGCATCGCCGGCGAATTTCCGTCCGATCTCCTAGCTCGACGGCCTGGGAAAGCTGTTCGAGCGGGTCTTCCTGCGCCACATCGTCGCCATCACCGAGGAGCTGAACATCGCTCCGGTGCATCAGTTTGGCTTCCGCAGTGAGCACTCAACAACGCACCAGGTCGCGCGCCTGCTGAACTTCGTCACTGAAGGTTTCAACCGACGGCATTCCACCGTCGGCGCCTTCTTTGACGTCAGCAAGGCGTTCGATCGGGTGTGGCACGAGGGACTGCTGTGGAAGCTGAATTGCTTCGGATTTCCTCGATGGTGGACGGAGCTGGCGGCATCCTGGTCTCGAGGACGATCGTTCCGCGTCAGCTGGGGATATGCTGTATCAGAGAAGCGGCGAATTAGAGCGGGTGTTCCCCAGGGAAGCTTGCTCTCGCCGCTTCTCTTCAACATCTACTCTGCGGATATCCCGGCAGACTTTGGGAGCAACGTCCTCGTAGCATCGTATGCTGACGACATGGCGATCCTGGCGAGATCGACGAGGCAACAGATGGCGGCGCGATACCTGCAGAGGGCGGTCGACGAACTCATCACTTGGTATTCCCGCTGGAGATTCGGAGTCAATGAGGACAAAACCCAGGCGATCGTCTTCTCCAAGGGACCGAAGGAGCCCGGCGAAATCCTCGTCGGCGCGACGGAGGTCCACTGGGCGGAGACGGTGCTGTACCTGGGCGTCGTCCTCGACAAGCGTCTCTCCATGCGGCACCATGTGATGAGGGCATCCGGCATCGCAGCATCCCGGCGGCAAGACCTCGGCCCGATCCTGTGTAATCCATGCCTTCCGCTGCAAAGGAGACTGCACCTGTTCGCAACGGTGTTACGCCCAACCCTTGCGTACGCCGCACCCGCATGGTGCGGCGTGATGTGCGACGGCGCAAGGAATAAGCTGCACGCTGCGGACAGGAGAAACCTCCGAGCGGCACTCCAGATCGGGTGGATCACGGGGAACGAGTCTCTTCCGGTGCTGTCCGGGATCGAACCTCTGCAGAGCGCACTCCAGGAGCGGGCAAGGACCTTCCGGCGGAAAGCGGCATCCTCCTCCCACGGGGGAAGTCCGCGGCATCACCGATGTCGTGGTCTTCCCGTGGGACAAGCACCCACGTCCTAGTGCAGCGACAGGGATTGAGAAAGACCAGCCGCCAGCGAAGCGGCGAAAGTGTAACGGCCATTTCGGGGCCATTTAGCTCCGAAATGGTACGACATGAACGGGGTCCCTAGGGAATCCCCGGGAATTTGTCCGAATGTCCCCTCGCTGAAGAGCAGAAGATGCTGGGCAGCGAAAAGACCGGCGAGGAGCCGGTCGCTCACCATGGTTGAATGGTGTGTGTGAATTTTCGTGCTGTGCGCTTATCCAGCATATGTTTACATCCTGATTCCCGAATTAGCATCGGTTGTTGCCAATTGTTGGTATTGTTGATTTGATTAAAGTGTTTTTCAAAAACATATTTACGCTCCCTCAAGGACACCTGAAGGACGTTAGAAGGCGGAAGGAATCCCATCCCATCCTACCCGCTCCTACGCCATGGCGGCCGTCCCATCGCCTGGTGTCTCCCGACCTGGATCCCCGACCTTTACCGACCAAGAAGGCTTCATCATTCCAAAGAGAACTGTTAAGATATTAGCGCCGCTTTTCAAGGAAACGGCGTCAACCTCCTCCCGCTCCGGCATCCGACGGCCTTTCACCACCCTCAGTGATGCGGCAATGAAACGTGCCCGAACCTCGGCTGACCCTTGTGCCCATTGAGGTCAATAACTCCTTCGCGGCGCTCACCCCAGCGAATGAAAATACTAAGAACAACGAAATGGAAATTGAGGACCATTCTGTACAATCCGATTCCAATTCAAGAAACACAACGCAAGTCAATCGTGGGCGGCGCCCACCCCCCTTGGTTGTCTACGACGTCGAAGACGTTCGTTCTTTCCGTGATTTAATTAAATCCACTGTGAAGGACCAATCCTTCTCGGTATCCTTCGGAGACTCGTCGGCCCGAGTGCAAACACGCACAATGGATGACTTCAAGTCTCTAAGATCCGCCCTAGTAGTAGTTTTGGGTTTTAGGGTGCGTCGACAGCTAAGGTCATTTTGCACCACTCATTAAATATAAAACTAAAATTCCTTTTTACTTAGGAATAATAAATAAATAAATACGGTTAAATATAAATAAATAAATAATTGTTAAAATCAAAAGCATTAAAATTATGAGCTCCAAAGCTAAAGCTGCCCCATTAAACCGGTTGACCTTAAAAAACTTAGGACTCGGTTAATAGACCCAGAGTCATCCCCTAAAATATTTTTTAAGTCTCCCCTTATCTTCAACATGACTCTAGCCCTTTGGTATCTTGTACATTCCGTCAGGATATGTTTTATCGTAAGGGGTTGGAAACACTCATTGCAGCGGGGCTGTTCTTTTACCTCCGCAAAGAGGTACGAATGAGTGAGGGCAGAGTGTCCTATTCTCAGGCGCGTAATCATGACCTCTTCCCTCCGAATGTTCCGGATGGAAGAGGACCATGGTGAAACGACCGGTTTTATTGCCCTGAGTTTATTATTTTGCAGAGACTGCCAAGTCTCCTTCCACTGATGCAGGACCGAGTTCCGCAAGGCGGCCTTCACGTCCTCCATTGGGACCAAGGTGGAGTCGGTCTCGGGTTGTCGAAGGGCATCCTTCGCTGCCTGGTCAGCTTTTTCGTTGCCTCTTATGCCGACGTGACCAGGAGTCCATATAAAGGAGACCCTGTTCCCCTTTCTCTGAAGGGACAACAGGGTATAATGGATCTCCTGGACTATCGGGTGCACAGGTGCAAAGACCGATAAAGATTTTAGGGCGCTCAACGAGTCGGTGCAGATGAGGAAAGAGCCATTGCTTTCTTTTATTTCTCCTAGGGCCGTCCTTATGGCTGACAGCTCGGCTGTAAAAATGCTGCAAGAAGTGTGCAGTTTTTTCCTCACGACTCCATGGTAGTGGGACACGACTGCATAGGCACACGCAGATTCTGACTTTGACCCGTCGGTGTAGACTGGGACAAAGTCAGAAAGTGAGCTGAGGACGGCACTGAAGAGCTGCTGGTATTCGGAATCGGTCGTTTTGGCTTTGCGGCGTGCACTGGCAATGAGTTTAATATCCGGCATTGGTGTTAACCAAGGCGGATACTTAGCATAGGAGACGGGGCATATTTGAGGAAATGTAAAATTTACCTCATTAATAAAATCATTAAAACGAACGGCAAAGGGTCTAGTTGCCCTTCTCCGCCTGTTAAATAAGTCTAAAAACCGTTGGTTAAAAACTATGTTAAAACAAGGGTGGATTGTCTCTGATAAAATTTTACAGGCATAGTTGCCCATTAAAATCATCCTGCGGGTTTCCAACGGAGGCTCCCCTGCGTCTGCAAGTAGGCTTGGGACTGGGCTTGTTCTAAATGCCCCGGTGGCCAACCGTATCCCAGCATTGTGGACACATGTGAGTGGTCTCAAGTAAGACTCGTCCTGAGGAATAAACTATGGAACCATAGTCCAATTTGGATCGCACCAAGCCTCTGTACAATAAAAGCATGGTGGTGCGGTCTGCTCCCCAAGTGGAGTGAGTTAAAAACTTTAAAACGTTGAGGGTTTGGCGACACCTCTCGCGTAACACGCGGATATGCTCCCGCCAGTTCAGCTTTTGGTCCAGGATCATGCCGAGAAAGCGGACGGACTCCACAAATGGAAGAATCCTACCCAACAGGGTTAGGGTCGGGGTAACGTGGTAACCGCGAAGACGGTGAAAGTGCACGCATTTCGTTTTCTCCATGGAGAAACGAAATCCGTTCTTTCGCGACCACTCTCCCAGTTTGTTTAGAGTCACCTGGGCTTGCCTGGAAGCGTTTGGCAGTCGTGTCGACCGGCAAAATATGGCTAGGTCGTCCACATAGAGCGATGCCATCACCGGGGCATTGATGCATTCCACCACGTCGTTGATGGCGATGGCAAATAACGTCACGCTCAGTACTGAACCCTGGGGTACCCCGTTCTCCTGTGTAAAAGATCGGGATAAGTGCTTCCCAGTCCTTACTTTAAAAAGGCGGTTAGTTAAAAAATTTCTGATAAATAGGGCCATGTTGCCTCTAAATCCCCACTTGTGGAGCGTGTTGAGGATTCTCCATCGCCACACACTATCATAGGCCTTCTCCAGGTCGAAGAAGACTGCTATGACGTGTTGACGGTGGAGAAAGGCTTCCTGGATGAAGTTCTCAGTGCGCACCAGATGGTCTGTCGTGGACCTGCCACGCCGAAAGCCGCACTGAGCGTCGGAGAGCAGGTGTCGACTCTCCAAGCACCACACGAGACGTCGGTTTACCATCCGTTCCATCACCTTGCACAGGCAGCTGGTGAGAGATATGGGACGGTAGTTGTTCGGGTCATTTTGGTCCTTGCCCTGTTTTGGGATTGGTATCACGATGGACTCTCGCCAGGCATTTGGAAAACTGCCCTCGTTCCAAAGTTGGTTGAGGGTATTTAGGACCTCCCCAATCGCAGTTTCCGGAATGTTCCGGAGAAATGCGTTGTGGATTTCGTCCGCCCCTGGCGAGGTGTAATGGGAGTCTTCGATGGCGGATTTAAGCTCCCAGGACGTGAAAGGCTCATTGTAATATTCCCGTGTAGGACCTGCACCAAATTTGAGAGGGACTCTCTCGCATCGCCTCTTCCTGTACACAAAGTCCGCGGTGTAGCCCTCGTCACTGCTATTGGCCGCGAACTGACTGGCAAATATGTTGCTTATTTCGGCAGGTGAATTAACCACCCGGCCAGCAACAAGCAATGGCGAGATGACAAATGAGCCCTTTGACCCGGAGATTTTCTTCACTTTGTCCCATACCTGACCAAGTGGCGTGCGATGGTTGATGGTAGAGACGTATTCTATCCAGGAAGCCCTCTTGGCCTCCTTCACGGCCCTTCGAGCTCGCGCTCTCAGGCGGCGGTACGATGCCAGATTAGTTGCCGTGGGATATTTTCTAAAAATATGCAGTGCTTTTTTCCTCGCCCGAATCGCCCGGTCGCATTCCCCGTTCCACCAAGGGACAGGAGCTCGATTAATGTTCCCGGACGTACGAGGGATACTTTTCGTAGCTGCCGCCAACAGCGTTGAACTTAGTTTATCGACGTTGTGCAACGCGTCGAAACTTGCGTCGTGTTTATATGTAAACGTACGCTTGAAAAGTGGCCAGTCCGCACGGTTAATACGCCACTTTTCCGGAGGTTTTGAAATGGTGGGCGAAGAGTCTTCTTTAACGAGTAGAAGAGGAAAATGGTCACTCCCACAGAGATCGTTGTGGGTGGACATTTTCAGCTTTGGGGCTAGACTTCTCGAGCATAGACAAAGATCTATTGCTGAGAATTCCCCATTAAAGCTGTTAAAGCGGGTTTTTTCGCCGCTATTTAATAAAAACAGGTTAAAATCCTCAATAAAGTTGGATAAAATTCGACCTCTCCTATTGCTTTGGGTTTCTGGCCCTCCCCAGAGAGGATCATGGGCATTAAAATCTCCCATCAAAATGAACGGCTGAGGAAGCTGGTGGACAAGGGCTTCAAGGTTCAGGCGGGTCACCGGTGCACCCTCTGGCAGATACACGTTGCATAACGTCATCCTCTCAGGGGTGTGCACCGTGACAGCGACGGCCTGGAATGGAGAGTTCAGTTGGACTCGCGAGGTGTAAAGGGCCTCACGGGCCGCAACTGCTACTCCCCCTTGGGCTCGTTGGCCACTTAGGTCATCCGTTCTAAAAACAGTGAACCCCTTCAAAATACCCTTATCTTCAGCCTTAAAATGGGTCTCTTGGAGACAAATACAAGAGGGTTTAAAATCTTGGATTAAAATGGCCAGCTCCTCCTTGTGCCGATAAAAGCCATTGCAGTTCCACTGCAGAATGGAACACATTTAAAGTGTTCAGTTAAAATAAATAAATAAATATATAAATAAATAAGATGACTAAAAAGGGAGATGACCAACTCTATTGAGGTTATCGCTTGAAGCGATGTTTCCTCTTCCACTCGTTTGCGAAGACCTCAGTATCGGAGATACTCTGGTCCTCTTCAATTACCTCCGGCTTCTTTGGCTTCACTGGAGGCGGCGGGGAAGGTGTATTCTCGCGCCCTTTTGGCGTGTTCCCCTTGGTGGTTTTCTGTGGGCTCTTCTTTGAAGGGCCCACAGGAGTAGGTGGCTCCTTGTCCACCTTACTCTTCCCATCCTTCACCCTTTTGGGTTTAGGCACTTGCGTGTTTTCAACTGGGGATTCTTTCGGTATCTCCGTCTGCGTGGCGATGGTACACTTTACACATTGCGTGGTTGCAACGGAAGCAAAGGACCGGGAGAAAGTTGGAGCGATTAGCGCCCTGTATTTTCTCCTCGCTTCCGCATATGGGATTTTTTCAAGGGTTTTTATCTCCATGACTTTCCTCTCTTCTTTCATCTTCGGGCAATCACGAGAGTACACTGGGTGTGTACCCTCGCAATTGACACAAAGAGGTTCCGAAGAGCACTCTTTATCCTCGTGCGCGTCTTTGCCACAGCGCGGGCAGGTGGCCTTACCCTCGCAGCGCGACGCGACATGGCCGAACCGTTGGCATTTGAAACAACGCACGGGATTTGGGATGAATGGCCTCACTGGTACCGATTCATAGCCCACAAACACCTTGTCGGGTAGTCTATCACGCGCAAACGTCAAGATCACGGAGGTGCTGTTTACGTTTTCTCCGTTGCGCCTTGTGGTGAGTCGACGACAATCAGTCACTCCCTGAGAGAACATTTCTCTCTTGATTTCTTCCATGTCCACGTATAGGAGGTCGTAGTGACTGATGACTCCCTGACAGGTGTTAAGAGTGCGGTGCACCTCCACCTTAATCGGAATGTCATGGAGCATTCCCATAGCAAGCAGTTTATCGCTTTGTGTATCGTTCAGGGTCTCTATAAGAAGTGTACCATCCCGGAGCTTCTTCACGCTCTTTGGGTCCCCAGGCACAATCTGTGACAAAACTCTGCGAATTAAGAAAGGAGAAACCTTTTTCAAGGTTTCACCTTCCTTTAGGCACGACATAATTAAATAGCGCTTACATGCGCCTATGCACTTTTCTCCCCCGCCGGTGTCCGGACGGGATCTTTTTAGTGGTGGAAAGGGTTTTTCCTCCATAATAATAAATAATTCGTCCCTCGGCCTCCCCACCCGCCACGGAGCCACACATTTGGGACGCCGCTCCGCCAAACCGGAGCGGTCGCCAGGGCTAACTCGAGGGATATAGCGCTTCTGGAGTGGTTGTCTGTTTCGGGGTGGATCTTCGGTGCAAGGGCCCACCAAAACCCTTACATCTCCGACCTCCCTACGCAGACCCCCACAACCTTGGCACTCGCCACCGGAGCGAAAACGCGACGGAAGCCGATTGACCGGGAGTGGCTAGCTCCCGGCCTCCCGTTTACACGAAATCCGGGGCCGAAGAGGGGTATCACTCCCCGGTCCATACAGGGCATCCGACACCCTGCTGGGAACCAGAAAGCTCACCCTCCAGGATCCCCTTTTCTCCCTTACGGGTCTCCAGGCACGGCAAACACCTGGGCGGATCGCAGGCCAGATGGTATGGCCGCTCACAGACAGTGGATCCACAGCACTGTCCGGACGCATCCCTTGCTGGCTTGGGGTTTGTTTTCGGGGTTTTCTCCCCGCCCTTTTAGTCGCCTCTTACGACAAGCAGGGATACTGCGGGAGTATTCTCTATCCCCCTACCCGCGGGGGGGAAGATCCGCCCTATTGAAAGCAGACGCCCAGATGTCAACTTGGGGCGTTGGGGAAGAGAAGACCACTTCCTTTACCTTCCGTGGCCTATCTTCCCGCCACCAGCTTGATGACCTCCTTGAGGACCTAAGATAATTAGGAATCAACGCCCGAAGAGGCCGTCAACTAACTGCGGAGGGGAAACCGATCGGCGTCTTTGTGATCGCTATAACTCCTTCAGAATCCTGGCCGATCTCCGCGATCAAAGCCCTTCGTACCGTTGGAAATTGCGTGGTTTCGGTGAGACTTTACGTCTACCGTAACCCCCAGCTGTGCCACCGATGGTCCCGTTTTAGTCACGGGAGCTACTTCTGCTCGGCCTCTACAAGATGCCCCTTCTGTTCCGGAGGACACTGCCTCCAAGAATGCCCCCGTTCAGGCGCGGAAAAGTGCCCGAACTGCGACGGGAACCACACCGCGCACTCTCCGGACTGCGCGAAATGGCACGCGGAAAAGGAACGCCGCGACCAGAAACCGATGGGGAAACGCCGCGGAAAAGGCCCGCAAGCCTTTCCCTCCCAAGCTACGACGCCCGGGAGAAACCCATCCATCCCTGAGCAATCGCCAAGCGCCACAGCGAAGCATCCTGCTACGCTCGGCGTGAGAAACGCCTGGGGAGAAAGCACCGCTTCCCAAGTTCCAGCTTCTCAACGATCCACGCCGCGACAGCGTCTCGGCATCAAATTTCCAGTGCTGCCGCACCCTGCTGCGTCTGCTGCTGAAACAGCGGCATCCATCCTCGTTCCCCTGCGGGAACGCCGTCGCCCCCAAAAGGCAGCGACACACCAGCCGTCGGCCCTTTTAAGGACCACATTGGAGCCGCTGTCCGACAACCAAGGCGAAGACTCAGGTTCCGAGGCGCTTCTAAGCGTACTTGGAACGCTTGCCACGATCGCGACCACGCTTCAGTCGCAACTTCAAGTCCTCTCCATGACGCTTCAGCGGCTGCCGAACCTCCTCTCAATCCATCATGGATAAGCGGTTTACGAGACGCCGAAACATCGTGATCGCGTCATAGAACGCCGGAGGCGCGATCGCGAGGAAGACCCCGGAGCTTCTCGAATTCTTGGCCCGGCAAAAATCCGAGATTGCCCTGATCCAAGAAACCCACCTTCGATCAAAGGACCGCTGGACTGTTCCTGGATTTCAAGTTTTCCGGAACGACAGGGAAAGCAGAGGCGGAGGTACGGCAATCCTTGTGGCGAGACATCTCCGCGCTCAACGTTTCCCGCTACCGGCCTTCAACTCCACGGAAACGACTGCAGTGGAACTCGACTGCGCCGGCGGCCTGCTTCGCCTGGCCTCCGTCTACATCGCTCCCCAGGCGCCGCTTTGCATCGCAGACTTGGAAGAAATCTTCCGAGGGAACACCCCTACCATCGCGGCAGGGGATCTTAACGCAAAGCACTCGTCATGGCACTCGCGGGTCGAAAATATCCGTGGTTTTCGACTCAGAAAATGGATCTCGGAAAGCCGACTAGGCGTCATCGGGCCCCGCACGCCGTCCCACTTCGCCCCGTGCGGAACAACCGACGTGCTCGACATCGCGATCCATGCGGCATTACCATCGTCGCTCTCGGCGCGAACCATCCACGCCCTGGACAGTGACCATCTGCCTGTCCTCCAGATCGCCGGACGCCCGCTTGTGAATCCACCCAAGATGGTACGCAACTACGAAGACGCCGACTGGACTCTTCTTCGAAACCGGATTACAGACCGTATCGCCGCCCTTCCGCTACCTCTGGCTGTCGGCTCTCCTGAAGAGATCGACTCCCAGGTCGATCTTTTGACGGAGACTGTGCAGTCGGCGGTAGCAAAATCCATTCCCGAGCGCCGAAACCGGTCCCTATTGATCGCCACGTGGCGAACGTCGTGAAGACGCCGAGAGCGGTGCAGCCAAGGGACATCCGGAAGCTGCACTTCTGTTTCGTCACGGTGGAACAGTGCCGTGGGGGAGGTGGCCCGTTGCAGTACAACAATTGCATGCGCTTCGGGCACATCTCCATTGCGTGTCGCTGCGCCACCAGGTGCCTTCGGTGTGCTGGAGCTCATCGAGTGGAGGAGTGCTCCAGAGGAAGGACAGACACCGCCACCTGCGCAAACTGCGGAGGTGATCACGCTGCCGTCGCTCGACGCTGTCCTGTGGTGATGGAGGCCTTCCGTCGCCACAAGGAGAACGGGGAAGCTAGGATGAAGGTTGCTCCGGCTGCAGGAAAGCCTGCAAAGAAACCAGTGCCGGCGAGGGCTTTGACAAGGAAAGTGGAGGGGGGGAAATCCTTCGCCACTATTCTTAACGGCCCTTCTCAGGACCATATGGAGGTGGACACGACAACCACCGCCCAGGACCAGATTTCTTCTCCACCCCCGAGCACAGAGAGTACCAAGGACTTGTCACCCTTGGACTCGAAATGCAAAGGGGAAGTCCCTCCGGGGACAACGGAGAAGAAGGATGAGAGGACGGCTGAGGACCGGGGAACGTCGACGTCAGCAGGCGCCGCCAACCCCATGCCCTCTAAGTCCTCAAAAAGAAGAAGAAGTCCCTTCCAGCTCCTGCGGAGACCAAGAAGAAGGAAGTTGCAGAGGAGAAGCCGGCCCACACACCCCTGGCTGACTCACACCCGGACCAGGCAAGGACGGCCCTTACCAGGACCAACGCCCCCCGGGACCTGGAGATCGCTTCCGTGGCTGCCGCTCCTGACGCCTCTACTGCTCTGCAGGAGGACCAGGAGCTATGGGAGACAGTCGCGACGATCTCCAAGACGCTGAGGCGGTACATCACCTCCAAACAAGGGCTCCTGCTTCTCTCACTCCTGGAGGAACTGGCGAGCGCAAGATCGGATTCCTCACGCAACCATGGGTAAAGACCCTCTTGTGCTCGTCCAGTGGAACGCCAACGGCATTCTTCGCCGTCGCGAAGAACTTCGGGCGTTCCTCCAGGACAAGAATGCGGCCGTTGCAGCCATCAATGAGACGCACCTTCGTCCGTCCGACGCATGGAGACTCCCCGGCTGGACCATCATCAGGTCTGATCGGGACCTTCAACGCCAGGGCGGGCGACCATCAGGAGGTGCGGCCATCCTCGTCCGGAACAACATTGAGCACCGAGCGTGCCGAATGATAACTCATCGGTACGCGGAGGCTGTCTCGGTGGACGTCCGGACGCGGGGAGGATGGCTCCGGATTTCTTCTCTTTACTTCCCGCCAGGGAAGCCTTGGGACCCGGATCTCATTATGGACCTCCTAGGAAACGGAAGCCCGGCCATCATCCTGGGAGACCTGAACGCCAAGCACCCCACTTGGAATTCTAGGTCTCTCAACACCAGGGGACAAGCTCTCCGCGAGCTTGCAGACGACGAGGGACTCACGGTTATTGGTCCGACGACGGCGACGCACCGGCTGGGAGACGTTCTTGACATCGCCATCTCACGGGATGTCCGGACGTCTCTTGGCATGCACTCGTGTGTTGAACTGTCGTCGGACCATAACCCGACCATCCTGTTGCTGGGGACCAGAGTTCCTGCAATTCCACCCAGGTTTCAACTTGACCTTCGCGCTGCGGACTGGAAGGCCTTCCGAGGACTCATCGCCGAGAAGCTGCCGAAGGAACCAACTCCACCATCATCGGAGGAGATGGCAGACCAAATGGTCGGTCATCTCACTGCCACCGTTACTGCTGCCATGGACGCTGCGATTCCACGGAGGGAGAGGCGCTCGTACTTTTTGCGAGTGCCCCTTCCTCCCCCAGTTCGTGGCCTCATCACGCGCCGGAACAACATCCGCCGGCGCTGGCAGCGGTATAGGACCGATGACCTTCGACAGCAGCTGAAAACGCTTGACCAGGAAGTCCGCAGTGCCCTCCAGGAAGTCCGCTCGGACCACTGGGAGGCGCATCTGCGGGAGGATCTTCTGCGGGAGGATGGCGCGGAGGACATGGACGAGATCTGGAAGATCTGCAGGAAGCTACGTGGAAGCCAGCGACTGGACCCCATCGTCGTCTGCGGTGAGGACGTGGCGACATCTCCCGGGGCGAAGGCTGAAATGCTCGCGACTTACCTCGAGGGCACCTTCAGTCCTAACCCCGGGAACGCGGATTCGATGGCCATCGAGGAGGAGATTGCAGTGTCGGAGGAAGCGGTGAATGCCGCCCCTGAAGATGCTGCAGCTGCTCCCCAGTTCCGGAAGGAGGACGTTCTGGGCACGATACGCTGCCTACGCAAGAGGAAAGCTCCGGGAATTGACGATATACCCAATATCGTCATCCGGGAGCTTCCGAATGCAGCCGTGGCGTACCTGACCAGCATTTACAACGGCTGCGTCAGGATTTCCTATTTCCCGACCACCTGGAAGAGAGCGAGGATCGTATGTCTCCCGAAGACGTCGAGGACGGAAGTGGGACCCGGAGACTTTCGGCCCATTTCTTTACTTGACGGATTTGGGAAGATGTACGAGAGACTTCTGCTGGAGCCGATAGTGGACTTCGTTCGAGAGGCTGACATCCTCCCGGATGAGCAGTTCGGCTTCCGCGAGCGGCACTCCACGGTCCATCAGCTGGTGAGAACCACGGACTTCATCACGGACGCCTTCAACAAGAAGATGTCGGTGGCAGGCGCATTCTTCGACGTCAGCAAGGCGTTCGATCGCGTCTGGCACCAGGCACTGCTGTTGAAGATGCGGAGACTCCATTTCCCGACTTGGATCATCGAGGTTATCCGCTCCTATCTACGAGACAGGTCCTTCGTCGTTTCCTGGTCCGACTCGTTCTCTGGGGTGCACCAGATCTCTGCTGGTGTCCCCCAGGGTTCGGTTCTCGGGCCAGTACTATTCAACATCTTCTCCCATGACATCCCCAGGAGTCATGGGAGGCACGAGGTCCTGTCACTGTATGCAGACGACGCGGCGCTCCTGTGCTGCTCCCGGCGAAAATCCCTCGCCGTGGAGAGACTGCAGATCGTTGTCGACGAACTACTTTTGTGGTATCGTCGCTGGCGGTTTGCGGTCAATGCCGGGAAAACGAAGGCAATCGTCTTCCATACCGGCAGGACAGGAGCGTCGAACGAAGAGGAGCTGTCGGTGAATGGAGTCACCCTTCCGTGGGAATCCGAGGTTCTCTACCTCGGAGTGCTGATGGACCGGAAACTCCTTTGGAAAGCCCAAGCGCGACGTGTCCGAGGGAAGGCCTTCGCGGCGCTTAACCGGCTTCGGCCGATTATTCGTCCGGGGGTCCTGAGCTCGGACACGAAGCGTCGACTGTACCGAGCGTGCGTGTTGCCTGTCATCACGTACGCAGCGCCGGTATGGTCAGGAGTGCCGAAGTCTACCCTCGCTCTCATCCAGGTGGTGCAGAACTCTACTCTACGGTGCATCTTGGGACATGGGCGCTACGCCCGTGTGGAAGAGATGCACCAGGACGGGAACATGGAACCCCTGAACGTCCTTCCGGAGTTGTCTCGGAGATTCTTCGAGAAGGCTGCGGAGTCAGACGTCGCCACCATCCAACGCCTTGGAGAAATCCAGGTCTCAACGTGGGACCGCTACAAGCGCCCCATTGCGAGCCTGGATTGTCAAGATGCCCTCCCAGCGACGAAGAGGCCTAGGCTTCAGTAGCGGGGATCGCCAGTACGCCATGACTACGCTGAAGACGACGCCCTGCCTTAGAAGCCTAGGCGGCTGGGAAGGCAACACAGTGGAGCCCCGACCGGAGTACGGGGGTCCAGTCAAGAAAGAAAGTCTTGGTCTTGATCGCCGAGGAGAACATCGCTGAAGAGCCTAGTGCTGGGCAGCGAGGATGCCGATCGAAGAAAGCGGTCCGGCAGTATCCTGATAGTTAATGGTGTGTGTGTAGGCAACTTGAGACAACCTACTGGAGGGAAGATGGAAGATGGGGGACACCACGGGAACCCCTGCCGATCCGCAGGGCGGGCACAGCAGGTCCGTACCCGGGAGTCTTCCCGCCCTAAAGCCCTAACAAGTGGACCGGCCCGGTTCCCAGAGGAGTGCAATGGGAGACTAGCTCCCTTCCTAAGGTAGACGGACAAGACGACCTTGGGGGGACACAGCACGAGCGCCTCCGAGGGGTGAGAAGGAGGGACTGAGTTAGCCTCCCCCCCAACGGAGCCACGGCTGAGGACTCAAGTTGCCGGTGTGTAGGTGTGTGTATAGTGTGAAAGTCGCGATGTGCGGACTGGATGGCGTATAAAGAGGGCAATACCAGAAGGATTGCAGATAGGATGGCAGCGGCCTCGTGGACTGGCTGTCGCGTTCCGGCAGTGAATACGTCCATTCGCATTGAGAGTAGGCAGCAGAATGACTTATGAGCGCGGAAAAACGCATTTAGCCCTATCCGGGGTATCGTACCATTTCGGGGCATCATCGCGCCCGGCAAAGTAAGCCCGAAATGGCTGATTCGTCTCTACCGGCGGTGACAAAATCATCGAATTACGGCGAAAATAAAGCACCATCAGCCCTGCCGCTACAGGGAATGTAGTAGTAGTAGTTTTGGGTTTTAGGGTGCGTCGACAGCTAAGGTCATTTTGCACCACTCATTAAATATAAAACTAACTAAAACTAAAATTCCTTTTTACTTAGGAATAATAAATAAATAAATACGGTTAAATATAAATAAATAAATAATTGTTAAAATCAAAAGCATTAAAATTATGAGCTCCAAAGCTAAAGCTGCCCCATTAAACCGGTTGACCTTAAAAAACTTAGGACTCGGTTAATAGACCCAGAGTCATCCCCTAAAATATTTTTTAAGTCTCCCCTTATCTTCAACATGTCTCTGGCCCTTTGGTATCTTGTACATTCCGTCAGGATATGTTTTATCGTAAGGGGTTGGAAACACTCATTGCAGCGGGGCTGTTCTTTTACCTCCGCAAAGAGGTACGAATGAGTGAGGGCAGAGTGTCCTATTCTCAGGCGCGTAATCATGACCTCTTCCCTCCGAATTTTCCGGATGGAAGAGGACCATGGTGAAACGACCGGTTTTATTGCCCTGAGTTTATTATTTTGCAGAGACTGCCAAGTCTCCTTCCACTGATGCAGGACCGAGTTCCGCAAGGCGGCCTTCACGTCCTCCATTGGGACCAAGGTGGAGTCGGTCTCGGGTTGTCGAAGGGCATCCTTCGCTGCCTGGTCAGCTTTTTCGTTGCCTCTTATGCCGACGTGACCAGGAGTCCATATAAAGGAGACCCTGTTCCCCTTTCTCTGAAGGGACAACAGGGTATAATGGATCTCCTGGACTATCGGGTGCACAGGTGCAAAGACCGATAAAGATTTTAGGGCGCTCAACGAGTCGGTGCAGATGAGGAAAGAGCCATTGCTTTCTTTTATTTCTCCTAGGGCCGTCCTTATGGCTGACAGCTCGGCTGTAAAAATGCTGCAAGAAGTGTGCAGTTTTTTCCTCACGACTCCATGGTAGTGGGACACGACTGCATAGGCACACGCAGATTCTGACTTTGACCCGTCGGTGTAGACTGGGACAAAGTCAGAAAGTGAGCTGAGGACGGCACTGAAGAGCTGCTGGTATTCGGAATCGGTCGTTTTGGCTTTGCGGCGTGCACTGGCAATGAGTTTAATATCCGGCATTGGTGTTAACCAAGGCGTATACTTAGCATAGGAGACGGGGCATATTTGAGGAAATGTAAAATTTACCTCATTAATAAAATCATTAAAACGAACGGCAAAGGGTCTAGTTGCCCTTCTCCGCCTGTTAAATAAGTCTAAAAACCGTTGGTTAAAAACTATGTTAAAACAAGGGTGGATTGTCTCTGATAAAATTTTACAGGCATAGTTGCCCATTAAAATCATCCTGCGGGTTTCCAACGGAGGCTCCCCTGCGTCTGCAAGTAGGCTTGGGACTGGGCTTGTTCTAAATGCCCCGGTGGCCAACCGTATCCCAGCATTGTGGACACATGTGAGTGGTCTCAAGTAAGACTCTCGTCCTGAGGAATAAACTATGGAACCATAGTCCAATTTGGATCGCACCAAGCCTCTGTACAATAAAAGCATGGTGGTGCGGTCTGCTCCCCAAGTGGAGTGAGTTAAAAACTTTAAAACGTTGAGGGTTTGGCGACACCTCTCGCGTAACACGCGGATATGCTCCCGCCAGTTCAGCTTTTGGTCCAGGATCATGCCGAGAAAGCGGACGGACTCCACAAATGGAAGAATCCTACCCAACAGGGTTAGGGTCGGGGTAACGTGGTAACCGCGAAGACGGTGAAAGTGCACGCATTTCGTTTTCTCCATGGAGAAACGAAATCCGTTCTTTCGCGACCACTCTCCCAGTTTGTTTAGAGTCACCTGGGCTTGCCTGGAAGCGTTTGGCAGTCGTGTCGACCGGCAAAATATGGCTAGGTCGTCCACATAGAGCGATGCCATCACCGGGGCATTGATGCATTCCACCACGTCGTTGATGGCGATGGCAAATAACGTCACGCTCAGTACTGAACCCTGGGGTACCCCGTTCTCCTGTGTAAAAGATCGGGATAAGTGCTCCCCAGTCCTTACTTTAAAAAGGCGGTTAGTTAAAAAATTTCTGATAAATAGGGCCATGTTGCCTCTAAATCCCCACTTGTGGAGCGTGTTGAGGATTCTCCATCGCCACACACTATCATAGGCCTTCTCCAGGTCGAAGAAGACTGCTATGACGTGTTGACGGTGGAGAAAGGCTTCCTGGATGAAGTTCTCAGTGCGCACCAGATGGTCTGTCGTGGACCTGCCACGCCGAAAGCCGCACTGAGCGTCGGAGAGCAGGTGTCGACTCTCCAAGCACCACATGAGACGTCGGTTTACCATCCGTTCCATCACCTTGCACAGGCAGCTGGTGAGAGATATGGGACGGTAGTTGTTCGGGTCATTTTGGTCCTTGCCCTGTTTTGGGATTGGTATCACGATGGACTCTCGCCAGGCATTTGGAAAACTGCCCTCGTTCCAAAGTTGGTTGAGGGTATTTAGGACCTCCCCAATCGCAGTTTCCGGAATGTTCCGGAGAAATGCGTTGTGGATTTCGTCCGCCCCTGGCGAGGTGTAATGGGAGTCTTCGATGGCGGATTTAAGCTCCCAGGACGTGAAAGGCTCATTGTAATATTTCCGTGTAGGACCTGCACCAAATTTGAGAGGGACTCTCTCGCATCGCCTCTTCCTGTACACAAAGTCCGCGGTATAGCCCTCGTCACTGCTATTGGCCGCGAACTGACTGGCAAATATGTTGCTTATTTCGGCAGGTGAATTAACCACCCGGCCAGCAACAAGCAATGGCGAGATGACAAATGAGCCCTTTGACCCGGAGATTTTCTTCACTTTGTCCCATACCTGACCAAGTGGCGTGCGATGGTTGATGGTAGAGACGTATTCTATCCAGGAAGCCCTCTTGGCCTCCTTCACGGCCCTTCGAGCTCGCGCTCTCAGGCGGCGGTACGATGCCAGATTAGTTGCCGTGGGATATTTTCTAAAAATATGCAGTGCTTTTTTCCTCGCCCGAATCGCCCGGTCGCATTCCCCGTTCCACCAAGGGACAGGAGCTCGATTAATGTTCCCGGACGTACGAGGGATACTTTTCGTAGCTGCCGCCAACAGCGTTGAACTTAGTTTATCGACGTTGTGCAACGCGTCGAAACTTGCGTCTCGTTTATATGTAAACATACGCTTGAAAAGTGGCCAGTCCGCACGGTTAATACGCCACTTTTCCGGAGGTTTTGAAATGGTGGGCGAAGAGTCTTCTTTAACGAGTAGAAGAGGAAAATGGTCACTCCCACAGAGATCGTTGTGGGTGGACATTTTCAGCTTTGGGGCTAGACTTCTCGAGCATAGACAAAGATCTATTGCTGAGAATTCCCCATTAAAGCTGTTAAAGCGGGTTTTTTCGCCGCTATTTAATAAAAACAGGTTAAAATCCTCAATAAAGTTGGATAAAATTCGACCTCTCCTGTTGCTTTGGGTTTCTGGCCCTCCCCAGAGAGGATCATGGGCATTAAAATCTCCCATCAAAATGAACGGCTGAGGAAGCTGGTGGACAAGGGCTTCAAGGTTCAGGCGGGTCACCGGTGCACCCTCTGGCAGATACACGTTGCATAACGTCATCCTCTCAGGGGTGTGCACCGTGACAGCGACGGCCTGGAATGGAGAGTTCAGTTGGACTCGCGAGGTGTAAAGGGCCTCACGGGCCGCAACTGCTACTCCCCCTTGGGCTCGTTGGCCACTTAGGTCATCCGTTCTAAAAACAGTGAACCCCTTCAAAATACCCTTATCTTCAGCCTTAAAATGGGTCTCTTGGAGACAAATACAAGAGGGTTTAAAATCTTGGATTAAAATGGCCAGCTCCTCCTTGTGCCGATAAAAGCCATTGCAGTTCCACTGCAGAATGGAACACATTTAAAGTGTTCAGTTAAAATAAATAAATAAATATATAAATAAATAGGATGACTAAAAAGGGAGATGACCAACTCTATTGAGGTTATCGCTTGAAGCGATGTTTCCTCTTCCACTCGTTTGCGAAGACCTCAGTATCGGAGATACTCTGGCCCTCTTCAATTACCTCCGGCTTCTTTGGCTTCACTGGAGGCGGCGGGGAAGGTGTATTCTCACGCCCTTTTGGCGTGTTCCCCTTGGTGGTTTTCTGTGGGCTTTTCTTTGAAGGGCCCACAGGAGTAGGTGGCTCCTTGTCCACCTTACTCTTCCCATCCTTCACCCTTTTGGGTTTAGGCACTTGCGTGTTTTCAACTGGGGATTCTTTCGGTATCTCCGTCTGCGTGGCGATGGTACACTTTACACATTGCGTGGTTGCAACGGAAGCAAAGGACCGGGAGAAAGTTGGAGCGATTAGCGCCCTGTATTTTCTCCTCGCTTCCGCATATGGGATTTTTTCAAGGGTTTTTATCTCCATGACTTTCCTCTCTTCTTTCATCTTCGGGCAATCACGAGAGTACACTGGGTGTGTACCCTCGCAATTGACGCAAAGAGGTTCCGAAGAGCACTCTTTATCCTCGTGCGCGTCTTTGCCACAGCGCGGGCAGGTGGCCTTACCCTCGCAGCGCGACGCGACATGGCCGAACCGTTGGCATTTGAAACAACGCACGGGATTTGGGATGAATGGCCTCACTGGTACCGATTCATAGCCCACAAACACCTTGTCGGGTAGTCTATCACGCGCAAACGTCAAGATCACGGAGGTGCTGTTTACGTTTTCTCCGTTGCGCCTTGTGGTGAGTCGACGACAATCAGTCACTCCCTGAGAGAACATTTCTCTCTTGATTTCTTCCATGTCCACGTATAGGAGGTCGTAGTGACTGATGACTCCCCGACAGGTGTTAAGAGTGCGGTGCACCTCCACCTTAATCGGAATGTCATGGAGCATTCCCATAGCAAGCAGTTTATCGCTTTGTGTATCGTTCAGGGTCTCTATAAGAAGTGTACCATCCCGGAGCTTCTTCACGCTCTTTGGGTCCCCAGGCACAATCTGTGACAAAACTCTGCGAATTAAGAAAGGAGAAACCTTTTTCAAGGTTTCACCTTCCTTTATGCACGACATAATTAAATAGCGCTTACATGCGCCTATGCACTTTTCTCCCCCGCCGGTGTCCGGACGGGATCTTTTTAGTGGTGGAAAGGGTTTTTCCTCCATAATAATAAATAATTCGTCCCTCGGCCTCCCCACCCGCCACGGAGCCACACATTTGGGACGCCGCTCCGCCAAACTGGAGCGGTCGCCAGGGCTAACTCGAGGGATATAGCGCTTCTGGAGTGGTTGTCTGTTTCGGGGTGGATCTTCGGTGCAAGGGCCCACCAAAACCCTTACATCTCCGACCTCCCTACGCAGACCCCCACAACCTTGGCACTCGCCACCGGAGCGAAAACGCGACGGAAGCCGATTGACCGGGAGTGGCTAGCTCCCGGCCTCCCGTTTACACGAAATCCGGGGCCGAAGAGGGGTATCACTCCCCGGTCCATACAGGGCATCCGACACCCTGCTGGGAACCAGAAAGCTCACCCTCCAGGATCCCCTTTTCTCCCTTACGGGTCTCCAGGCACGGCAAACACCTGGGCGGATCGCAGGCCAGATGGTATGGCCGCTCACAGACAGTGGATCCACAGCACTGTCCGGACGCATCCCTTGCTGGCTTGGGGTTTGTTTTCGGGGTTTTCTCCCCGCCCTTTTAGTCGCCTCTTACGACAAGCAGGGATACTTCGGGAGTATTCTCTATCCCCCTACCCGCGGGGGGGTACAGGGAATGTTTAAACCTAATTATACATTTGGTCCTAAACCATTAAGGTTAGAAACCGCGGCCGCTAACTTTGACAAAACAGTAAACAACATGGCGGAGCACCCTCAAAAACCTGCAGCTACTGCTTCGGTGACCTCTGCTGAAGCCAACATAAAGAAACTCAATCAGGCTAGTCTCGCTACACCATCTCCTGCTGCAGCCGCAGCTATAGCCGCCCTTCGAAAGCGGCAATGCATCATTAACCAAATGTCAGTGTCTAAAACATCGAACACAATCGTCGATTCTTTGGCCGTTGGTGATCCAAAGGAAGCCACGGAAACTACAACGTCCACCTCCTCTGCGACCACTATTTTAAATCACCCTCTTGCCGTAAAACACAACACAGGCCTACCTACACAAACACCGCATGGCCAGGGAGACGATGGCTTCACTGTCGTCTCCAGAAAGAAGGGAACTCCAATCAAAAGACGCCGGGTGATTTCTTCCCCAGAAATTCCCCAATCAAATAGATTCACGCCAATTGAAACTACGGCTGAGGTGATGGAGACTCAACCGTCAGTTCCAAAGTCTCCTAAAATCCCGGCTATCACGGTACATAATGTCAAAGGATGGGTTAATTTGGCGAAGGAATTAACAGCAAACCTCATTATTCCCCCCAAATGTATTCTCAGGGGACTTAACACTGTAGCAATATCCTGCGCCAACGTAGACGATTACTGTAAGACAAGAGAAATTTTAAAAGCAAAGGAAATGGAATTCGCCTCCTATCAGCTCCCAGCCGACAGGCTAAAAGAATTCTGTATCAAGAACCTGGTAGGAGACGTGAGAGCCGCAGAATTGGAGGAGGAATTAAATCGTCTAGGTTACATAACGAAAAGTGTAGTGTTCGGACTTCTGAGCGCGGAAAAACGCATTTAGCCCTATCCCTTAAGGTGCACCTCCACCTTAATCGGAATGTCATGGAGCATTCCCATAGCAAGCAGTTTTTCGCTTTGTGTATCGTTCAGGGTCTCCATAAGAAGTGTACCATCCCGGAGCTTCTTCACGCTCTTTGGGTCCCCAGGCACAATCTGTGACAAAACTCTGCGAATTAAGAAAGGAGAAACCTTTTTCAAGGTTTCACCTTCCTTTATGCACGACATAATTAAATAGCGCTTACATGCGCCAATGCACTTTTCTCCCCCGCCGGTGTCCGGACGGGATCTTTTTAGTGGTGGAAAGGGTTTTTCCTCCATAATAATAAGTGATTCGTCCCTCGGCCTCCCCACCCGCCACGGAGCCACACATTTGGGACGCCACTCCGCCAAACCGGAGCGGTCGCCAGGGCTAACTCGAGGGATATAGCGCTTCAGGAGTGGTTGTGTTTCGGGGTGGATCTTCGGTGCAAGGGCCCACCAAAACCCTTACATCTCCGACCTCCCTACGCAGACCCCCACAACCTTGGCACTCGCCACCGGAGCGAAAACGCGACGGAAGCCGATTGACCGGGAGTGGCTAGCTCCCGGCCTCCCGTTTACGCGAAATCCGGGGCCGAAGAGGGATATCGCTCTCCGGTCCATGCAGGGCATCCGAAACCCTGCTGGGAACCAGAGAGATCACCCTCCAGGATCCCATTCTCTCCCTTACGGGTCTCCAGGCACGGCAAACACCTGGGCGGATCGCAGGCCAGATGGTATGGCCGCTCACAGACAGTGGATCCACAGCACTGTCCGGACGCATCCCTTGCTGGCTTGGGGTTTGTTTTCGGGGTTTTCTCCCCGCCCTTTTAGTCGCCTCTTACGACAAGCAGGGATACTGCGGGAGTATTCTCTACCCCCCTACCCGCAGGGGGGCTCATCAAGATGTTTCAAAGTTTTCTCACTTCACGAGCTATACATGTCGCCGAAAACGGAGCTCTGTCAGCCAGGAAACAGATAAACTGTGGAGTGCCGCAAGGCGCCATAGTATCTCCTATTCTATTCAACTGCTATGTCAACGATCTTCCTTCTTCTCCACAAACCTACACTTTCATGTTCGCCGACGATACTGCTATCGCGGCAAGATCTTGGAGCGGCACGTGTGCCTTCCGTAAGATACAAAACCACCTCTCTTTACTTGAAAAGTGGACCGTCGACTCGAAAGTCACAATTAATGCTGAGAAAAGTGTTGTCGACTTTCGGAGGAAACGAAGCTATTTCCCAAAAAAACCTCTAACCTTTCTATCCGTACGTATTCCGACGAAATCCTCACACAAATTCTAAGGGATACATTTCGATTACAGACTGTCATGGGCCACGCACGTACAGCATGCCTTACAAATAGCAAGGGGCACAAGATCACTCCTATCCCCACTCTTGTGCACCAAATCGCGCCTCACGCACCGGGCAAAAATTAGACTCTACCTCTCATACGTTCGTCCCAGGATGCTGTACGGTTGCGAAATTTTCGGGAACGCGACAAAAACAGACAGAAAACGCTTAGAAACATTCCAGAATAAAACACTTCGCTACCTCACAAACCAGAGTAATCTCGTCCCAATACAAGAGATCAGAAACGCACACAAAATACCTAAAGTACACGACTTCATTCGAGTGCAAGCTAAACGACTCGAGAGGTCCCTTCCACGAAACACGCTTACAAAAACCATATGGGATTACTCCCTACATAGAAAACGCCGCCCGAGCTACAGACTCCCAAAAGAAATTATATTTCGGTAGCAAAACCGAATTCTTTCCTGTTACTTTTATTTCTCTTAAAATATTAGAAATGTATGCTAGTGTAATTGAACAAGGGTTTCTGTTTTGTAAATTATCTATGAATGCCTTGTCAAACTATTGCATTGTTCACGCCTAATTTTGGAAGAAAAACAAAAAAAAATATTAAAAAAACATATATTCCTTAAAAAAATCAACAAAAAAGAAAAGGAAAAAAAGACATATTTATATAAAAGTATGTAAAAAAGAGGAAATGAAATGAGATTGGATTGATACTTTGCTCAACCTTCGTTGAGGACGGACGTGTTTTTCTTCCGTCTGTGCGCCCTTTTTCTTTGTGAAAATCTCGTGCCGCCTTTGTGTTTTCCTAGTGCCGCCGTGCGGACCCTTTGTGCCCGCCGGAGCCGCCGCTCGCCCGACCGCCCAGGCAGGCCGGTCGCGTGCCACCCCCTCCCCCTGCAGCGCTCCCAGACTGCGCGTCGCCAGCTCGCCCAGGCCCCGCCGCCGCTCGGCCGTGGCCTTTCACTTTTCCCTCCCCTCCTTCCCCTCTCGCCCCGCTCAGCGGGCTAGTCTTCGTTGGAGTTTATTTCCGAATATGAATGAGCGCCTTTTACTGTGTAATTGATTGATTATGCGTGTGAAAATCTCAACAAAAAAACACGTTGAAGGCCCGCTTTTTCATCCCCGTGGTTGTCGGGACGCCAACATCAATCTCGGGACGCAATCCCTGCGTCGCCGAGCAATCTTGCAATACATTCTGACTTCCGAGGATGCAATCTCGGATTCGTGTGTAACCTCGATCGTCTCCTCTTCCGCGATGGCTGCATCACCCGCAGAATCAGCTGTGTCTGCCGCGAGAGCTGCTCTCGCCGCTCTCTCCGTGAACGAGAGAGATGAGCTGCTCGCCGATCTCCGCTTCTCTACGCCGATTCCCGACGTTCGCCCGACCAACGCCGCCTCCTCTACTGCTCCTTCTGGTGCCGCAGACATCAGCCTGACTTCCAGCACGCTCCCTGACACTTCTCCTGCGCCCGTGCCAATGGACGTCGCGGTAGGAGCGGATCTGGATCCTCCGATGAGTGACTCTTCTCTTACCGGTCAATGCTCCGCAAATGTGTCTTCGAAAAATGGCTGTTTTTGTAAATGGTATTCCCCCAACCGCTGAAGACGGATTTAAACTGGTTGCTAATAAGCGTCGTCGCTCCATGGCATCGGGCGCGATTACCGCTGCTCCGCCGTCTTCAACGGCGGTTCAGAACCGATTCACGCTTCTAAGTGAACCGGTCACCACTCCCCCCGCTAGCGTCCCGGCCGCCTCACGACCGGTTCAGCAGCCGCCCTCCGAAGCGACTCAGTCGCTTCCTACGCGCGCCGGTAGGATTCCTCCTTTTCGGCTTGCGGATATCTCGCAATGGGCTGAGCTACATGCTCGTATGCTGCGAGCTTGCTCAACTCCGCCCATTTCCCACTGCACAGGCAGGTCCACGGCTGTGATAAAGTGCAGCAATATCGCCGATTACAATTCAGTGAACGGTATTTTAAAGGAACTGAACATTCCGTTCGTCACCTACCAGCTCCCCGAGAATAAGCGAAAGGAATTCGCTCTGCGAGGTGTTGTCCCATCAGTATCGGATGATGTTATTCTTGACCAACTTAATTCGCTGGGCTTTCAGGTTCATTCAGTACGCCGCATTTACTCTACTCGTCCTTCAGACGAGGAGCGTAAATTAAAACTCTCCGCGGTCCCGAGTTATCCAACAAACACGTGTCATGTCTCTTGTGCTAGTGATATCGACACCGTGGCATTCCAAAGCATTCACGCACTCGCGGGACTCCGCGTCCAAATAACTCCCTTTCGCAAGTCGGGTGATCCGGTGCAGTGCCATCGTTGTCAACGCATCGGACACACAAAGAACCACTGTCATCTTAACCCGAATTGTGTTCGCTGCGGAGGCGCCCACTTGAGCTCCGCATGCGAAAAATCAAAGGAGACCCCCGCTACGTGTTTTCTCTGCCTAGAAGATCACCCAGCGAATTACCGTGGCTGTGAAATCCATCGTGAGGCGAAGAAGAGTTTTGAACGCCGCGCGGCCTCGGGCCGAGCGATTCCCGCCGGAATTCCTCCCCCCTCTCCCGCTCCTTCGCCTCAGCTGTGGACTCGTCCTCGGCCTTCCCCGCCCTCCCCTCCAAGTCCCTTTCTCGACCGCATGGTCTCCCCTACCCTAGTGACTCCGCTACCCCTCCTCCTCCTCCGGCTTCCGCCCCAGCTCCCCCGCCCCCTTCTTCTAACGCGAACCCAGATGGCCCGGAACTCCTGCGCTGGTTTCATCTACATCTACATAATACCCCGCAAGCCGCCGCAAGGGCGTGTGGCGGGGGGTGTTAGGTAACCAACCGTAAAAAGGAAAAATACCACATGCAAAAAAAAAACAAGACGGAAAATTACACCCACAGCAGCGCACACACTCATGCAAAAATCCCTTCATCCAATACTCATGCAAACAGTTATACCGCAAACCGTTTCGTTCCATCATGTCGGGTATACAAAACGCTCCCACAATGCAGGAGAAAAAAATGTATATATTAGAACAGCTACTCTGTATGCACACATAATATGCACACGGGGATCTTAAGCACAAATTTAAAAATACTATCTTGGAACTGTAACGGCTTACACCACAAAAAACACGAACTTTTACACTACGCTACCACGCACCACATAGACATTATCCTACAGGAAACCTTTTTAAAACCACACATTTCTTTTTATTCGGACCATTACATTACGCATAGATTGGACAGAAACACTCCAGGGGGAGGAGTAGCTGTTCTAATTAAACGTGATTTATCCCACTCTCTTCTGGACGTACCCATTTTGGCGAACATCGAGGCTCTAGGAATAAAAGTCCATACAACGCTCGGACACATTAACATTTATTCCATTTACAATAGTCCTGGTCGTTCACGTAAATTGAATAGAAACGATCTTTCTCTGCTGACGTCTCCGAGTAAGAACGGTTTGTTCGTCGGAGATTGGAATTCGAGACATGTCGCGTGGAATTGCTCGTCTACGAACACCAACGGCCGGACCCTTCTTGCCTTCATCGAGGGCAAACCCGTTTCCATCCTCGCCCCTTCCGAACCGACCCACGCGTCTCGGTCCCCGCGCACGTGCTCCGTAATTGATTTCGCCCTCTCGGTCAACCTCCCCTTCCACGAGCGTCCCTCGGTCGTTCGAGACTTCGCCTCGGACCACTTTCCCCTTCTATTTCGTCTTCCCCTTGGGTCGCAAGCCCATCTCCCCCCCCTCCGCCAGGTCATTGACTGGGCTCGGTTCCCCGACACCCTTGCATACAAACTCGAGCAGCTGTCCCCCCTTTCCTCCCCCACCCCCGAGGTTCTCGACCGCCGTGCTTCGGCCGTCGCCGAAGCCTTTTCCGAGGCCAGACGATCGGTCACGAAGGATATTTTCAAGCCACGTGCGAGAGAAGGGCGTCACCCTCTCCCCGCCGACATTCTCTTTAAAATCAAGCGTCGCAACGTTGCCAGACGTACCTGGCAGCGCGAAAGAACTCCCGAATTTAAAACCGCGTATAATAGACTCGCGGCGGAAGTAAAAAAGGCTATCTCAGCCTACTCCGCTCAAGAATGGCTCCGTCATATTGAATCCCTATCCTTCGACGACAATTCCCTGTGGCGGTTGTCGAAATCTCTTCGTCGCCGCCCAAAAGCAACCAATCCCCCAATTAAATTCCGAAATTCATATATCTTCGATCCACAGCGCAAGGCGGACATCCAGGCTGATCACCTCGAGTCCACCATGTCTGTGGATCCTTCCTCTTCTCCTCTCGGTCCAGAAATCCGCCAGTTTCTTAATTCCATTCCTCCCAATTCGTCTTCTCTCGAACCGATCACTTCGGCAAAGGAGATTTCGTCTATCCTCTCATCCCTTTCCACGAGAAAAGCTCCCGGGTTGGACAACGTCTCAAACCGAGAACTAAAACTCGCCTCAAAAATCCCGTCCTTCCCGCTCATTCTTTCCGACCTCTTTAACCACTGTTACATCTGTTCCCACTATCCTTCTCCTTGGAAACTTGGCAAAATCTTCCTTCTTCCCAAACCCGGAAAGGACGCCACCATTCCCGGTAATAGCCGTCCGATTACTTTACTTTCAAATATTTCGAAAATTTTTGAAAAAATCCTTCTAGATCGTCTCCAAAAACACGCCTCGGAAAATAATATCCTCCGCCCCGAACAGCTGGGCTTTCGTGAGCACGTGTCGGCAAACCACCAGGTCCTCCGCCTTTGTGAAAAAATCTCGCACGGATTCAACCAGAAAATGGTCACTGACGCTGTGTTTTTAGACGTCGCCAGAGCCTTTGACCGTGTCTGGCACAAAGGCCTCCTATACAAACTCCACCTCTCCCGCTTTCCCTCCCCCCTTCTCCTTCTCATCCAAAGCTTCCTTTCGGGTCGGCACATAGCAGTCTTCTTCGACCTGGAGAAGGCCTATGATAGTGTGTGGCGATGGAGAATCCTCAACACGCTCCACAAGTGGGGATTTAGAGGCAACATGGCCCTATTTATCAGAAATTTTTTAACTAACCGCCTTTTTAAAGTAAGGATTTTGGGTAGCATTAGTTTCGGGAGACACTCGACCGAACCATCCATTCCTAGGTGCTAGTTCATCTTCATCAAGATCTAAATAATCAATTGGTAAACGGTTAAAGAATAGCTGTCTACCATTAGGAATTGTGACATTTCCTAATCCATTAAACAGTGCCTGAATTGGTGATGGAACTACAAAATTTCCAGTCTGCATTGCATGAATGAAAAGTCGTTCTTCGAATGTCACATTATAACCATTGAGTTCTAAAAGTTGTAGAACTCGTCCATAACCAATCACTGATACATAATAAGCATATCCGGCATAATGAATTTTCTTAGAAAAACCAGGATTCCTGGCTCTCATTTCTTCAAAAGTTGATTCTATTAATTGGGTTAAACCCTCAAGTCCAGGATAAAAGTCTTGCCGGTCCGCTAGGGGTGCCAGCTCTTCCCCTGCGTCTGCGAACACCGCCTCACGGTATAGCGGGTCGTTTTTCTCTACGCTAGCTACCTTCGATAGGTGCTGCGGAGTAGGAGGCCCACTGTTGGCACCATCCTTTTGAGGGCGCGGGCCCTGAACATTTGTCCTAGGTTGAACACCGCGCTGTTGACCACGTCCACGACGTGCTTCGGGATTCTGCTGCTGCGGCTGGTATTCCCGGTTATCGAATTGAGGTTGGAACTGTTGTTGATATTGCTGTTGAGGCCTTCGTCCTCGAGCACGCCCTCGCGGTCCGTAGAATCCGCGTGGCTGTCCAAATCCTCCCTGTCCGTGATAATCACTTGGAAAATTTTCCATAGTCGGCTTCCGCCTCCACGTTTTATTAATAAAACGAATGTTGAAAACACTAAATAAAATGGGGCAATGTTGGGTAGGATTCTTCCATTTGTGGAGTCCGTCCGCTTTCTCGGCATGATCCTGGACCAAAAGCTGAACTGGCGGGAGCATATCCGCGTGTTACGCGAGAGGTGTCGCCAAACCCTCAACGTTTTAAAGTTTTTAACTCACTCCACTTGGGGAGCAGACCGCACCACCATGCTTTTATTGTACAGAGGCTTGGTGCGATCCAAATTGGACTATGGTTCCATAGTTTATTCCTCAGGACGAGAGTCTTACTTGAGACCACTCACATGTGTCCACAATGCTGGGATACGGTTGGCCACCGGGGCATTTAGAACAAGCCCAGTCCCAAGCCTACTTGCAGACGCAGGGGAGCCTCCGTTGGAAACCCGCAGGATGATTTTAATGGGCAACTATGCCTGTAAAATTTTATCAGAGACAATCCACCCTTGTTTTAACATAGTTTTTAACCAACGGTTTTTAGACTTATTTAACAGGCGGAGAAGGGCAACTAGACCCTTTGCCGTTCGTTTTAATGATTTTATTAATGAGGTAAATTTTACATTTCCTCAAATATGCCCCGTCTCCTATGCTAAGTATCCGCCTTGGTTAACACCAATGCCGGATATTAAACTCATTGCCAGTGCACGCCGCAAAGCCAAAACGACCGATTCCGAATACCAGCAGCTCTTCAGTGCCGTCCTCAGCTCACTTTCTGACTTTGTCCCAGTCTACACCGACGGGTCAAAGTCAGAATCTGCGTGTGCCTATGCAGTCGTGTCCCACTACCATGGAGTCGTGAGGAAAAAACTGCACACTTCTTGCAGCATTTTTACAGCCGAGCTGTCAGCCATAAGGACGGCCCTAGGAGAAATAAAAGAAAGCAATGGCTCTTTCCTCATCTGCACCGACTCGTTGAGCGCCCTAAAATCTTTATCGGTCTTTGCACCTGTGCACCCGATAGTCCAGGAGATCCATTATACCCTGTTGTCCCTTCAGAGAAAGGGGAACAGGGTCTCCTTTATATGGACTCCTGGTCACGTCGGCATAAGAGGTAACGAAAAAGCTGACCAGGCAGCGAAGGATGCCCTTCGACAATCCGAGACCGACTCCACCTTGGTCCCAATGGAGGACGTGAAGGCCGCCTTGCGGAACTCGGTCCTGCATCAGTGGAAGGAGACTTGGCAGTCTCTGCAAAATAATAAACTCAGGGCAATAAAACCGGTCGTTTCACCATGGTCCTCTTCCATCCGGAACATTCGGAGGGAAGAGGTCATGATTACGCGCCTGAGAATAGGACACTCTGCCCTCACTCATTCGTACCTCTTTGCGGAGGTAAAAGAACAGCCCCGCTGCAATGAGTGTTTCCAACCCCTGACGATAAAACATATCCTGACGGAATGCACAACATACCAAAGGGCCAGAGACATGTTGAAGATAAGGGGAGACTTAAGAAATATTTTAGGGGATGACTCTGGGTCTATTAACCGAGTCCTAAGTTTTTTAAGGTCAACCGGTTTAATGGGGCAGCTTTAGCTTTGGAGCTCATAACTTTAATGCTTTTGATTTTAACAATTATTTATTTATTTATATTTAACCGTATTTATTTATTTATTATTCCTAAGTAAAAAGGAATTTTAGTTTTATATTTAATGAGTGGTGCAAAATGACCTTAGCTGTCGACGCACCCTAAAACCCAAAACTACTACTACTAGAAATTTGGGCCGAATAATCGCCTTGTAAAGGCGCATTCGGTCCTTGAGGCTAAGTGGCGATGTCGTCGAGGTGAGGCATGATAGTTTATTCCATGCGACGATCGCTGTCGTTCGGCAAAAGTCCAGGTGGGAACGAAAGGTTACTTTGTCGTCAAGAATGACGCCAAGGAAGAGGTGCGAGGTAGCTCTGGGAATTAAATGTTTGTGAAGCGTTATAGGGAGTTGCGGAGTACGTGGGCGTCGTCGGGCCAAGTGAACATGTGTACTTTTGTCGACGTTTATCCTGATTTTCCATGTTGACGTCCACTTGTGAAGTTTGCGTAGGTGTGTGTTGATGCGCCGAATGTTCGCCGTGCGTACCTGAGACGAGGCAGCAATGGCGGTGTCATCTGCGTGCATGTAGAGAGACGTGCGGGGCGGTGGCGGCATATCGTTAACGAATACATTGAATAAGAACGGGCTTAAGAGAGAGCCCTGCGGGACGCCGGCGGCGGCGGTCTTTACGGAGGAAAGAGAATCCCCCATACAAACCCGAAATCGGCGATCGGTGAGAAAACTGCGTACCATTTGGATGATAGGATGAGGAAAAGCGGAAAGGTTCATTTTAAAAAGGAGACCATTGTGCCATACCCTGTCGAACGCACGAGCGATATCGAGAAATACCGCGTCCGTGGAGCGACGAAGGTTTACACCGTGCGAAATACGTTCGCACAAGCGAAGGATTTGGAAGTCCGCGGAAACGCGTGAGCGAAAACCAAGTTGCTCCGGGCGAAAAATGTCACGGTCGCGCGCGTGCATTTCGAGCAAGGACAGAAGGACCCGCTCAAAGATTTTAAAGACGTTGGAAAGTAGAGTAATCGGTCGGCAATTACCCGGTATCGTGGCGTCTTTCCTTGGCTTTGGAAGGAGGATAGCTTTCCCTGTTTTCCAAGTGGAGGGGAAGTGGGTGGAAAGGTAGCAATGAATTATTAAATCGGAAAGGATTAGTGGAAAGATGGGGACTTGGGCTGCAAACATAAGCTCCCGATTTGACACATTGTCGAACCCGGGCGCCTTCTTTGACGGCAGCGAGGTTGAGATTGATTTAATATCGTCCGCGGACGTTATCAAAACGAAAGTGGATGGGTTAGACGGAAGATTGGTTAGGAATTTGCGTATTTTTTGGTCCGGGGGGAGGGGGAAGGATCGGCGGCCATCGTAAATTCCAGGAAAGTCGCCTGAATCTCCGCCTTCTGGGATGGGTCGAAAATTAATCTCGATTAATTTCAAGGGGGGATTGGTCGGTTTTGGGGAGCGACGAAGGGACTGGGATATTGTCCAGAGAGTTATCCTCGAAAGACAGAGAGGAAACATGACGCATCCACTCTTGAGAAGAGAAAGCAGCAATGGAGCGCCGAACGTCAACATGGAGCCGATTGTAATGGGACTTGTCCCATGGCAGTCGGTCCCTTTGCCATGCACGGCGAACGGCATTTCTGGCTTTTATCTTCGCAAGAATGTGAGCAGGGAGGGCACGATTACTTCTCCCAGATTTGGGAGGAACAGATGATGCAATACGGCGCTTCGCTTCCGCAATACCTTGGCAATGCGAACTAATTTGACGTCAGTATGCGTGTTGTTTGTGTGAAGATGGAAACTTAACATCTAGTATGTGAGGAATACATACATGATATAAACATAAAAAGGTGACAAGACGACAGGAAACGGCTTGAACTACTGACTGTATAAACTAGACGGGAGAAGGCAATTGTACATGGGGATGACCTAATTCTAAAAGAAATATTAATGAACAATTTTATGAGTATAGGGCGGGGAGTATTTACAGAAGGAGGAGCGCCCGAATATGTCCGACAGGTGGACAGGGCGGGACTAAGCGATCGCTTAGAAACAAAAACTAGATAAAACTGAAATATTATCTCTATTGGTGAAATATAAACAAAAGAGGGTGCGGAGAGAAAGCACCAGGCGAAGCGGAGATTTAATATACTGGATACTATAGTCTATAATATACTCTAACATAGGACGATAAATGTAAAGGTTACGACTAAGAAGAAGGCAAAAACCAGACGTAGGAAAGACTCATAGGCGAGTAGTATCCTTAGGCAGTGTATATGTATGACGCTTGACATTGAAATCCCACAATGACGTCAGAAGGGGATTACCAGCGTGAAAGGACTTCACTTGGCGTCGCATGAAATCCGCAATGGACGGGGGGCGATGTGCCGCGCGCACATCCGCCATCCGGGTTAGACGGCTTACATTAAGCAGGCCCCGAATGGCCTTGTTTTGTATCGTTTCTAGGCGGGTCCATATCGTCCTACGACACGCGAAAATTTGGCAGCCGTAAAGAATTTGCGGACGGATGATGGACTTATACAGCCACATCCGGTCCGCGTGTGTCACCGAAGATGCTTCCGAGGCGAGACATCGAAGTTGATTTACTGCCACGATGGCTTTACGACGGCACAGATCAAGGTGTGTGGTTTGACGGTTAATTTGGCGTCAAGGAATGGTTCTGTAAGCGGAGTGGAATGTGCGGGGTGCGTGGGCGGCGTCGGGCGAAGTGGACATGAGTACTTTTGTCGGCATTTAATTGTATTTTCCATGTTTTAGTCCACTTCTGTATTTTATGGAAGTGCGAGTTGAGGCGTCTGAAATTCGCGCTGCGTACCCGAGAGGGAGGCGTCTTCCGTGTTTTCACTGTTGGTGCTCCTCCGGTGACGGCGGGCTTCGGGATGGCGTCGTCCGTAGGGGTTGACGTCTTCTTCCTTTTCCTTGAGCCGACAACGGTAAAACCGTCGGCCGACTCGTCGCCCGAGTCCAGGGCTCGGGAAACTCCCTCCTCTTCACCTGGGAGCGCCGAAGACGAAGTTGGTTCAGAGGAAACCGGACACGCCTTTTTCCTCGCTTCCTTCTTACTCTTGGTAGTCTTGCGACCTGACTGGTCGTCAGCTCCAATTTGGTCCTGAAAAGGGCCGCTGGAGCTTTCCTGCAGCACCGATGGTGCCGGTTCAGTTTGTGTGGCAGGTACGTTGCCAGCGGTCTCCCTTGGTTTCGCCGACCCCAGGGTCGAGGAATCCGACGCAGGCGCCGACTTCCCTTTCCCAAACACACGACGAAGGTCCTCAGGAGACATCCCAAAAGACGACGTCCTGTCGCCCGTTGAAGCTGTACGGCGATGCCCCTTCGTCATCTGAGGCAACGCGAGCGCTGAGTCGGCCGTAGCTGCACGTGGCATATCGGGCTCTCTCTCTCTTAGGGCAAACCACTTCCTTGGTTCCACCGGCTCCTTGCCGGTTGTCTCTTTCGCTGCCCAGCGCTTGGCTCTTCAGCGTTGCTTCTTTCGGCGATGCACGAAGTCTCGAACGACCCCGCCACTATCGTACCATTTCGGAGCATGTGGCTCCGAAAGGTCCGATAGTTTTTCGCCGCTTTTTCGGCGGCAGGTCTTCGTCTAGTCCACTGCCGGCGCAGGGACGTGGATGTTTATCTCACGGGAGGACCATGACATCCGTAATGCCGTGGATTTCTCCGTGGGATGACGAAGCAGCAACGCGTCGGAAGCGCTGGGTCCGCTCTTGCAGCTCATCGAGGAGAGGATGGATTCCGGCGATCTGCCACAGCGCCGCATTCCCGGGTTTAAAACCGAGACGAAGTGTCGCCCGCAGATTAATCCGGTCCGCGACTTCGATGGTATGTCTTGCGTCGAATCGCATGAGGCCGCTCCACGCGGGAGCCGCGTATGCGAGAGTCGGACGCAAGACAGCCGCGAACAGGTGGAGACGTCTGCGCAGCGGGACGTTCGGGTTTCCGAGGATCGGCGCGAGGAGATGACGCCTGGATGCCGCTATGCCGGATGCCCTTGTCGCGTGGCGATGCATGGAGAGACGTTTGTCGAGGACTACGCCCAGGTAAAGGACCGCCTCTTTCCAAGGAACCTCTGTCACGCCGACGAGAATTTCGCCGGGCTCCTTCGGCCCCTTAGAAAAGACGATCGCATGGGTTTTGTCCTCGTTGACACCGACTCTCCAGCGGGAATACCAGTTGACAAGGGCATCTACCGCCCTCTGGAGATACTTCGCTGCCAGGTGCTGTCTGCAGGATCTTGCCAAGATCGCCGTGTCGTCCGCGTACGTTGCGATGAGAACGTTGCTTCCGTGGTCCGCTGGGATGTCCGCGGTGAAGATGTTGAAGAGAAGCGGCGAGAGCAAACTCCCTTGCGGAACGCCTGCTCTGATTTTCCGCTTCTCCGATGATGCGTCGCCCCAGCTTACACGAAAGGTTCGTTCCCGAAGCCAAGATGCCGCTATCCTCGTCCACCATCCAGGAAAACCGAAGCATTCAAGCTTCCACAGCAATCCCTCGTGCCACACCCGATCGAACGCCTTGCTGACGTCAAAGAAGGCGCCGGCGGTGGAATGCCGTCGGTTGAAACCTTCAGTGACGAAGTTCAGCAGACGGGCGACCTGGTGCGTCGTGGGGTGCTCGCTGCGAAAGCCGAATTGGTGCTCCGGCAGGACGTTCAGCTCCTCTGCGATGAAGACGAGGTGACGAAGAAGGACCCGCTCGAACAGCTTTCCCAAGCCGTCGAGCAACGAGATTGGACGGAAGTTCCCCGGCGATGGCGATTTCCCCGCTTTCGGAATGCATACAACGCGGGCCTCCTTCCACCGGGATGGGAAGTACCCGATGGCGAGACACGCGTTGAAGATGCAAAGAAGCATGGTAGCGAGGGAAACCGGAATCTGGGCGATGACTGCGTTCGCAATCCCGTCCGGTCCGGGCGCCTTACGAGGTTTTAAAGCTCGTATGGCCCCTCGAAGGTCCGTCTCGTCGATGGTCGGCGGCATCTCTCCGTAGTCGCAGCAGGAGGCAGCCCTGCCAAGGACGCCGCACCACGTCCGCGACTACGGAGAGATGCCGCCGACCATCGACGAGACGGACCTTCGAGGGGCCATACGAGCTTTAAAACCTCGTAAGGCGCCCGGACCGGACGGGATTGCGAACGCAGTCATCGCCCAGATTCCGGTTTCCCTCGCTACCATGCTTCTTTGCATCTTCAACGCGTGTCTCGCCATCGGGTACTTCCCATCCCGGTGGAAGGAGGCCCGCGTTGTATGCATTCCGAAAGCGGGGAAATCGCCATCGCCGGGGAACTTCCGTCCAATCTCGTTGCTCGACGGCTTGGGAAAGCTGTTCGAGCGGGTCCTTCTTCGTCACCTCGTCTTCATCGCAGAGGAGCTGAACGTCCTGCCGGAGCACCAATTCGGCTTTCGCAGCGAGCACCCCACGACGCACCAGGTCGCCCGTCTGCTGAACTTCGTCACTGAAGGTTTCAACCGACGGCATTCCACCGCCGGCGCCTTCTTTGACGTCAGCAAGGCGTTCGATCGGGTGTGGCACGAGGGATTGCTGTGGAAGCTTGAATGCTTCGGTTTTCCTGGATGGTGGACGAGGATAGCGGCATCTTGGCTTCGGGAACGAACCTTTCGTGTAAGCTGGGGCGACGCATCATCGGAGAAGCGGAAAATCAGAGCAGGCGTTCCGCAAGGGAGTTTGCTCTCGCCGCTTCTCTTCAACATCTTCACCGCGGACATCCCAGCGGACCACGGAAGCAACGTTCTCATCGCAACGTACGCGGACGACACGGCGATCTTGGCAAGATCCTGCAGACAGCACCTGGCAGCGAAGTATCTCCAGAGGGCGGTAGATGCCCTTGTCAACTGGTATTCCCGCTGGAGAGTCGGTGTCAACGAGGACAAAACCCAGGCGATCGTCTTTTCTAAGGGGCCGAAGGAGCCCGGCGAAATTCTCGTCGGCGTGACAGAGGTTCCTTGGAAAGAGGCGGTCCTTTACCTGGGCGTAGTCCTCGACAAACGTCTCTCCATGCATCGCCACGCGACAAGGGCATCCGGCATAGCGGCATCCAGGCGTCATCTCCTCGCGCCGATCCTCGGAAACCCGAACGTCCCGCTGCGCAGACGTCTCCACCTGTTCGCGGCTGTCTTGCGTCCGACTCTCGCATACGCGGCTCCCGCGTGGAGCGGCCTCATGCGATTCGACGCAAGACATACCATCGAAGTCGCGGACCGGATTAATCTGCGGGCGACACTTCGTCTCGGTTTTAAACCCGGGAATGCGGCGCTGTGGCAGATCGCCGGAATCCATCCTCTCCTCGATGAGCTGCAAGAGCGGACCCAGCGCTTCCGACGCGTTGCTGCTTCGTCATCCCACGGAGAAATCCACGGCATTACGGATGTCATGGTCCTCCCGTGAGATAAACATCCACGTCCCTGCGCCGGCAGTGGACTAGACGAAGACCTGCCGCCGAAAAAGCGGCGAAAAACTATCGGACCTTTCGGAGCCACATGCTCCGAAATGGTACGATAGTGGCGGGGTCGTTCGAGACTTCGTGCATCGCCGAAAGAAGCAACGCTGAAGAGCCAAGCGCTGGGCAGCGAAAGAGACAACCGGCAAGGAGCCGGTGGAACCAAGGAAGTGGTTTGCCCTAAGAGAGAGAGAGCCCGATATGCCACGTGCAGCTACGGCCGACTCAGCGCTCGCGTTGCCTCAGATGACGAAGGGGCATCGCCGTACAGCTTCAACGGGCGACAGGACGTCGTCTTTTGGGATGTCTCCTGAGGACCTTCGTCGTGTGTTTGGGAAAGGGAAGTCGGCGCCTGCGTCGGATTCCTCGACCCTGGGGTCGGCGAAACCAAGGGAGACCGCTGGCAACGTACCTGCCACACAAACTGAACCGGCACCATCGGTGCTGCAGGAAAGCTCCAGCGGCCCTTTTCAGGACCAAATTGGAGCTGACGACCAGTCAGGTCGCAAGACTACCAAGAGTAAGAAGGAAGCGAGGAAAAAGGCGTGTCCGGTTTCCTCTGAACCAACTTCGTCTTCGGCGCTCCCAGGTGAAGAGGAGGGAGTTTCCCGAGCCCTGGACTCGGGCGACGAGTCGGCCGACGGTTTTACCGTTGTCGGCTCAAGGAAAAGGAAGAAGACGTCAACCCCTACGGACGACGCCATCCCGAAGCCCGCCGTCACCGGAGGAGCACCAACAGTGAAAACACGGAAGACGCCTCCCTCTCGGGTACGCAGCGCGAATTTCAGACGCCTCAACTCGCACTTCCATAAAATACAGAAGTGGACTAAAACATGGAAAATACAATTAAATGCCGACAAAAGTACTCATGTCCACTTCGCCCGACGCCGCCCACGCACCCCGCACATTCCACTCCGCTTACAGAACCATTCCTTGACGCCAAATTAACCGTCAAACCACACACCTTGATCTGTGCCGTCGTAAAGCCATCGTGGCAGTAAATCAACTTCGATGTCTCGCCTCGGAAGCATCTTCGGTGACACACGCGGACCGGATGTGGCTGTATAAGTCCATCATCCGTCCGCAAATTCTTTACGGCTGCCAAATTTTCGCGTGTCGTAGGACGATATGGACCCGCCTAGAAACGATACAAAACAAGGCCATTCGGGGCCTGCTTAATGTAAGCCGTCTAACCCGGATGGCGGATGTGCGCGCGGCACATCGCCCCCCGTCCATTGCGGATTTCATGCGACGCCAAGTGAAGTCCTTTCACGCTGGTAATCCCCTTCTGACGTCATTGTGGGATTTCAATGTCAAGCGTCATACATATACACTGCCTAAGGATACTACTCGCCTATGAGTCTTTCCTACGTCTGGTTTTTGCCTTCTTCTTAGTCGTAACCTTTACATTTATCGTCCTATGTTAGAGTATATTATAGACTATAGTATCCAGTATATTAAATCTCCGCTTCGCCTGGTGCTTTCTCTCCGCACCCTCTTTTGTTTATATTTCACCAATAGAGATAATATTTCAGTTTTATCTAGTTTTTGTTTCTAAGCGATCGCTTAGTCCCGCCCTGTCCACCTGTCGGACATATTCGGGCGCTCCTCCTTCTGTAAATACTCCCCGCCCTATACTCATAAAATTGTTCATTAATATTTCTTTTAGAATTAGGTCATCCCCATGTACAATTGCCTTCTCCCGTCTAGTTTATACAGTCAGTAGTTCAAGCCGTTTCCTGTCGTCTTGTCACCTTTTTATGTTTATATCATGTATGTATTCCTCACATACTAGATGTTAAGTTTCCATCTTCACACAAACAACACGCATACTGACGTCAAATTAGTTCGCATTGCCAAGGTATTGCGGAAGCGAAGCGCCGTATTGCATCATCTGTTCCTCCCAAATCTGGGAGAAGTAATCGTGCCCTCCCTGCTCACATTCTTGCGAAGATAAAAGCCAGAAATGCCGTTCGCCGTGCATGGCAAAGGGACCGACTGCCATGGGACAAGTCCCATTACAATCGGCTCCATGTTGACGTTCGGCGCTCCATTGCTGCTTTCTCTTCTCAAGAGTGGATGCGTCATGTTTCCTCTCTGTCTTTCGAGGATAACTCTCTGGACAATATCCCAGTCCCTTCGTCGCTCCCCAAAACCGACCAATCCCCCCTTGAAATTAATCGAGATTAATTTTCGACCCATCCCAGAAGGCGGAGATTCAGGCGACTTTCCTGGAATTTACGATGGCCGCCGATCCTTCCCCCTCCCCCCGGACCAAAAAATACGCAAATTCCTAACCAATCTTCCGTCTAACCCATCCACTTTCGTTTTGATAACGTCCGCGGACGATATTAAATCAATCTCAACCTCGCTGCCGTCAAAGAAGGCGCCCGGGTTCGACAATGTGTCAAATCGGGAGCTTATGTTTGCAGCCCAAGTCCCCATCTTTCCACTAATCCTTTCCGATTTAATAATTCATTGCTACCTTTCCACCCACTTCCCCTCCACTTGGAAAACAGGGAAAGCTATCCTCCTTCCAAAGCCAAGGAAAGACGCCACGATACCGGGTAATTGCCGACCGATTACTCTACTTTCCAACGTCTTTAAAATCTTTGAGCGGGTCCTTCTGTCCTTGCTCGAAATGCACGCGCGCGACCGTGACATTTTTCGCCCGGAGCAACTTGGTTTTCGCTCACGCGTTTCCGCGGACTTCCAAATCCTTCGCTTGTGCGAACGTATTTCGCACGGTGTAAACCTTCGTCGCTCCACGGACGCGGTATTTCTCGATATCGCTCGTGCGTTCGACAGGGTATGGCACAATGGTCTCCTTTTTAAAATGAACCTTTCCGCTTTTCCTCATCCTATCATCCAAATGGTACGCAGTTTTCTCACCGATCGCCGATTTCGGGTTTGTATGGGGGATTCTCTTTCCTCCGTAAAGACCGCCGCCGCCGGCGTCCCGCAGGGCTCTCTCTTAAGCCCGTTCTTATTCAATGTATTCGTTAACGATATGCCGCCACTGCCCCGCACGTCTCTCTACATGCACGCAGATGACACCGCCATTGCTGCCTCGTCTCAGGTACGCACGGCGAACATTCGGCGCATCAACACACACCTACGCAAACTTCACAAGTGGACGTCAACATGGAAAATCAGGATAAACGTCGACAAAAGTACACATGTTCACTTGGCCCGACGACGCCCACGTACTCCGCAACTCCCTATAACGCTTCACAAACATTTAATTCCCAGAGCTACCTCGCACCGCTTCCTTGGCGTCATTCTTGACGACAAAGTAACCTTTCGTTCCCACCTGGACTTTTGCCGAACGACAGCGATCGTCGCATGGAATAAACTATCATGCCTCACCTCGACGACATCGCCACTTAGCCTCAAGGACCGAATGCGCCTTTACAAGGCGATTATTCGGCCCAAATTTCTAGTAGTAGTAGTTTTGGGTTTTAGGGTGCGTCGACAGCTAAGGTCATTTTGCACCACTCATTAAATATAAAACTAAAATTCCTTTTTACTTAGGAATAATAAATAAATAAATAAATACGGTTAAATATAAATAAATAAATAATTGTTAAAATCAAAAGCATTAAAGTTATGAGCTCCAAAGCTAAAGCTGCCCCATTAAACCGGTTGACCTTAAAAAACTTAGGACTCGGTTAATAGACCCAGAGTCATCCCCTAAAATATTTCTTAAGTCTCCCCTTATCTTCAACATGTCTCTGGCCCTTTGGTATGTTGTGCATTCCGTCAGGATATGTTTTATCGTCAGGGGTTGGAAACACTCATTGCAGCGGGGCTGTTCTTTTACCTCCGCAAAGAGGTACGAATGAGTGAGGGCAGAGTGTCCTATTCTCAGGCGCGTAATCATGACCTCTTCCCTCCGAATGTTCCGGATGGAAGAGGACCATGGTGAAACGACCGGTTTTATTGCCCTGAGTTTATTATTTTGCAGAGACTGCCAAGTCTCCTTCCACTGATGCAGGACCGAGTTCCGCAAGGCGGCCTTCACGTCCTCCATTGGGACCAAGGTGGAGTCGGTCTCGGATTGTCGAAGGGCATCCTTCGCTGCCTGGTCAGCTTTTTCGTTACCTCTTATGCCGACGTGACCAGGAGTCCATATAAAGGAGACCCTGTTCCCCTTTCTCTGAAGGGACAACAGGGTATAATGGATCTCCTGGACTATCGGGTGCACAGGTGCAAAGACCGATAAAGATTTTAGGGCGCTCAACGAGTCGGTGCAGATGAGGAAAGAGCCATTGCTTTCTTTTATTTCTCCTAGGGCCGTCCTTATGGCTGACAGCTCGGCTGTAAAAATGCTGCAAGAAGTGTGCAGTTTTTTCCTCACGACTCCATGGTAGTGGGACACGACTGCATAGGCACACGCAGATTCTGACTTTGACCCGTCGGTGTAGACTGGGACAAAGTCAGAAAGTGAGCTGAGGACGGCACTGAAGAGCTGCTGGTATTCGGAATCGGTCGTTTTGGCTTTGCGGCGTGCACTGGCAATGAGTTTAATATCCGGCATTGGTGTTAACCAAGGCGGATACTTAGCATAGGAGACGGGGCATATTTGAGGAAATGTAAAATTTACCTCATTAATAAAATCATTAAAACGAACGGCAAAGGGTCTAGTTGCCCTTCTCCGCCTGTTAAATAAGTCTAAAAACCGTTGGTTAAAAACTATGTTAAAACAAGGGTGGATTGTCTCTGATAAAATTTTACAGGCATAGTTGCCCATTAAAATCATCCTGCGGGTTTCCAACGGAGGCTCCCCTGCGTCTGCAAGTAGGCTTGGGACTGGGCTTGTTCTAAATGCCCCGGTGGCCAACCGTATCCCAGCATTGTGGACACATGTGAGTGGTCTCAAGTAAGACTCTCGTCCTGAGGAATAAACTATGGAACCATAGTCCAATTTGGATCGCACCAAGCCTCTGTACAATAAAAGCATGGTGGTGCGGTCTGCTCCCCAAGTGGAGTGAGTTAAAAACTTTAAAACGTTGAGGGTTTGGCGACACCTCTCGCGTAACACGCGGATATGCTCCCGCCAGTTCAGCTTTTGGTCCAGGATCATGCCGAGAAAGCGGACGGACTCCACAAATGGAAGAATCCTACCCAACATTGCCCCATTTTATTTAGTGTTTTCAACATTCGTTTTATTAATAAAACGTGGAGGCGGAAGCCGACTATGGAAAATTTTCCAAGTGATTATCACGGACAGGGAGGATTTGGACAGCCACGCGGATTCTACGGACCGCGAGGGCGTGCTCGAGGACGAAGGCCTCAACAGCAATATCAACAACAGTTCCAACCTCAATTCGATAACCGGGAATACCAGCCGCAGCAGCAGAATCCCGAAGCACGTCGTGGACGTGGTCAACAGCGCGGTGTTCAACCTAGGACAAATGTTCAGGGCCCGCGCCCTCAAAAGGATGGTGCCAACAGTGGGCCTCCTACTCCGCAGCACCTATCGAAGGTAGCTAGCGTAGAGAAAAACGACCCGCTATACCGTGAGGCGGTGTTCGCAGACGCAGGGGAAGAGCTGGCACCCCTAGCGGACCGGCAAGACTTTTATCCTGGACTTGAGGGTTTAACCCAATTAATAGAATCAACTTTTGAAGAAATGAGAGCCAGGAATCCTGGTTTTTCTAAGAAAATTCATTATGCCGGATATGCTTATTATGTATCAGTGATTGGTTATGGACGAGTTCTACAACTTTTAGAACTCAATGGTTATAATGTGACATTCGAAGAACGACTTTTCATTCATGCAATGCAGACTGGAAATTTTGTAGTTCCATCACCAATTCAGGCACTGTTTAATGGATTAGGAAATGTCACAATTCCTAATGGTAGACAGCTATTCTTTAACCGTTTACCAATTGATTATTTATATCTTGATGAAGATGAACTAGCACCTAGGAATGGATGGTTCGGTCGAGTGTCTCCCGAAACTAATGCTACCCAAAATCCTTACTTTAAAAAGGCGGTTAGTTAAAAAATTTCTGATAAATAGGGCCATGTTGCCTCTAAATCCCCACTTGTGGAGCGTGTTGAGGATTCTCCATCGCCACACACTATCATAGGCCTTCTCCAGGTCGAAGAAGACTGCTATGACGTGTTGACGGTGGAGTAAGGCTTCCTGGATGAAGTTCTCAGTGCGCACCAGATGGTCTGTCGTGGACCTGCCACGCCGAAAGCCGCACTGAGCGTCGGAGAGCAGGTGACGACTCTCCAACCACCACATGAGACGTCGGTTTACCATCCGTTCCATCACCTTGCACAGGCAACTGGTGAGAGATATGGGACGGTAGTTGTTCGGGTCATTTTGGTCCTTGCCCTGTTTTGGGATTGGTATCACGATGGACTCTCGCCAGGCATTTGGAAAACTGCCCTCGTTCCAAAGTTGGTTGAGGGTATTTAGGACCTCCCCAATCGCAGTTTCCGGAATGTTCCGGAGAAATGCGTTGTGGATTTCGTCCGCCCCTGGCGAGGTGTAATGGGAGTCTTCGATGGCGGATTTAAGCTCCCAGGACGTGAAAGGCTCATTGTAATATTCCCGTGTAGGACCTGCACCAAATTTGAGAGGGACTCTCTCGCATCGCCTCTTCCTGTACACAAAGTCCGCGGTATAGCCCTCGTCACTGCTATTGGCCGCGAACTGACTGGCAAATATGTTGCTTATTTCGGCAGGTGAATTAACCACCCGGCCAGCAACAAGCAATGGCGAGATGACAAATGAGCCCTTTGACCCGGAGATTTTCTTCACTTTGTCCCATACCTGACCAAGTGGCGTGCGATGGTTGATGGTAGAGACGTATTCTATCCAGGAAGCCCTCTTGGCCTCCTTCACGGCCCTTCGAGCTCGCGCTCTCAGGCGGCGGTACGATGCCAGATTAGTTGCCGTGGGATATTTTCTAAAAATATGCAGTGCTTTTTTCCTCGCCCGAATCGCCCGGTCGCATTCCCCGTTCCACCAAGGGACAGGAGCTCGATTAATGTTCCCGGACGTACGAGGGATACTTTTCGTAGCTGCCGCCAACAGCGTTGAACTTAGTTTATCGACGTTGTGCAACGCGTCGAAACTTGCGTCGTGTTTATATGTAAACGTACGCTTGAAAAGTGGCCAGTCCGCACGGTTAATACGCCACTTTTCCGGAGGTTTTGAAATGGTGGGCGAAGAGTCTTCTTTAACGAGTAGAAGAGGAAAATGGTCACTCCCACAGAGATCGTTGTGGGTGGACATTTTCAGCTTTGGGGCTAGACTTCTCGAGCATAGACAAAGATCTATTGCTGAGAATTCCCCATTAAAGCTGTTAAAGCGGGTTTTTTCGCCGCTATTTAATAAAAACAGGTTAAAATCCTCAATAAAGTTGGATAAAATTCGACCTCTCCTATTACTTTGGGTTTCTGGCCCTCCCCAGAGAGGATCATGGGCATTAAAATCTCCCATCAAAATGAACGGCTGAGGAAGCTGGTGGACAAGGGCTTCAAGGTTCAGGCGGGTCACCGGTGCACCCTCCGGCAGATACACGTTGCATAACGTCATCCTCTCAGGGGTGTGCACCGTGACAGCGACGGCCTGGAATGGAGAGTTCAGTTGGACTCGCGAGGTGTAAAGGGCCTCACGGGCCGCAACTGCTACTCCCCCTTGGGCTCGTTGGCCACTTAGGTCATCCGTTCTAAAAACAGTGAACCCCTTCAAAATACCCTTATCTTCAGCCTTAAAATGGGTCTCTTGGAGACAAATACAAGAGGGTTTAAAATCTTGGATTAAAATGGCCAGCTCCTCCTTGAGCCGATAAAAACCATTGCAGTTCCACTGCAATATGGAACACATTTAAAGTTCTAAATTAAAATGAATAAACAAATAAATAAGTGGAATAAAAATGGAGATGACCAATTATTGAGATTATCGCTTGAAGCGATGTTTCCTCTTCCACTCGTTTGCGAAGACCTCAGTATCGGAGATACTCTGGTCCTCTTCAATTACCTCCGCCTTCTTTGGCTTCACTGGAGGCGGCGGGGAAGGTGTATTCTCACGCCCTTTTGGCGTGTTCCCCTTGGTGGTTTTTTGTGGGCTCTTCTTTGAAGGGCCCATAGGAGTAGGTGGCTCCTTGTCCACCTTACTCTTTCCATCCTTCACCCTTTTGGGTTTAGGCACTTGCGTGTTTTCAATTGGGGATTCTTTCGGTATCTCCGTCTGCGTGGCGATGGTACACTTTACACATGGCGTGGTTGCAACGGAAGCTAAGGACCGGGAGTAAGTTGGGGCAATTAGCGCCCTGTATTTCCTCCTCGCTTCCGCAAATGGGATTTTTTCCAGTGTTTTAATCTCCATGACTTTCCTTTCTTCTTTCATCTTCGGGCAATCACGAGAGTACACTGGGTGTGTACCCTCGCAATTGACACAAAGAGGTTCCGAAGAGCACTCTTTATCCTCGTGCGCGTCTTTGCCACAGCGCGGGCAGGTGGCCTTGCCCTCGCAGCGCGACGCGACATGGCCGAACCGTTGGCATTTGAAACAACGCACGGGATTTGGGATGAATGGCCTCACTGGTACCGATTCATAGCCCACAAACACCTTGTCGGGTAGTCTATCACGCGCAAACGTCAAGATCACGGAGGTGCTGTTTATGTTTTCTCCGTTGCGCCTTGTGGTGAGTCGACGACAATCAGTCACTCCCTGAGAACATTTCTCTCTTGATTTCTTCGATGTCCACGTATAGGAGGTCGTAGTGACTGATGACTCCCCGACAGGTGTTAAGAGTGCGGTGCTCCTCCACCTTAATCGGAATGTCATGGAGCATTCCCATAGCTAGCAGTTTTTCGCTCTGTGTATTGTTCAGGGTCTCTATAAGTAGTGTACCATCCCGGAGCTTCTTCACGCTCTTTGGGTCCCCAGGCACAATCTGTGACAACACTGCGAATTAAGAAGGAAGAAACCTTTTTCAAGGTTTCACCTTCCTTTATGCACGACATAATCAGATAGCGCTTACATGCGCCAATACACTTCTCTCCCCCGCCGGTGTCCGGACGGGATCTTTTTAGTGGTGGAAAGGGTTTTTCCTCCATAATAATAAATGATTCGTCCCTCGGCCTCCCCACCCGCCACGGAGCCACACATTTGGGACGCCACTCCGCCAAACCGGAGCGGTCGCCAGGGCTAACTCGAGGGATATAGCGCTTCAGGAGTGGTTGTCTGTTTCGGGGTGGATCTTCGGTGCAAGGGCCCACCAAAACCCTTACATCTCCGACCTCCCTACGCAGACCCCCACAACCTTGGCACTCGCCACCGGAGCGAAAACGCGACGGAAGCCGATTGACCGGGAGTGGCTAGCTCCCGGCCTCCCGTTTACGCGAAATCCGAGACCGAAGAGGGATATCGCTCTCCGGTCCGTACAGGGCATCCGAAACCCTGCTGGGAACCAGAAAGATCACCCTCCAGGATCCCCTTCTCTCCCTTACGGGTCTCCAGGCACGGCAAACACCTGGGCGGATCGCAGGCCAGATGGTATGGCCGCTCAGACAGTGGATCCACAGCACTGTCCGGACGCATCCCTTGCTGGCTTGGGGTTTGTTTTCGGGGTTTTCTCCCCGCCCTTTTAGTCGCCTCTTACGACAGGCAGGGATACTGCGGGAGTATTCTCTACCCCCCTACCCGCAGGGGGACCTCACGCCTATGCTCTTCGTCTTTTCCATCCTGAGCAAATTGGTTTTTGCTCTTGCATTTCCACGACCCAACAAATTCTTTGCTTGTCTGAATGTATTTTTGCACGGCTTCAACCTTAGTTGATCCACGGATGGTATTCCTTGACATCGCCCGCGCATTCAATTGAGTAAGTCAAAGAGGTCTTATGTACAAATCACCAGCCTCTACATAAATTGCTGTCCAGCTTTCCTCTTATCTGTCATCCTCAATTTTCTGTAAGATTGCAGTTTCCGTGTGCCCATGGGGATTCCCTCTCCACCACAAAGAAAGCCAAAGCAGGCATCCTGCAAGGTTCTCTTATCAGCCTATTTTTATTTAGTTTATTCGTTAATGACATGCTATTGACGCCACATTCGTCCCTGTACATGTGCGCCGACGACACCGCCCTATCGGGTACGCTGCACAAATTTCAAATGCCTCAACAAGCAGCTTCAATAACCGAGGACAAAAACATGGAAAACTTTATTAACGCTGATGAAACATCTACTTTGTCCAATGCCACCCATGCACTCGGCATATTTCACTCCATTTACAATACCATAACATTCCGAAAGCTTCCTTGCACCTTACCTAGGCTTCATTCTTGGCACCAAATTAACCTTTCAACCTCACCTGGATCTTTGCTGTCAGAAAAGTTGTCATGGAGAACCAACTTCACTTTCTCCTTGGATTTTTCCTTGCTCAGCCATTTTGATCAGATACATCTGTACAAGGTGACCACCTGTCCGAAATGATAGGCTTGCCCAGTATTCATGGCTTATACAATGATTTGACACCGCCTTGAATACATACAGAATAAGGCTATCTGCAGCCTTAAAAATGTCAGCCAATTGACTCAAATGGCTGACGTGTTCACAGCGCATCACCCTCCGTCAATCAGAGACTTCATCTGTAAACCAGGTTAAATCATTCTTTTCCTCACTAGCTATAAGAAATCCCTTAATGTCAAATATATGGGAATACGATATTTGAAGGTACCACATATATACACTGCCTAAGAACATCACTTATCTAAGAGTTTATCCTGTCTTCAGCATATTTATAACATATGTTCTTTTTCTTCTACCTTGTGTACTCTCCACAAATCTGACTGCAAATACATTCAAAATACATTAATCTTTGGTTTTAGCTTGTTATAGCTTTTATTTTTACACGGTTGCTTCCGTCCGCCCAGCCTCGCCCTTGTCCACATGTTGGACAAATCCATCAGGCACTTTCCCCTTTTGTTAATATTTCTGCGCTTAAATCATAACTTGATCTATCCACCTCTTAGTTTTTATAATATTTAGACCCTCCCCCACGAATGTACGTATCCTCCTGCATTTTAAATTTAGTTATTATTCTAAGCCATGCCATCCCCTTATATTTTTTCTTTAATGCAAGTGTATATCTCTTACATGCTAGTTTATAAGCTTCTTTTCCTCATGAACAACACACAATGGGGATGGCAGCCAAAGCCCGAAAAGCCTCTACAGAGCAAACAATACCAGTCAATTTAAATATGTTAAATGTTTTTTCTTCAATGTTCACTGATGGCAAAGAGGATTTCAATATTACCATTTTAAAATATCCCATTCTATTGGACAAAACTAATACATCCACCACTACTGCTAATGTGCCTTCACAGCAGGTAGATAATTAGCTTAATTCAATCCAAACTCAATCTATCATGCTGTAAACCATATAGAAAATATAATTTAGCTTCTCAGCCCAAACCACTTTGGCGGACAATTAGGTTACCACAAGCACACCTGCTGCAATGTGCCTCCTTTCAGCTGTAAAGACTGCAAAACATTTGACTCACCTTTTCACATTGCTGACACTAGCAATTGGCTGGTGATTAACAACGAAATAATTAAACTCTGTCATACATACTCCCAATACATTACTTGACTGGTACCAACACTATGGTAATAAAATGTTTCACTGTTCATGAGTATCACAAAGTGGGTAAAGTTTTGAAATACAACTCTCTTTATGTCATATATGAACTCCCCGAGGACAGAAATTATAATTTTCACTGAGGAGTCTCTTCCTTTCTATTGAAGATTAAGACAAACATAATTGAAAAGCCACAGTTTCTCAATGGTATCAGTTAGCGGAATATGCTCTACTCGTCCCTCTTACATCCAGCATGCCTTAGGCATCCAATTTGTGGGCAAATATCCCACAACTTGTCACCTAGTTTTTGAAAATTCAGTACATCCCCAAGCCCTGTCATTAAAAACCAATCTAGCAGGTCTGGCAATCAAAATAGACTATTTAAAATAATTTCCATTACCTGTGCAGGGCCATAGGTACCCAGCCATTGGTAATGCATAAATCACAGCACCTGTCTTTTAAACTGTGTTTGCTGTGGCTAAGACCACACCACCTCCAAATGTCAAAATTCCAAAGAGACCCAGCCATGTGATATCTCTGCAAACAAGACCACACTGCCAATTATCGAGGGTGCCCGGTCCACAAAAACACAAAACAAGTTTTGCTATTGCACTAAGGAAATGCTGGACTTCTTACCACAGCACCTTGTCCAGCCTCTCTCACACAATCCTTCTCTGCTGCTCTCACCAATAACAACTCCTTTCTCTCTTTAATCCATTATTCACCTACAACACCATTCTCTCAACAGACTGATATGAATGAATCTATAGCTTAAATGCCCTTCTTCAGGGACACTTGGGCAAAAATGTCTTCCCTTCCCTTAAGAAAAGAAATTGTTCTCACTAGAAAAATGTTTCTCTTCCAGACTGAACTACGAACATTACACTTCCAATCACATCACAACACACATGAACAATCCTGGAATTGCAACAGCATACTACACACACAGAAAGACCATTTATTGAAATACATAGACAAAAACAAATTAGACATTACACTTTTACAAGAAATATTTCTAAAACCATAATTTCTATTACTCTCATAATCACAACATACATCCACCAGACAGAAACATCCCTGGTCACCATATGGAACTTAGACAATCCTCCTTATCCATCTTCATTTTTGAACCCTTGAGGCCCTTGGTATCACGCTACACACATCACAAGGAAACCTACACATTTACTCCATATACCACCAACCTGGCAAATATATGAAGAGACGACTTCACAAAACTACTCTCACTTCATGACAGGGCCTTGTAAGAAGGCAACTGGAATGGCAAAAATAGTGACTGGAATATTATTAAGCCCGGGACTTTCACATGCATTCAGTTAAGTACCTATATCTTTGAGTATGATGTTTATAGGATTGTGCGCATAAAACGACTTGAGCTACCGGGGAGGGAAGGTTTTTGGGAGATTCTTTGGACACTCCTGTTGATCTGCAAGCGGGCACAGCAGGCCTGTGGCCAGGAATCCACCCATCCTAGCACCCTATGAAGTGGACCCATCCAGGTCCTACAGAAGTGCAATGGGAGGCAGGCTTCCTTCTGAGTGAACTGGATTAGATGACCAATTGGGGACACAGCTCAAATGCTTCCAAAAGGTGAGAAGGAGGGACTTAGTTAGCCTCCCCCTTTTGGAGGCTCAGCTGAGGACAGCTCGAATCGTTGTGTATGTCTATTAATCTTTATTTCAACTGTTAATGTCATTGAACATCATGCTCACTTTCCAAAATTGTTGTCCACGACATTCAGTGGTAAAATCAGAACCACAGGACAACCGGGCAGGCAAAGAGCCCAAGGAAGGGCTCAGAGCAACATTCAATTCCCATGGCCACTAATTATCTATATCTCCATCCAGACCTCTTGCATTGATTCCCTGCTTTCATGGTCCATACTCAGAAAGTGAGTAAGTTGCATGAGAAGAAAATTTATATTCTAGAAGAGGTACTTCAAATGTACACATAATTAATGCTTGCCATTGTCTTTGCGCTTAGACAATACAATTCTTTCCCAGAAATGTAACAACATTCACTGCATAAAGCATGAACTTTTATAGCATCCTACCACACACCACATTGACATAATACTTTCACAGGAAACTTTACTTAAGCTGCACATTTTCTTTTATGGGCGGAATGACACTACACACTAATTCAATAGGCATTCACAATGAGTAACTGTTCTGGTTGAGTGCAATCTCCAATTCTTTTTTAGACGTCCTCGTTCTTACTAATAAAAAGCTCTCTGAATAACTCTTCATCCAACACAAGGATTTTAAACATATTTTCAATTTACCAATGTGGGGTTCTTTCACTCATTTCGGAAAAGAATGACTTTCCTTGGTTTACATCCAAGAGAAAGAACAGATGGTTCTTTGGGGGTTGCAATTCACATCATGGTGCAGCGAATTGTTCCGGCACGGAGAGTAGCAGCTGTATCCTGCTTTCTTCATCACAGGCAAACTTGTCTCTATCCTAGCTCTTCTTGAGCCCAGCCAAGTCACCAGGTCCCCTCACCAGGCGTACTCACTATTTTATTTCACTCTCTTCAAACCTCTTAATTACACCAACCATCTTCAATGAGTTTTCATCACACTTTCTCCTTCAATTTTGCCTGTCTGTTTCCATGAGCATGCGTCAGCTAATCACCAAGTCTTTCGCCTCTGCAAAATAATTTGCATGGATTGAAGTCTAATGGTAACTGATTCTGTCTTTTAAGACGTCGCCACGGCCTTCTACAGTATGGCACGATGGCCATCTCTTTTAACTTAACCCCTCTCATTTCCCCCTCCCCTGCTGTTCATCAGCCACAGCTACCTTCCGCATCAGCAATTTGTCAGGGCATTGGGTGAATCCATCTCCCGTCACACAAAGGTGCATCTGTGCCACAAGACGATGCTCAGTCCTCTCCTCCTACATCTGTTGGTGAACAACTTACTTTCCACTCCACATGTATGTATGCAGAAAACACCACAATCGCAGCACCTCCAAGACAGTCACACAAGCTTCTCTGGCGTACCACCACAGAAACCTCTTTCACGCACATCGAAAGGATGCACCCTCATGAGGCGATCTTCCGGCGGCTTACTCATGAGCGAACTGACCCGGATGGCCGACATTTGAGCACCCCACAACCCAGCATCCATCGTGAAATTCATCTGCGCCATAAAGAGACAATTCCCTTTCAATTGTGGATTCTATGAACTGGTAACCCTCTCCTTACCTGGGATTATGCTCTTCCATGTAAAAATCAAGTAGACTGCCTAAATATATCACGTCTTAGAGTCTATCCTATGTCTCTGGGTCATTCTTCTTCCTAGGTCACGTGACCTCACCTTATTACAGTGCATGTTCATTTACAAATAAATTTACACTGTTTCCTTTGTGCCTTCTTTGATACGCCACTTCAAACCGTCTCTTTTTCTCTTTGGGTAGTAAATAATCTTACAAATCTAACATGCCACCTATTCGCACCCCCACCATACTGTGACATTTCCAATTCAAATTGTACTCAATAATTGCTCCGGGACGTGTATACAATGCCCAGGATCACCATGGGCAACCACCCTTTGGAGATTCTACTCTGAATGTCACCAGCGGTGACCCTCATTGATAGCCAAGCAGCTTATTATTTTTGTTATGATAATTTATCTGGCTTTCAAAGATCTTCAGAATCTTACTGAACTTCCGAAGTATGCTTCACCTCACCACACTGCAGTGTCCATCACGCCACTCATCCCTCATGTAGCCTGCCGACTGAGTTTCTGAGATTTAAAAGGACGCGAGGCAAAGAGGAGCCTTGCTGCACTTCAGGTCAATGGCAGTGGCTTCTGTTGACTGAAAGGCTGGCAGTGGGAATCTCTGAGCACTCAAGATGATGAATAACCAAAACAGCTGCTTCTCTCTGCGTCGATCTGTCCTTCTGGCAAACCTGGACTCCTGGAATGTGGTACCCAGGCTTTCTTCTCTCTATCTCTGGAGGGACCTCACATTTCTGATGGGAGAGAAATGTGAGGAGGCTGGGTGTCTTCATATCCATGACACCACCCTCATTCCAGGGAAGGGGGACCAAGTTGCATTGCCCTGGTTGGGAATTAGCCATGGTGGGCAGCTATGAGGAATGGCAACTGCTACAGCGGTGCTGAGATGAGCTATAGCCACGATGGTTGCTATCATCCAGAGGATGCCTTGGAGGGGCCTTCCGTCAGTGGCGTCAACTGCAAGACCTGGTGGAACCCAAAAAAAAACCAGAGATTATTTCTATCAATATTTTTTCAGTGGTTAAGGTTAGAGTAATATATTTTTCTTCACAATTGTACAAAACAATTTTTATAAATAAAATTTATTTAACAGATAAAAACCTACCATCTGGCGGGTGCCTATTCATAATGGAATTATTAGGTGCTATTTCCTTAATACTTGACATTTTTTCCATATTGTTTTAGTGAAACTAAAGGTGCTTTTGAAAGATGTTATTTTTTAAACACGCAAAGATTACTGTTATAACGTATATAAATAAGCCTGCAGAGAACAGAAAAAATACATCAAACATATACTTTTTGCCAATAATTGGTATGATGTTTCAAGTCAAGAAAGAACTGACACGAGTTCCAACAATAACGAAATCCAAGGTAACCGTGAAGCCAATGTAACAATTACCAAGAAAACTGTACGTGGCCTGCATTTGCAGTGAATCTGAAGTTGATGACAGTACCGATTTGACTAACATGACCCGTGCGATGTTCTATTTTGGTCAGACAAAGGCATCATTGCTGCTTAGGACCAGAGTACATAGAGGTCTGCCTGAAAGTCTGAAATCAGCAAAAGACACCAAAAGACAAGGAAGCATACCAAAGATAAAAGATGTTCTCCTGCAAATTTGGAAAGACAAGTGAGTGGGAGAGACCAATGATCTCCACCTTTCACTCCTCACCTATCCAACAATCTGAAAAGAGATCCCAGGAATCACGTCAGAGGTTATTTGATATTAATGCCAGAGGATGGCATAACTATCTCATTTCATGTGCTAACCACAGTACAGCATTGCAATGAACCTGTAAGTATTGATGGAATATATTATCCTCTTGATACTTTGATTGTCAATTTTGGGGAAACACCCTATGATGGACTTGTCTTCATGGTCACAAGCAGCAATAAAATTTCTTATGGAGATAGGCAAATGAACATAAAAAAGGGGCACCAAACCATTTTACTATCACAGCACCCAAAACATAACAATGGCACCTAATTAATTACAGACTTGAAATTGAAGCCACCAATGTGCGTTTGCTCGGGGATGGTACCTCTAGTAATGTCTGGTTGAGGTCACTCACTCTAGCCGAGTACAAGGACAAGTGGTCTGCACTGAAGAGTTCCAAATGCAGCAAATCCACATGTCAGGCCAGAAGACAAGTTTACCTGGACGTTGGCTGTTGAACAAATGTAATTAGAGTTCATGCAGAAACTCCTTGCAGGATGGAAGGATGAAGAGCGTACATACAATTATGCACGTAACATGAAGCTGCATTTGCTGATGGAACACATATCCATACAGGTCCAGTCATGCTGATGATAACTGAAATTCAGAATCACCATTACAGCCTTTGGGAGACATCTCGATGGTGAAATTCCTCCAATCGAAAAGTTCTGAAGAAACAGCAACCCAATAGATTTCTGAGTGGAACATACAAATTTACAGAGTTAAGAAATACAGAACAAGTAATGCCATCTTCTCAATATGATCTCATAGTTCAACTCCACAAAATCAAAATTATTCACCAGAGGTCATTTTTGCTCTGAAAACATTATATTCCATTTCCACTCAACAAGCACCGCCATTATGTAGGGCACTCACATCAGCTAGAGCTTCCAAGGTCATCTGAAGGACACCCATTGTCATGCATAGCCAGCAAAAGCACTATCGCTGCTCGCTATTCAAGCCTTATTAAACAACAACCACGATGACACGAAAAAGATTCCAAGCTATTTAAAATAAATATATTTAAAGAATTCATATTTTCCGGTTCTATTCAGAATTTCTTTGTTTCTGTCTAGATCAAAACAAATACTCCAAATTCTGATTTCATTATTCCTAGACTTTTCCGCATTTTAAAAGCCTAACGTCATGTCTCACATGCCCTGCCTTGAAATTCAAGTGAAAAGCACATGAATGAACTGATTCCAGGAATTACAATTTTAACTTATCATACTATTGTTATGGCAGTCGAGCATCTACAGCATGGCTCACACACTGCATCTTTTCTTCATGGCCACCATAAGAGATGGTTACAAATTTCTTCTTTCCCTAGAAGGTATCCTAATAGAGTATTTGGCTCAACGGCCAACTTTCACAGCATACCATGCAGGATGAACATGAATTTTTCAAACCCTCCGGTGAACCACTTGTAAATATTACAAACAATGATGGATAGAGGTTAAGAAACATTCTCTAATACAAGTTCTTTGAATGAAGTATTTTACCACTACCGCCAGTGTGATAGCCTTAAAAGCAAAGAGAGAGGCATAAAGAGTGAAGATAAGAAATCTACCAAGTGGTTTGGAAGGAGCAATATATGAAACACAAAGAATCCCAAGCATTATGCCGTGGTCATACCATGCAGTGAACTACACAAATACTACAGCTCCACTAAGTATTCTATTATTCCCAAGGGTATCCTTGAATTTATAAATTAAAATCAATTGACTTTGCACAAGTTTAACTGACCTTCAAATAATATAACTGAACATAAAATTATGGTAAGAATTATACTTTTTGAGAAGCATTTAAGATTGTTAAGAAAAAATTAAAAAATTAGTCATGTAATTCTATGGAATTCAACCTATCGATAGCACAAAAACCATAAATTATTAAAGAAAAAACCATAAGTTACAACGATTTAAACAATAGCCTATGCAAGAGCCGATATATCAGCCCGCCGCACTTTTCGCCAGGGATACGAAAGCCGATGTATCAGCCCGCCACACTAAGAGGGTTAAACAATACAGCAATGGACAGTATGTGTCTTTGAAGACGAGCTGAATCCGACCAAAGTGATTTGTGCTTGAAGGACATCAAAACAAATGATTGCCTGTTTCTTCTGGATAACTGGACAGGAGGCAACTGCACCATTAGAGCAAAGTGGAACTGTGAATTCTCAATGGTACATGAGCATTTGTATGATAGATGTGGTGGGTAAAATGAGGAAAAAGATGAAGCACAAAGGAAAATTCTTCATCGTGACTATGCAAGCTCTCACAGATTGGCTGAAACAACCACCTATATGACTGGTCAAAATGTCAAATTGATGGGTCATCCTTAATGGGTGATATAGTGACATCCTTCCTTAATGGGTGATAGGTGATGCCTTCAAAAACGTTTGTTCCTGAAGTCCTTAAGTTGGTGCGCAAAAATTGTTATTCAAAATGGTTCGAGCACATGCAAAAGTGCATAGACTATCATGAAAAACAATGAAAACATTTTCAACAAAAAATTACTGCCTTTAAAGTACAGCAACCCTGATAATCTTAGTATAAAAACCTTTCTTGAAAAAACATCAAACCTTGATTTTTTTATTGAAATAATGCAATCAGAAATGGGCAGATATTGTATTATTCAATACATATTCTCAAGAGAGCAGACTTGCGGTGTAAACTGATCATGCAAAGAATATTGTGCTCAACGGTGATTGGCTAATTCCGACAGTCCACAAGAAAAACATCACTGGACCCATCCTCTGAATCCGTCAAGGAACTGCCAGTGCAACCACCATCATTGCAAGTTCCAATTCCAAGCAAGCGTGCACAGCAGCACCAAATATAAATGCAAATCAAGGGAAAGCTTCTCACCTTGTGCACCGGGTTCAAGATCTGCTTTGAATAAAGAGATTAAATACTAATATTCTTGTTAGTCTTCCATTGTAAGATGCGATCTCCTAAATCAAAGTTAAATGGACCCTCCTTACATTGGACACGAAGCTAAGTACAGAGGCAAGACTGGAGGAAGCATCAAGACCAGGCAAAATGAGCATTGGATACGCTAAGAAGGGAAAATACAATCAATATTGCTCAACCATTGCCTCAGAGTAACCATGGCAACTTCTCCCCTACACACTGAAGAAGAAAGGCGACTGGAATCTAATGAACACCTAAAGATGAGAAGGGACAGCACCAGGCTTAATTCATTCTCATGGTTACCAGTGCAGATTACAAAAGAGGTCGTGGAATGGGGAACATATCATCACTTTTGATGAGACTTCTCCAGAGGCAACTGCTGATGTTTTAAGAGTAAATCTGAAGCAAAACAGTGTAAATGACATAGTCAATCAATTGCGCAAGAATTATCACCCTCAGAAATTTCAGGAGCTTCAAAGGAACAAGATGTTAAAATGGTGTACATAGAGGTGTACATATGTGACATGTGGTCTGGCACGAAGTCACAGGCATTAGTAGCTGTGTGCTTCATGCCACAGGGCAACGAGGTCAAAGCCAACTTTTGAACACTTTGGTGTTTACCTTAAAGACACTTTCCAAGACACTGCAAAGAGATGCTGCGACCATGACATTTGATTGAGTCAACCACTAATGAGCATTACAATGCCAAAATTTCAAATTAAAAAAGCCACCCCTCTTGCCCAGGCCAATAAATACCCGTGACTCTGCATGCACGGTATTATGTCAAAACATATTGTTCCTTTACGTCTTGTACCATTTAAGAGTGAGGACACCTTCGTTGCTCATCTGACTCGGGCACTCGGCTGGACCTCTTAATATCCAAGTTCGTATCCTGTTCATGGCAAATCATTTTCACCCTTTCAAATAGTTGCATTGCGAGGCAAAGTAGTGGACGACTCATTAAAAATGTTACCCTAGCAGCATTTCATGCAGTTTCTTTGAAGAACTTCGATTGGCACAACTCAATAATCCATCTTGTTGCCTTCTGCCGCCACCTGGTGGGAAATCTTCACATTGAAATTGAAACTAACAAACTCGGCAATTCAGCATAGAATTGTTTTTTCATTTACTACTTATTTTGTCATACCATAACGAAAAAGAGCGGTAAATTTAAAAAAATTTCTATGAGGAAAAGCCGGGTTGTTTTGTTTCAATGTCCATCTGTTTTTGAATTATGGTTACTGCAGGCACTAAGGTATAACATGACTGTTAGATGCACCACAGCATTCTGGAGAAAGGGCACTGCATGCTATTTCATGCTGGTCTAATGATTTGATGCAAGAACTAAATCTTTGGTGCTAAATCTTAGTTTTATTCATGAATCCACAGGGACTCGAGAAATGATGGGGCAACAAACTTATCCTCTGACAAATATTTGCTCATAAATACCAAAATGGAAACTCCAAGCAGCTCAACCATGGTTTCTCAAAGGGATCTCAGATTTCGACATTGCACAACAAAAGAAAATAAGAAATATACAGCCTACACATAAGACGATCTTGTGGCAAGGCCTACATGGAACCTGCAACCTTCAGCAAGGATACATTAACTTCCAACACCTTCACTACCTATCTCGCTATGCCCTCATTCTTTGTCAAAGTGGAATGAATTTTGGTCCACATTAACTAAACACCACAAAAATTAGCACAAATAAATGTTCCTTCATTGTGCTAATAATGTTGCTCGTTTGTTGAAATACCTAATCCTTTAACCCTATGGCAATAACCAGCTGAGCATACCTCCACAAAAACACCAAAATTCTGACTGGGTCAATTATACCTGAAGCTATAATGCGTGATTCGGTGAAGGACATCAGTACTTCTGAGAGGATTAACCATAAAAAGATAGTGAAAGTAGCATCATGATCAACAGGACTTTACACAAGAAGATGACTGGATATTGCGGGTTAACAGATAGTTTCCAATGTTTCATAGTTGCGAGGACCAACAGGATGGTTTACTGGAGGTTCTAGGTCCGGGGACACTGAGCTGTCCATCACTTTGGGTGCGTTACTCAGCATTTTGTTGGGAGTTATGGGATGCAAGGGCGTCCCTTAGGCCAATGGCCGAGGAATGGTGGCTTGAGACGCTAGACTAGGCACAAATATGCCCTCACTCTTGGAGAGTGAGGAGAGAAGAGGACTCCACTAAGAGCGGCTTAAGCCAACCCAATTTGGCTGTGAAACTAGACACTAACAGTGCTAGGAGAAGCACAGTTTGATGAAAAATTACTTTGAGATTTCAATGGGTGCAATCACCTGTTAAGGACATGAGAGATTTCAACGCGTGATATACTTTGAGATTTCAACTGGCGCAACCACATGTTTAAGTATTGGAGACTTCATCGGGCGAAGTTATGGTTGGTAGATGTCACTACCATCGATGTCTCAAGAAACAAATCGCAGTTACACAAATCAACGGTTTGAGATAGCGAGATTTTGAGTAGAAAACGGTCAGGCACAGGTCGCGCATTGGGATCAAGAATTGAATGACCGGCAAGGAAGGAATCACTCACCGCATCCTGAGCGGAGCTGGTCTCCATGGGCTCGGCCAAGCCTGGTGTGGAAGCCGATTGGCGAGCAGCAGGGATGGAAGTTGTGTTGATTCCTGCTGAAGGCGAGGATGACGTGTTGATAACGGCTGAAGGCAAGTCCTTGGGCAAAGTAGAAGGAGCTGAGGCGGTCGAAGGACAGAATATGCCAAGGATTGCGTCCCTTTCGCTCATCGAAAGGGCCGCAAGCGCGTTGCACAAGCTCTCAGTCGTCAACGGGGTAGCGTTCATGGCAAAAGAGGAATTCGTATCACACGTTACAACGTTTGATGAAACTTTTGTTAACGCCACTGGTGTGGAAGTCGTACGGCGATTGCCATGCAAACCAATGTTAATCAACACATCATGCGCACCGCGCGGGTGACGAAGCGGTCCAGTTTCATGATGCAGCGGAGTAGAACTTTTTATTCACATTGTCTTTTCACCTGACACATCGGAGATGTTGTTCTCTACGATGGAAAGGGAAGGAGAAGGGGGAAGGGGGCAGAAGAGGAAAGAGGGAATGCTCGAGTAGTTGGGCGGGGCGAGCACCAGGGCGGCCTCGGGGAGGAGAAGGAGAGGTAAGCGACCGGCCCAGGCGGGCGGGATCATTGCTCGGCGACGTCGGCCGGATCGAAGGACCCGCCGGGCGGCACAGTGACCCACAAAGGGCTCGTACTTAAAAACATGCAAAATGTGCACAAAAATCAAAGGAAGGAGCGCTCGAAAGACACGTCCATTTTCTTCAAAAGCACAGTATGTTCTCTGGTTGATCTATCGTGTATACGTCCGATATTATGTGGTGGAATACGCAGATCAGAAAAAACAATGGCCGGATAAGCACACAGCCATCCTTCGGCGAGTAGCGCGAAGTGCTGGAGGCACCCCGCCACTATCGTACCATTTCGGAGCATATGGCCCCGCAATGGGCGTTCAATTTTCGCTGCTTAGCGGGAGGTTGATCGTCTGCGCGGCTGGCCCCTGCGCCCAGGCGAGGATGCTTATCCCATGGAAGGGTCTCCATTGATGTTATCCCAAGTATTTCCTCGTGGGTAGAGGATGCAGCTCTGTCGAGGAAGGAATTCACGCATTCTCGAAGGACGTCTGCTAGGGGTGGAGTGTCCGCTAATTCCCAAAGCGCCTCGTTGGTCGGAGTCCAGCCTAGACGTAGGATTGCTCTAAGGTTCTTTCGGTCCTTGACGAGAAGAGCACTTCTTGCCGCACCTCCCATGACTCCGCACCAAGCTGGTCCTGCGTAGAGCAGCGACGGTCTGAGTACCGCCGAGAACAGTCGAAGGCGTTGCTTCAGCGCTAGACAAGGATTGCCTAGAATGGGCGCCAGAAGGTTTCTCCTCGTGGATGTGATGCCAGCAGATCTCCGGATGTGGGCACGCATCGTGAGGCGTTTATCTAGGACAACGCCTGGGTACAAAATCGATTTTTTCCAAGGGATTTCTGTCACACCAACAAGGATCTCGCCAGGCTCCTATGGTCCCTTGGAAAAGACGATGGCCTGAGTCTTCTTTTCGTTAACGCCGAAACGCCAACGAGAGAACCACTCAGTTAAGGAGTCCACCGCCCTCTGAAGGTATCGAGCCGCTTCGACGACCTCGCTAGAATAGCTGAGTCGTCAGCGTAGGTGGCGATGATGACGTTGCTGCCAAAGTCCCCGGGTATGTCCGCCGTATAGATGGTGAAAAGGAGAGGAGAGAGCAGACTTCCTTGCGGAACGCTGTCTCGGATGCTTTGCTTAGCTGAGGTAGCTCGGTCCCAGCTTACACGGAAAGTCCTGTCAGAGAGCCAGGATTCCATTATTCGATTCCACCAAGTGGGGAAACCGAAGCAATTCAGCTTCCACAGCAGGCCCTCGTGCCAGACGCGATCGAACGCCTTGCTGATATCGAAGAAAGTGCCGACGGTGGAGTGGCGGCGGTTGAATCCTTCGTTGATGAAATTCAGCAAGCGTGCAATCTAATGCGTGGTGGAATGTTCGCTGCGGAAACCGAATTGTTGGTCCAGGATGATGTTGAGTTCTTCCGTGATGGAGACAATCTGCCCGAGGAGAATTCGTTCAAAGAGCTTCCCTAGGCCGTCAAGAAGGGAAATTGGTCGGCAGTTCGCCGGTCCTGGTGACTTCCCTGCTTTGGGGATACAAATCACGCGTGTCTCTTTCCACCATGAGGGGAAGTACCCTAGCGAGAGGCATGCATTCAGAATGCAGAGCAGCATCGTGGCGAATGAGACCGGAATCTGGGAAAGAACAGCGTTCGTGATCAGCGTGAACAGAACAGCGTTCGTTCCTTTCTGCTCTCTGAAATTGGTTTGGACGGGTGGAACGCAGTTGAGAGATCTTCTCTGCAGGAAAACCAATGTCCGCCAGAGCTTCTTCAATGGCTTCTTTTGGGGTGTTTGTGGGTATTCCACGAAGGACAAAATGAGGCTTTTTATCAGATTTGAGCTGGTACGTGTAGTATGTGTAGTTCTTGCAGGTTACCTTTTTGGTGACTGCTCTGAAGTCTGAGATGGTTTGGCATTGGACTCGGATGTCATTACGAATGAGATTTGCAACAGGAGGAATTGTGCGGACTTGCTGGATTTCATGGTATTTAATTTGCCAGTTGTTGATGTCACAGAAAAAAATTGGAGGGATACAGGTTTTGGGAGGTGGAGAGGGCTGAGGTTCTGTGTCTGCATCTTCATTTGGAATTTCTGCATTTTGGTCATCCATGGGGGAGGGGGAGAGGCAGGTAAAATGGTTAGAGGTGGGGATTTGAGAGGTTTGCGGGGAAGATTGGTTCCTGGCTTTCCTTTTGGTTGAAACCGTTTGGTAGGGCTCATCGGCAGGGGCAGAGCGCTTGACTGTAGGAGTTTGAGTCTGGTGTGAGGGCGGCTGGTTAGGATCTTCAATTGGTTGAGGAGAGTTACACCCAATGTTCCTTGACAGGTTGGCTGATGAAATGGGGTAGGAGTAGGGGTTGATAGGTTAGTGGTCAGGTCTTAGGTCAAAGGATGGATTCCCTGACAGAGTGGTTATCTTAGCTCCTTTTATTGTTGATAACATGGATTGAATGCGTGGGTTGTTAAGATGGTGTTCATCCAGTTCTATTATAGCTTTCTTGGTGCTAGGAAGTAGTTTTGGGATGAGGTTCATAAGGAATTGTAGATTGGTTGTCCCAGCACTGTTTTCAGAGGAATCTTCCATGGTAGCAAAGGGCGTGTTTTGCGATTCAACAGGGAGGGAGTCAGTATTGGAGGCTTGGGGATCCATGGTTCGGATACCCCTGCCTAAGGGGGTTATAGGGGCGGTATCTTGCTGAGAAATAGCAGTACAGTGCAGTGGTTACAGCAGGAGACTTCAACAGGCGTAACCACCTGTTGAGAGCTTTGGAGATTTCAACAGGCGTGCCCACCTGTTAATAGCGCTGGAGACTTTAACGTGCGGGGCGTAAAAGAGTTGGTAGGTGTCGCCCCCGTCAACGTCTTTGAGGAAAGTCCCAGTATCTCTTAAACCGTAAGGGGGATCAACAACCCTCACTACAATTTGAGACAGTAAAATCATAACGAAGTTGGCTTTGAAAAATATTAAACAAAATGTAGTAAAATAAGGGGATAATACCAGTGGCTGACAATTGTGTCGCCACCGACAACATCTTATGCGGGAAAGGGCTGTATCTCGGGAACTATGGGAGATATCTCAATTCTGAGTCAAGATTTGGATACAAATTGGGGGGTAGGGGGGAACAAATGACCCCACTACCGTATGGCACCCTGATGGAGGGTGTAGGTTGCGTTTGAAGAACGTCTTGGAAAAATACAAAAACCAGTTATACTACGTGGTTCGTAGTTTAACTAAACAGATGGCGCCACTGACAACGTCTTAAAGCAGGTAGGGCCTTTATCTCCTGAACGGTGGGTCTTAGAACAAATCTGACAAAAAATTTGGATTCAAAGTGGGGGGACCAACAATTCTTGGGGGGAAGAGTAAGGGGGACCAACAATTCTTTCTACCCAATGAGACCTACTTGAAGGGGGTGGGGGGATTTTAAGAAAAAGGAAAATAGTATTAAGTAGCACTATGTAGCAGTGTGGGGAGTGAGTGTCAGTGTGTTTGCGTTGGTAGTGGTGAGTGAGTGAGGCGACTTGGGCCGACCTAATGGAGGGGAGGGGAAAGTAGGGGGATGCCTAAGACACCCCTGCCGATCCGCAGAGCGGGCACAGCAGGTCCGTGCCAAGGCGTCTTCCCGCCCTAATGCCCTAAGAAGCGGACCCGCCCGGGTCCCAGTGGAGTGCAATGGGAGTAAATTCCCTTCCAATGGTAGCCGGACGAGACAACCAACAGGGGACACAGCTCGAGCGCCTCCGGAGGGTGAGAAGGAGGGACTAGTTAGCCTCCCCCCACCGGAGCTACGGCTGAGAAGGACTCAAGTCACCAAAGTGTGTGAGTGTATATGTACCTATGGCTGTTCTCGGCGAGTTTCCTGAGGGACCCCGTCGCTGTTGTACCATTTCGGAGCACATAGCTCCAAAAAGGCCGACTCATCTCCGACACTTCCGCGGCGGTTGGTCTTTGTCGTCTCCTGTTGTTGCCCGAGGGTGGGGGTGCTTGTCCCATGGGAAAACCACAACATTGGTGATGCCGCGGATTTCTCTATGGGATTAGGATGCAGCACCTCTTCGGAATCGGATGGTCCTCTCCCGAAGAAAGTCGTCGGGCAGCGGGATGTTGGTGATTAACCAAAGGGCTGCGTTGCCTGGCTACCATCCTAATCGCAAGGTTGCACGCAGACTCTTCCAATCGGTAGTATTCAGGATACATCTTCCTAATGCATCCATCAAGCTGCACCACGCGGGAGCCGCGTACGCGATGATTGGGCGGAGGACGGCTGAGAATAGATGAAGTCTGCAGAGGGGGAGGTGTTGATTCCCGAGAATTGGTGCAAGGGGATGACTATGGTTACCTGCAATTCCCGATGTTGTTCTGACGTGCTGCAGCATGTTGAGGTGCTTGTCGAGGGTGATTCCTAGGTAAATCACCAAGCGCTGCGAAGGGATCTCTTCAGTGCCGATGAGGATTTCTCCGGGTTCCTTCGGGCCTTTGAAGAACACTATTGCCTGAGTCTTCCGTTCATTGACGGAAAAGCGCCAGCAGGAGTACCAACCCGTCAGGGAGTCGACAGCTTGCTGCAAATATTTGGAGGCCAGGTGTCTTCTGCATGATCTGGCTAGGATGGCTGCGTTGTAGGCGTAAGTGGCAATTAGATAATTGCTCCCTAAGTTCCCCGTGTGCAAATTATGCGTGCATACTGAGTAGCTGTTCTAGAATATACATTTTTTTATCTTGAATAATGAGAGTGTTTTGAATGCCCGCCATGATAGTACGAAACCAACACAGTAGTTCCGGATCATCTGGGTTCGCACTTGAGAGAGGGGGAGGGAGAGCTGTGGAGGAAGCCGGAAGAGGAAGGGTAGCAGAGTCGCTTGGGAGAAAGTGACCACGCGGTCGGGGAAGGGACTTGGCAGGGAAGGCGGGAAAGCCGAGGACGAGTCCACAGCTGTGGCGAAAGAGTGGGAGAGGGGGCTTCCGGCGGGAATCGTTTGGCCCGAGGCAGCGCGGCGTTCAAAACTCTTTTTCTTCGCCTCGGAATGAATTTCACATCTGCGGTAATTCGCAAGGTGATCCTGCAGGCAAAGGAAGCACGTAGCGGGGGTCTCCTTGGACTTTTCGCATGCGGAGCTTAAGTGGGTGCCTCCGCAGCGAACACAGTTTGGATTTAAATGACAGTGGTTCTCAGTTTAACCGATGCGCTGGTTGCGATGACATTGCATGGGATCACCCTACTTGCGAAAGGGAGTAATCTGGACTCCCTGTCCCACGAGCACGGGATGGGATTTAGCCAGGATGGGCAGCCATGACGAATGACAACTGCTGCAGAAGCGCAGAGGTGAGCTATAGCTGTGATGGTTGCAAGCATCTCAAGGATGCTTGGGAGGGGCCCTCTGTCAGCAATGTTGACTGCAAGTCCTGGTGGCACCAAAAGAAACAGAAAGATTGTTTTAAAAATATTTTTTTCAAGTGTTTAGGGTCAGAGTAAATATATTTTTCTTCACAATTTCAAAACAAATAAAATTTATTCAACATATTTTTGCACCCTGGTGGATTAAGTGGAACTAATAGGTGCTATTTCCTTAATAATTGAGAGGTTTCCATATTGTTTTTGTGAAACTGAAGATGCTTTCAATTAGTACGGAGTTTCAAGTTGTGAAAGAAGCGACATGAGTTTGAATGATAATGAAATCCCAGGTGACCGTGAAGAAGATGTAATAATTACCAAGAAAACTGTGTCTGGCCCTTATTTGGCGTGAATCTGAAGTTGATGACAGTACTGACTTGACTAACATGATGGGTGGTCATGTTTTATTTTGGTCGGACAACGACATCATTCCTGCTTAGGGCCAGAGGACATAGAGGTCTTCCTGAAAGTATGAAATCAGTGAAAATACCAAAATATGAGGTAGACACCAAAGAAAAAGGATTGGTTCGTGCAAATTAGGAATGAAGTGGGAGGATCGCATTATCTCCATCATTCACTCGTCAAAGCTCCAACAATCTGAAAAGAGACCCCAGGAAGCAGGTCAGGGGTTATTTGATATCCACGCCAGAGGATGGCATAACTATCTCATTTTATGTACTAACCGCAATATGGCAATGCAATAAAGCATTCATTGTTATTGGAATATATTATCCTCATCACACTTTCATTGTCAATTTAGGGCAAATGCCCTACCCTTCATCCTTTCCTGTCCTTCCCCTATGGCGCAAATGACCTTAGCTGTCGGTCGCCTCCCCTCAAAACTACTACTGCCCTACGATGGACTTGACTTCACGGGCACATGCAGAAGTAGAATTTCTTGGTGAGATAAACAACTGAAAATACCAAAGGAGCACCAAACCATTTTACAATCACAGCACCCAAAACATAACAATTGCACCTAATTAATTACAGACTTGAAATTGAAGCCACCAATGTGCGTTTGCTCGGGGATGGTACCTCTGGCAATGTCTCGATGAGGTCACTCACTCTAGCTGAGTACAAGGGCAAGTAGCCTGCACTAAGGAGTTCTAAATGCAGCAAATCCACGTGTCAGGCCTGAAGGCAAGTTTACCTGGGCATTGGCTGCTGAACAAATGTAATTAGAGTTCATGCAGAAACTCCTTGCAGGATGGAAGGTACATTAGCTGATGGAACTGAAATTCATGCATGCCCAGTCATGCTGATGAGAACTAAAACTCAGACCATTATAGCCTTTGGGAAACATCTCTCTCAACGGTGAAACACCTCCGATCAAAAATAACTGACGAAATGGAAATCCAACCGATTTCTGAGTGGAACATACCAATGAATTGGGTTAAGAATTACAAAACAAGTAATGCTGAATATTCAAAATGGAATGATGTAGCCAACAATTACGCTAAGCCACATTCTTCCTAAAAAATCTGGCTCACAATTTTAATGATAAAGTACCAATGCCAACCTTCCATGGTTTATTTGAGTGCATATCTTGATACGGTTTTGTCTGCTGAATGTATGGAATGTATCCACTCCCACAGACTCGCTTCATTTCCATTCCCTTTTCATCCATCTGCCACATATGCGTGGACATACGCTACCCTCATCCATATCATATGCTCTTTTGATGGGCGATTCAATTAAACTAGCATCAAGTGGCTCACACCGCAAATCTTTCGCTCATGACCACCTATTGAGATCTCTGGCTTGCCATTCACCCCTGATACTGAAATGCTTCATCGATGGTCACCTGATCACATCAAGCTGGGAGAGTTAATTCTTCACCAGAGATAGCTACAAATTCTACTCTGCCTCCATGGTTTCCTATTTGAGGATTTTGCTCAACGGCCAACTTTCACAGCATTCCATGCAAGTTGAACATGAATTTTTAAAACCTACTGGCGAACCAATTCTAAATAATACAAAATATAATAAAGAGAGGGGAAGTGAACTTACATAATCTATTCCAAGTTGTTTGAAGAGAGTATTTTAACACTACTGCCAGTGTGAAGGCTTTAAAGGCAAAGAAAAAGGAAGAAAGAGTAAAGAAAAGAATTCTACAAAGTGGTTTAGGAAGGAGTAATTTTGGAAACACAAAGATTCCTAAGCATTATGCCGTGGCTACACCATGCAGTTAAATACATAAATACTACAGTTCTACAAAACAAGCAAATATTCCCAGGGGTACCCTTGAATCTATAAATGAAATCCTTTCAATCTTTCTCAATAATAAATGAGAAACGAAATGCGGCAACATAGGACCCAAGGGCATCAAAAACTACACCAGTAGTGTAAGGATATCCTGATGGAACTCCTCCTGTAAGTCACCCCTGTCATTAACCAATATCAAACTCCTACGAAGGAACATATTTCACCCCAAGCAGCCTTTGCAGTTACTTTGCAGAACCTAATTCCGACAGTCAACAAAAAACATCATCGGACCTATCCTCTTCATCCGTTGAGGAAACATCAGTGACCCTACCATTATTCCAAGTATGTAAGCACTCACAGCAGCACCAAGTACTGCACCAAATATATACATCAAGAAAGAGCGCACCTTGTGACCAAGATCTGTTTCGGACAAACTGTTTAAATAATATTACCCTTCGTACCTTCCCATGACAATATGCAATCTCCTAATTCACAATTAAATAAAACCTTCTTCTATTGGTTCAAAGCACAGTATATAGGCAATACTGGAGGAAGAATCTAGACCAGGAAGAATGAGCATTTGATATGCTAAGAAGGGGAAAAAACAATAAATTTCGCACAACATTTGCCAGGGAGTAACCACAATGTGGACCTTTCCCCTCCACACAGACGTAGAAGGAAGGCAACTGCACACTCTTGAAGCACTTGAAATGCTGCCATGGACAATGCAATGCCAGTTAATGAACAAATATCAATGTGCATTTGCTTGGGGATGGTACCTCTGGCAATGTCTGGTGGAGGTCACTTACTCTAGCTGGTACCAGGACAAGTAGCCTGCACTAAAGAGTTTTAAATGCAGCAATTCTATAAGTCAGGCCAGGGCACAAGTTTACCTGGATGTCCTGTTTAATGGATTTAACCCTAGTTCATGCAGAAACTCCTAGCAGGATAGAGGGATGAGCAGCGTATACGCAAGAATGCATGTCATATGAAGCTACATTTGCTGATGGAACTGAAATGCATGCACATCCAGTCATGCTGATGAGAACTGAAATCCAGAACCATTTTAGCCTTTGCAAGACACCTATCTTGATATTGAAACACCTATGATCAAAAATGTCGGAGGAAACAGAAACCCAACTGATTTCTAAGTGGAACATACCAATTTACTGGGTTCAGAAAAACAGAATAACTAATGCTGAAGATTCGAAATGGAATAAGATCGTGAACAATCATATGCAGCCCTATTCTTTCTAAAAAATCTGGCTCGCCATTTTGATGCTCAAGTACTTATTTTAACCTACCAAGCTATATTTGAGTCCATATCTTGAGAAAGTATTGCCTGCTGGGATAGCTCAACAATGATTAACATAAATTGAAAACTCCCTTCAAAAACACCAATCTAAGAAAAGGTTACTTTTTGGAAAAAAAATTACTCTTAAATGTGCCCAAGAGAGTATAGAAAGAGCCTATACTAATCATGCAATCTTATATAATTTGAAATTTTGATGAACTCCATACATTTCTGTTATTACAATAATTGTTTTGTGGTTAAATATCTCTTTCTATCAGTTCTGCAGAAATGTATCCACTCCCACAGACCCATTTCATTTCAATTCCCTTTTCATCCACATATGCATGGACATACGCTATCCTAAACTATACCATATGCTCTTTTGATGGGTGATTTAATTGAGCTGGCTTTGAGTGCTTATTTTGCTCTTTTGACCCCTAGTTTGCCTTCTTCCCAAAATTATTTATCTCATAGTTCAACTGCAATACATCAACATCACAATCAAAAGTCCAAATTATGATTTCAATATTCCTTGACTTTTCCACATTATACAAGCCTAATGTCATGTCTCACATGCCCTACCTTGAAATTCATTTAAAAAACACATGAGTGAACTGATTAGAGGTATTATAATTTTAACTTATCAACATATTATTATGGTAGTAGAGCATCCACAGCAAAGCTCACACACAGCATCTTTTGTTCATGGCCACCCTAGTACATAGTTACCAATTCTGCTCCGCCTCCATGATGTCCTATTTGAGGAATTTTCTCAATGGCCAACTTTCATAGCATACAACTTGCAGGTTGAACATGCGTTTTTAGAAAACCTATTGGTGAACCAATTCTAAATATTACAAACAATAATAATGAGAGGGGAAGTTAAGTTAGATAATCTATTCCAAGTTCTTTCCAAAAAGTATTTCAACACAACTGCCTTTATGATGGCTTTAAAAGCAAAGAGGAAGGAATAAAGATAAGGAATTTACAAAATGGTTAAGTGGGAGTAATTTACAAAACACAAAGAATCTTAAGCATTGTGCTATGAATTCCCGCTCGCCATATAAATTCGTAGTAGAGGTCTGCCTGGGTACAGCCAGGCAATATCCTGAGATAAATAGTTTCCCTAGGACAATGAGGAGGCCATTGCTGTCCCCTTCGAAGTACTCTCCTAGGGGCCTCACACACTCAACCCAGCATCCCTTCTACTTTTATAAACAATTGGAAAAGCCATTTCAATTGGAATGGTAATTATCAACTGTCACGTTGCATTCTCCTTTGTCTCGTCAACCGACTAACAGAATGATTTTGCTTCAGTCATTGTTGTAGACCAATGACTCATCTCCATCAACGCCTTCTTCAAAAATTTCAATCATTGTTTGTGGTTTGGAGTAATTCCCAAGGTGGAAAACAGCGATTCTTCCATAGACACATCCGCAATTATGTCCTCCACAATTAAGTTTAATTTCAATTGCCGAATGATCGTGTTGCTTAGGATTACCAACAAGAGGTTGGAGAAGAGGGCAAGTGATTCCTTAGCACATGAGATCCTGTTCACATATGAGCAGATAATTCATTTCAACAACTTACGAAGTAGAGGCCTTGATTTGATAATCGAACCCTGAATGCGGTCACTAAAAATTACACATTTCCACGGCCATATATGGATGAAATATATGAACGTGGTAATCCAGGAGAAGGGCATTGGCCTACTGACCTGAAGGCCCAGGTTCGATTCCTGGGTAAGCCTCTTCAGGAACCCTCAGGCCCATACAAGCTTTGTGAATTTTAAGGTACCAGATCTTCCTGGTGAACCATAAATGGCACAGGCCCCCCCCCCACCCTGATGCTTGAATTTTCCACTAAATAGGGCTTAGTACCGCGTGAACTCCACCACCACCTACCAAACTGACCTTGAGGCTGATTATTTATTATGTTTATGATTTAAGGTAATTGTCATTAATTGAAAACATTGTTTAGGACGACCTGTCTCAAACTAACAGATCTGTGGAAATCAAAGGGGGACATTTGATTTTCACACATCATTTCCACAGCTCTTCCACCCAGCCAATCAGTACCCACCTCACAGCCACCCAACAACCCCTTACCCCTCCCCTAAACCACCTCCTTTCAACAGAGCACATCTTTGCCAAAGGGAATGCAATTCTCCCCTGAAGATGACACCAAATGTTGAAACCCAGTCGAGAAAATAAAAATACTACACTGGAAACCACAATACCCAAGCATCATTTCTTTCCAAGACCTAGTAGTCTACCTGAAACCATTCCCAGTTCACCTGGCACTTTCCTTGTATGCCTATGCCTTGCGTGGTGCCCAAAGCAAGAGTTGTTGAAGGTTAAACCTTGTCTTTTAGCGGAAATCACAATTGCTCCCTCCCCCCAGGGGCCATTCCTCATAACTTAACTGTAGTCACCCACCTCATCACCCTCTTCCCCTTTGCTTACTGTCATATTCTGTTTTCCTATCAATATCAAATGATTCCTGGCAGCAACAACCAAGATTATGCCCTCCACCATTAAGTTTGATTCCGCAAGCAGAGAAAATATGTTGCTCGGGACTTCCAACAAGAGGATGGAGTGAGTTGTGTAGAATTAGTGAATGTATTGCATAAGCAAAGAGTGGGCTGGGGGGATGGGAAGCTTTCTGGTCACATGGATATACCTCCTCCAGCTCAGGTGTGTGTGGCAGGTGGAGCGAAAGTCGGGGAGAGGAGTGCGACGTCCAGTCTCATCTGTGCTTTCCATTGCATTGGATGGAAATGGTCCACGAGACTTTGGAATAACTGGAGATACGAATGCAACTGATCAAATGAAACTGAGATTGAATGAAACCCTAGACTCCCTATGATTTCTTGGCTGCATGCATACCTGATTGAAAACCAATTCCTTCCACTAATATATGCAGTAATGATCAGGCACTTTCTCCATCTTCATCGCCATTATATTCCAATCGAGCCACCTGCACCATACTGCAGCTGTGTGATACTCATTGTTCCCTGAGATCAACAACTTCATTCAGTTACGAACATTGCATAATTTAAAATAAAACTCAAGCCATTACGGATCCATTCACACAAATAAAAAATACTTGTGTGTGGATATATGAACAATGTATATTCACTACAGAGGGCACTCTTATCGACACATCCTAATATTCTAAGATGACCTGGATGTAAAACCTTACACCATGCCCAAGGAAATCATATCAGTGCCGAGGGAGTTGGTGAGGTCCCATCGGAGGATTAGACTGCTGCTGCTTTGATACTGATCCCCTGGAAGTTAACTGCCTAGTCAATAAAGAGGAGCTAGATGATAGCAATAATGACCTCAAGGACAGTGAGTTTCCTAAGGATGTGGATGGGAATCTCGAGTGCTGCACATAACCACGAGATGAAGAAGTTGAACACCCTGAGTGGGTGGCCACCCCTAAGAGGGAACTGAACCACATGCAATATCAACATGTTGGCTTCTGGTGTACAACTTGTATGTGTTCACATGAGTGTTGAATGAAGGGATTTCTGCGGGGTGTTTATGCCGTGGGTGTAGTTTTACATGTATGTGTTGATTTTGCATGTGGTATTGTTCGTTTTTATGGGTGGTGACGTAACAACCCCCACCACACGCACCTTGGTTCCCTATTGGGTAAAAAGTACACCATACTACGATGCTTTCCACGCTGATAACAAAAAGGCTTTCTGAGCAGCGGTACAAAAGAGTTCAAAGGGATGACACATCATTGAAATATGCCATTTACTTCTTAATAAATAATAATGCATGTGATATCTACATTTCCTGTGAAATATTCACATGATCAAAATAAACAACCTTCCCATTCCCGTTGCAATGAGCTATGAAAATTTATGGTGCACTGATTTTGACTGATTACCGAACTAGGGCACAGAGAAAGTCTAATTGAAGGACAGATGTAGACCAAGAGGTAAAATTCATCAGGGAGGGCCCTTCTAGAAATAGATTTAGAGGAATTAAAAAGCAGTTTTTGCATATTTATGGCAATGAACTGCTAATCCAGACTTTGCAAATATTAGGCAATTTTTCTAAAGATCGACAATGCCAGTTTGGTACATTATCTCACTGTCTTTCTGTCAATGAGTAAATAATTCCTTTCAACAACTTAAGCAGGCATTCATGTGAGCAATCATTCTCGGTAAATCAGCATTGGCACCATATATGGTCACACATGTCAACACTTACTCATGCAGGGAATTTTAAAGACCTAACAAAGAATTGACTCCTGGAGATAAAATGGTACCAGATCCATTAAAAGTGTGTGGCACTAAGAAAAATCACAAAATATTTTTGGCATGTATTAAACCAGCTATTCTCTCCTGAGCACAATAAAGGCAATTAGCATTTTTCAGACAAAAAAAAGTTTGAGAGAAAGGGATTCCTGAGGGAGCTATACATCGGACATATTATTTCAGCGTAGAAAGGAACTTCAGATTAAGATTACGACACAAATAATGAAATGTTTGTAGCATGATAACTCCATGAGCACCATTGCAATCATTGTGTGTACACTGAGTCCACTCGCAAGACTGAGAACACAAAACAGGATGACTACAAAGATCTGGCCTCAGCCGAATTCTATATTCCACTAGAACTAAGGAACAGGAGGGGAGGATCTCCACCATCATCAGACAGCGTGTCCCAAATCAAAGGCAGGGGGCGAAAATGGTGGAGGCCACTTTGTGACACTGCACTTCACACCTGCAGAGTAAATTCCCGGAAATTACACGTGGTTGCAACTGATGAGGGCACCACACCAACTCAATTGGTTCCTTACTTGGTGTTTGGACTAATAGCAGAGGAAGAAAGTGCAAACACTGGAAATGGTGGGAATTAAAGAAGTTTTCAGTTGAGCTGCCCATCATTTGGGAAGTCTACCCTACTCATTAAGATAACACACTATTGCCCATGCTGCAATTAATGGCGGAGGAGAAAAAGGCAAAAAGAACACAAAAGGTGGTTCAAAATCTGTGTTTATACAAGGGGAAGGCACCAACGCATTCGCCTTACATATACCTTCTTCCAATGTCATTTCAATTATAGTGTTGCGTTATGGGGTTATTCCCCATTTGTTAAACAAATGTTTGAATTACAAAAGAGAGCTATTTGCTCTCTTCTTGATATACTGTGAATATGATATATATGAAAAGTCTTCAGAACAAATAGATGCTCAATTGATGCATCAACAAAATAACATGCTTACATTATACACTACAGGAAGTTGTCATTGCATACACCTATTGAGCAGTGAAAAATTAAAAAAAGGGATACTGCAGCAGTGTTCATGCCATCCAACCAAGCCTCTTCTCCTCCATTCGCCTCCTCCACCTTCCCTTTTACAAGCCCCCTATCTCTACCTCTTCTCACTCTACCTTCTCCAGGAGAAATTGAAGAACCATACCCAAACCAAGCTCAGAACCACGGTTTTGACTCATCTCCACTTAAAGGTTTACCCGAGGGCCCTGCCACCAACTCGTGCCTCTTCCCCTACAACCACCCTCAACTTCCATGCACCTCTTCTCCCCTAGCTGCCTGCATTTGATGAGCAATGCTTGGAGAGGAATCACGTGAACCAGTCCCTGGCCAGCAAAGACATACACTCGTCAAGGAAGCTACCAAATATGGCACTCAATAATCTAAAGAGATGGACATGAACATTGTGGGTGTGGTTAATGAAAAATTAGAAAGACCAGGCTGCATAGCAAATTATCAGCGAGATTATTTACCACGAAGGAAATCCTCAACGCTTCTGATATAGTGAATTCAAAGTCTTTAATGGAAGCCCTAGGAAATGAAATAGACATGGCTGTGGACAATCTCAATTTCTACACTATGACTTGAGCTAGGAAAAAGTAAAGATCTTGCAATAACATACAAATGCAAATGAGAACAGAAGAAGCGACGTTCTGGACTCCTTGTAAGTCTTTCAGTTTATCATTAATCATCACGGGACTTGGCTGAATCCAACACACACCCAACCTGTCTCACCCCTCAACATTCCATAATACTGTCTGTCAGTGGCTTCAGGTGAAAGAGGTTTCCCAACCTTACTTTGATCACCAATGATCTTTCATTGACCATGACTAGGGAGTGTTTCAGACAAGAGATTTTCCAGGACTTCCAATGACTTCGGCAGGTTCATCGGTTTCCTCTCTCTTGGCATCATGTTGACTACGATGTGTGGGGAAAAATTTTAACCTGCCTAAATCATGACTGACCATGGACTAAAAAGCCTAGCCATTTGGCCTACAGAGAGAAAAATAAAATTTCATTTTGACTTTGAAGGCATCAAAGACAACTTTATCCACATAAAACCTAGAAGACATAATATAATTTTAACGTCATTCTAATTATATTAACTCTTCATGAAGTTCTCACTGCCTCCTTGTGCCACGGCTTAGGAATTAGGATATGACATTGTTGCAAAAGGTTTCACTACATCAAAAAACAATAGCATTGATTTTCATGCTTCAACCCAGGCCAATATGGTAGTATTGTTGGACTGGAATGTATCATGGAATCTGTACAAGTATTACCCCTATATTTACCCAAGTTTAATTTTTTGTATCAAGTTCAATGTTTAAACTTAGATTTTGTATGCATTTTGATTGCAGTCCTTGACTCTCCAAAAGTAATCCATCAAGAAAAATAAGTTCAAGGGCATATGAAATATACATTAACTCTGCACATGCTACAAATGTGGGACAGGAATTTGTTATCTTGTTTCTTTCATAGGATTTGCTCGAGTCTATAGTTTATAATTTTTAGACCATATGCTAAGTTACCTACAAAATGGCTAACAGGAAACCTACACTGCCCGATGATTATAGAAATAAAATGTGGGAGCTTAGTGAGGAAGCGGAAAGCGGTTTGCAATCAGAGGAGGAACCCTCTCTCTGTGGGTCCGTGATGACGACTGCCGGGGCGAGTGGGAGAGCAGCAGGGTTTCCTAACAGATTACAAAGATTGCACGGCATTTCTGAGAGCAAAACAGAGAGTGAAAGGGAGGATGGCAGGACCATGACATCACATTCCAGCTTTTGGGTTGAAGGAGGAACTCCCAAGTTGTCGATTCCCGGCTAGATTTAAGGCAGGTCATTTAGCCAAGAAAACTGAGGCGGACGAAATATTTGAACATTTCATGCAAGATAACACATTTAACTACATAGTACAGCAAAACAATTTGTATGGGCAGCAAAAGACAGTATCCCCAATGCTGTACCAAATAACGCCCATCTTCAATCATTAGAAAAAACCTTTGGAGAGTTACATACCCGAGGGAGGTGTTTCTAACTATGAAAATTTATCACTTAGGAAAGGTCATGTTTAGGGTGGACGGTCTACATTCCATAAAAGAGGTCGTGTTTTGACATTGAATTTTACAAGCCCTTTAAAGCAAGGAGTGTATTCATTTGGAATATGATAATGCACACAGGGAAAGGTACGGAACTCATAAATTGTCAGACAGGAGTTGACGTGCAACATTCAACCAAACCCTCGTGGATTGCACCAAAACTATCAGAAAAGTTGCTCCGTAAAGGTTACCTGATAGCTCTAGACAATTATTACAGCAGTCCTGAGCAGCATGAATTTCTGAATATAATGGACACTGATGCACTCGTGACCCTAAGGTAAAACTGGAAGGAAATGCCAATATTTACGGTTCAAAAAGACAGCAAAGCCACTTGAATTTACGTTTAGGTCTCATTTACTGGTTATTCAACAAATACAGAGGAGCTATTTCAAAAGTGCCAAGAAAAAGTCCCAAATTAGACCCTCCGCCACAATTATCAGGTCAGCTTTTCCCATAGCCTAAATTCACTAACTGCAGCTAAAAATCATTCACACAAGAGTTGCGTGAGGCAATGGTCACATACGCAGATGAGGGATACATGATACCACTGCAGAGAGTGCAACGTTCCACTCTGTCAAGTTCTGTGCTTCTGCAGTCCACCACACTCAAGCACAGCACTCGGTGAGATATTATTTAAGTGTGTATTGGTGTAAATAAACCTCAAAACAACTACAATTAATGGCATTCAATAATGAAGAAATAGACATATTGGCAAGTAACCACTTTTTTCAATTTAATAACACGACAAAAGCATGAAATTATATAATCGTTTTCAACAATTAAGCTTAGAGTAAAAAACTTTTCTTTTCACTCAATAATGTTAAAATGCACTAAAATTTAAATTTATGTATCCCAAAAATAAAAACCCCCACCCAGCAGTTGTCTCTTAACACTTTGCGGTATGCTCACATATTAATACGTGTTTTTGCCCCCAGTACCAAGTGGCCACTCACATTTTAATATGAATGTATATAATCTTTGGGGGTTTCATGTCCCATAGGATTAATTTGGAACTATTATGAGCTATTTCTCCAACCCTCATCAGTTTATAAGCTGTCCATGTCGTTTTTGTGAAACTTTAAGGTGTTTTTGAGAGATATTATATATTTCCTACCAGCAACATTCACTATTACCCCTTAGGCAGTCATAGCTGTATAGAACAGAAGGGATACGATATTTTGAACACACTTTTTGAACATCATTGCTATGATATCCCAAGGCGTGAAGGAACTGATGAAAACGATAAACAAATCCCAAGTGACAATAAAGATAATGTAATCATTACCAAGGAAACTGTTCGTGCTCCACCACTTACAACACATTCCATTACATGAAGATACGACTACCCAACTATCTACATCTACTTATCTGCCTACTCAGCTGAAATCAAGACTATCCAGAGTTCCAAGAATAAATTTACAAGAATTTATGTTTATATATTAAATTTAAAACATTTATATTGATGACATTTTAAATGGTAGCTCCATTTTTAAAAATGGATTAAGTATTACTATAATTATCATTACATACCCACTACTTTGTTCCATGTCTTCTCCCCTCATCACTACTCATCCCAACTCCCCTTTTCCCACATGCACCACAGCAGCCGGGGACACAAGGCAGCCTGCAAATAAGTCAACTATCCCTCCAATCTACAAATATCTTCTGAGTGACATTCATTTATTCCACGCAATGTACCGCATGTCACAGTGCATTAGATGCACCCCTATTGCTCATACCACAATTTACAAAAAGTATCAAATTATTTCAATGTTGACAAATGATACGAAGAAATTTAAAATCCCACACACAAAAATTAGAAGGCTCTAAAGCTTCTAAAGAAAATAAATAAAGGGGAAGTTAAGACACAATCTATTCGAAGTTGCTCGAAGAGAGTATTTTAACAATACTGCCAGTGTGAAGGCTTTAAAGGCAAAGAAAAAGGAATAAAGAATGAAGATAAGAACTCTACAAAGTGGTTTAGTTGAAGCAGTATCTGAAACACAAAGAATCTTAAGCATTATGCCCTGGTTATAACATGCAGTGAACTACACCACTACGACAGCTATTACAAATATTCTAATATTCCCGGGGGTACCCTTGAATCTATAATGAAAATAATTTGAGTCTTCCTCAATCGTAAACGAGAAATGAATTGCATACAACAAGGTTTCTTCCCTCTTTCATTTGATCAATCCAGTCATCTGTTCTCTGGTCCATGAATTCCCACTCGCCATATAAATTCGTACTAGAGGTCTGCCTGGGTACAGCCAGGCAATATCCTGAGATGAATAGTTTCCCTAGGACAATGAGGAGGCCATTGCTGTCCCCTTCGAAGTACTCTCCTAGGGGCCTCACACACTCAACCCAGCATCCCTTCTACTTATAAAAACAACAGGCAAAGCCAATTCAATTGGAATGGTAATTATCAATTGTCACGCCTCCTTTGTCTAGTCAAATGGCAAATGGAAAGATGGGTCTTTGATTTCAAGGTTATAGTTGTAGACCTGTGACTCATCTCCATTCAGACTTTATTCAGAAAACCTCGACCAATGCTTGCCATTTGGAGAAAGTCCCCTGTGATTGCACCACCAAATTCTTGAAATTGACTAAATCATGCAGAGGTTCATCGCTGGATCCTTTCGATGACAGACCTCGTGAAGGTCAACCCCTTCTATACCCCATCCCCAAATTTTTACTTCCATTTGTAAGTTCCTTTTTTTACATTTCTCATGAACCCCCAATACTAGTTTCTTTCTCATTTTGAAGAAACTCTATTTTTCAATACAATTTCTTCAAATTATCAAGTAATAAGGACACAAAGGAAAACAATTGAACTCTTTTAATGCCAAATATAGTATGCTGACTTAAAGTATCAATATTAATTCTGATTACTTTTTAAGGTTTGACCATAATATAAATCTGACTTAGCATAAGTTTAACTGACATTTCAAATAATATCTTTTTAGCTTGGTATAAATACCTCTCTCGAAAATGCATCGAACCTTGATTTTTTCATTGAAATATTGCATTCCAAAGTGGACTTATATATAAGCACATATCGTATTATTGAATACATATTCTCAAGAGAGCAGACTTGCGGTGTAAACTGATCATGCAAAGAATTTTCTGCGCAACAGTGATTGGCTGATTCCGACAGTCAACAAGAAAAACATCACCGGACCCATCCTCTGAATCCGTCAAGGAACTGCCAGTGCAACCACCATCATTGCAAGTTCCAATTCCAAGCAAGCGTGCACAGCAGCACCAAATATAAATGCAAATCAAGGGAAAGCTTCTCACCTTGTGCACCGGGTTCAAGATCTGCTTTGAATAAAGAGATTAAATACTATTATTCTTGTTAGTCTTCCATTGCAAGATGCAATCTCCTAAATCATAGTTAAATGGACCCTTCATACCTTGGACACGAAGCTAAGTACAGAGGCAAGACTGGAGGAAGCATCAAGACCAGGCAAAATGAGCATTGGATATGCTAAGAAGGGAAAATACAATCAATATTGCACAACCATTGCCTCAGAGTAACCATGGCAACTTCTCCCCTCCACACTGAAGGTGAAAGGAGGTGACTGGACATCCTTGTAGCTCTTGATAGTGGTGCAATGAACAACGCAACCCTAGTTAATGAACAAGTGCCTCCCTCCAACTCTCCATTGTTTTCTATCCCCGTTCATTCCGTCACGAGGGCACGTAACGGCCTGCCACCCTCCAATACCTGTGCAGATAATTGAAGATTCAAACTCCCTCCCCACTTCCCCACACCCACCCCCACCCTTGGAAACACAAAAGGCCAGAAACCCACAGAGTACGCAAGCACTAAAGGAAGAACGAGTGGAAACAAGTGTTTCTTTTTCACTGAAGAGGAGAGCTGTGTATGAATTTTTGTTGCATCTACAGCAGACAAGAGACATCATCAGTTATCCCATGTTGCAAGCTACAATTTGATCATACTTAAAGATCGCTCAGCCATGATCATAGTGTGTCCAGACCGGTGGTGGCACTTCTGTGATGGGGTGCGACGTTTTAGTGATCACATGAATTGTCAAAATGTACTAGACCATCATAAGCAGGGCTTCCCTTTTCCCTCGCCCTCCCCCTATCAACCAACCTTTTGGCTCTTTCACCCAGCCAATCAGTCCCCACTTCACACTCACCCCACAACCCCTTAATCCTCTCCTTTCAACATTACTGCCAGCAGGAATGCAATTCTCCCCTGAATATGACACAAAATGTCAAAAACCAGTCAAGGATATATAAATACTACAGTGCAAATCACTATTGCTAATTATCATTTCTCTCCAAGAACTAGTATAATCTACCTGATACCTTCCTGAGTTCACTTGGCACTTTCCTTGTAAGCATTTGCCTTGCATGGTGCCCAAAGTAAGTCGTAGTCTGTAGTCACCCACCTCATCACCCTCCCTTGCTTCACCCACTGCCCCGTTCCATTTTCCCATCAATATCAAAGGATTCCCAGCAGCAACAGTTACGATCATAACCTCCAATATTAGGTGATGAACACCTAAAGATGAGATGTGACAGCACTAGGCTTAATTCATTCTCATGTTTACCAGTTCAGAATTATAAAAGAGGTCATGGAATGGGGAACATATCATCACTTTTGATGAGACTTCTCCAGAGGCAACTGCTTATGTTTTATAAATATATATAAACTGCAGCTTTATATATATAGCATTTTAAGATCCAAGTTCGTATCCTGTTCATCGCAAATCACTTTTACACTTTCAAATAGTTGCTTTGTAAGGCGAAGGAGTGGACGACCAAAAATCATTTAACCAGTTGGAATACTTTACAACATGAAATCATAATCAATTTATATTTCGCTATTCTACGTTGGTTGCCAACTACAAAATTTCATTTCATCACCTGCCATATCACTTTAAATGAACCACAGAAAAAATAAATGTAGGATAGGGCCACGACATTCAGAAAATAAATCAAAGTGGAAGGGGTTAAAGCCAACTTTTGAACACATTGGTGTTTACCTATAACACATTGAAACATATGAAACTGCTGGAGATGCTGCGACCATAACCAAAATGGAAACTCCAAGCAGCTCAGGCCCATTGCCTGTTCACCATAAGTGATCAGAGATTCGGTCTGCTACTTTAACCAACTCCCACTTGGTGCACCAAACGCACTAATAACTACTCATTATTACCTGAAGAAGATTAACTGCAACTTCACTTTTTGCAGGCGCATGACATTTATCTCTATTTAAACGTCGTCCAGCCAAAAGATTTTCATCCAACCATGGTTTCTCAAAGGGAGCCCAGATTTCGACATTGCACAACAAAGCAAAATAAGAAATATACAGCCTACATACAAGTCGATCTTGTGGCAAGGCCTACATGGAACCTGCAACCTTCGGCAAGGAAACATTAACTTCCAACACCTTCACTACCTATCTCGCTATGCCCTCATTCTTTGTCAAAGTGGAATGAATTTTGGTCCAGAAAAACTAAATTCCTCGCAAATTAGCCCAGTGCAACGTTTCTTCATTGTACGATTTATGTTGCTCGTGTGTTGGAATTCCTACTCCTTTATCCCAATAGCAATAGCCAGCTGCTCATTCCTCCTCAAAAACACCAAAATTCAGGCTGGGTCAACTACACTAATAGCTATGATGCGTGATTCGGTGAAGGGCATCAGTACTTCGGAGAGGATTAACCATTAAAAGATAGTGAAAATATCATCATTATCAACAGGCCTTTACAAAAGAAGAAAGAAGATGGATGAACACTCCATTTCGAAAGAAAATCCAGCATCACTCACCGAAGTCACATAGTACAATGTGTAATGAACACTGCAAAAGGATTTACTTCAGAAGATGGCGAGGGAAATGAAAAACTAACATCTCCCGAGGCGCAGAGATCTTCACCAAATGCAATTGGATGACTTAAGTCAAGATACACAAAAATGTCCTCTAAATGTCAAGTAAAGGCCTCCATGACAAAATACACTGCAAAAGAGTCTCTTCATTTCATTAATTCAATTTCACCATTCTGATTTAAGTGAAACATGCTCTCCCTGAAATGCCACATACCTCTGAATTTTCCCAAGTGGTGCCCTGGCGATAGCAGTAACAGACTGGATTATCCTTTGGACAATGCTCAGCATCATTGAAGTATTGCGTGAATGTGATGAATGATCCTTTGATGTAATACATGCCTTTTTTCGGATGTACTCAGGGAGTTGAGGCACGTCAATTTCACACCACCTATAGTTTGGAAAAAGGACAACACAATGAGAAATGGAAAAATACAGGTCTTTTTATTTTATCATTATTAGTATTGGTAACCTACCAGTGAAAGTAGGTTTTCAGTGGAATCAACTACCCATTAATTATCTTCCTCTCCTAACATAACACTACCCAACATCTTACTCTTCAACAACCCCTCATCTTCCCCGCATCCTTCCTTTCCCACTTCATCCCATCCAACATCCCCATTGTATTTCTACCTCTATCACAGTCTTCCACATCTCACTAAGCCAATCAATAAGCTTCCCATCCATCTCCCTGCCTCCTTAATGACAATCCCCTCCTCTCCCCCACCATGACTACCACTTCCTCTTCTGATTTCCATTCTGTCCACCTCCCTTCCTACATCCCATACCCTATCATCCAATTAATTGGAATAGCCTGACATGCACAATTCTCATACATTGTCTCACTGAATCTACATACTGGCATTGCAAAGGGCTCATGTCTTGTACAACACACTAAAAATGCCCCCCCCTTAATTAATGATGCTCCCCAGAAAGAACTATGTGGATATAATAAGGGTAGTTTACACTCCAAAAGGTGATGACCCAGACCACCTGTCTGTTAGATGAGATGGTGAAAGTAAATCCCCTTTAAGGAACAGCTGACAGAGAAGTAACTAATTTTAACTGTTATTGTGTTCAATTTACTTCATTGATTGAGGAGTTGAGTGATATACACAGTTTTCAGCAGAGCTCAAACACGATAAGCATTACAAAAATAATGCATGGGATTTGGTTGGAATATTAAAAGGGAGAAACAGAATTCAGAGAGACTGGATTTTTTAAGTAAAAAGAGGCTCTTCTAAACAACATAAGCTTGCCTTATAGCATGGGGATAAATATTATGGCGGTAAATATTTAGATGCTATTGCACGAGTATAAAAGAGCTGGGGTAATAAAAAAAACCATAAACACAGTAATCAACCCAAAGGTCAGTTCGGAAGGTGATATGTAGAGTTCACCCAGTACTAAGCCCGACGGCGTGTGAAATTCACACATCAGGGCAGGGGGGCCAGTTCCTTTCCCTGTGCCGGTTATGGTTTCCCAGGAAGATCTGGTCCCTGACAAATCACAGAGCTTGGGTGGAGCTGCAGGTGCCTATTGTGCCTTACCCGGGAATCGAACCCGGGCCCCTCTGGTCAGCAGTCATCCACTCTAGCCCCTGGACTACCACGCCCTGCATTGGTATACTATTTAGTAAAAAATTAAATAATAGCCCAGACTTCGAGATAGATAATAGAATAAGGAAAATCCATAGAATGTTCACAAGTCCAATACCAAACAATAAACTGTAGATAATTATCTGATATTAGAGACAATTTCCTGGGTACATTCAACAATTGCCACACCAAAGTGCTCTGCCAATGTTAGAAATGAGTATTGAAGCACTTAATATGTACTTACCTCCACACAGAGTTGAGGAAAATCAAAGTTACAACGATTGTTTCTGGGTAAGGACATTGCTCTTTCGCTAATGTTATTAATAAGCAACCGGATTTTATGCATTAATAACATAGGGCCAATCTGCCGGGAATGTCAAAGGCTATGTGAAGATCTACTAATACCACCTAGCACATCACAGTTTGATTATTCATTGAGTGATTATATAAAATATAAGGATAAGCATTCTCTGCTGGTGATTATTTTGTATAAACAAGATTCAAGTCGTGAACCCCTTTCAAATCAAAGTTGCTGGGTTGCATCAAAGGCAAGCAGTAATGCGGTCACGTTTACATTGAAAAAATTAACACTCAACCTTTGGTCGTTTTCGTAACCTATTCCTTGTCGAGAAATGTTTATCTTGTGGGGCTAGGTTTGTTGATGACATCATGAACTCATAATAATGTATACAACGGAAACTTGTCCTCCAAGGAAAATTTAACGTAACCAGGAAGTTCTGCTTTACTCAGTTCTCACTGCACATGCCCTTTTTAATTATCAGACTTGAAATAAAGAAGTCGATCCATACAATAGAAAGTACATTTCGAGTACCAACATTCCTTACTTTGAGGAACAATGGTGATTTGAAAATATCGAAAACACCAAAGAATGCTACAATTATTATCTCATAAATTCATCCGACCCTTTCTTCGCCATTAACCGTCTACATAATTTGTTTTGGCGTTGGTGTTCTCGACAAATGTTTGATGGAAAACGGATGTGTTTCACTGAATGTGATTTTAAGCATCGAATATTTATTCTACCCATCCCATTACTTTTGAGTGGCAGCTGATGTTTTTATATTTCAATGTGACGTTAATCATTCATCCAGAATAACCCCCAGCCGGAAAAGCAACCGACTACAACAAACATACGCACTATTTGATATTAGTACATACCCACACTTTCAATCACACAATAGATTTAATAAAGTCTAATTTCTCCACTTAGAACGTGTTAAATATTTACAAGGGTCAACCAAAATACACTGATGAATAATTAAATTACGAATATCTGTATTTTCCGAACCACACACAACCAACGCAATTTTGTAATTGCGCATATATAAAGAATTGAACAAGGTTTGTAATGAAATTCCAAATAAGAGAATCCAAGTTCTCCTCCATAAGGAGAAACTCAATCAAAAGCAACAAGCAGAATATAGCTTCAGCAACAATATTTCAACTGGGTTCTTGATATGCTCACGATATCATGTACCTATGAAATAATCAAATACTCAATTTCTTTGAAAATAATATCTACCAAGAATTCTTAAAATACTTTTCTTACCTTTCATTCAAAAATTGTAACGTTCACCAGGCGTTTCAATGAAGGACGAATAACTTATTCACTTTCACATTCGACGACCAAGGAAAGCGTAGCTTAACCACGTGTTTCAACCTTTGGCAAATTAAGCTGCGTCCAACCTCGTAACTTAGACGCCGTAATCGCAGAAATTAATTGGGAACACCATCTTAAAAGCCACCCTACCTAATTTGCCAAACGAGGGCGCATATTAAGGCACCTATTCGAGCCCCCAGATTTATCATTCCAAAATGGCCACGTAAACATACCCAATAAAGCAAGTAATTTAAGGCGCGATAACTAGCAGATATTGGTACCCCATAATGCAAAGTGCCGGTAGCGTCACAAGTAGCAGAAGGAAATCGCCATGCCGGTAGTTCGCGTTATGTAATAAAGTGTGCCTAGGTTTGGTGATACATTTTCCAGGCTAGAAAATCGTCCTTATATCCATGCCTCGTTTTTGTATTATTTTGATTTATAAACATTAAGGAAAATAATCTTCAATCTCATTGTAATGTTAGGCGAGTGAAAGCTTTTAGTAATGGCCTGGGTAATTATAAAATGCCCTGTTGGATTATTGCTGTCTGTATGAATCCACCTGGTTAATCATGGGTTATTCGCCACCGTTTCACTACAAAACACTGCAAAGCAATGAACCCAGACAAATTAAAAAGAGCAGGCGAAAACTATTTGTAGGATAAATATAAAATGCATAGTAAGCTTAACTTCAAAATGGGAAACATTTAACTGGAGAAATACTCATAAATATAAATGACCTACACACGGCACAGAGCATATCTCAAAACAACTACTGACAACGATTAATGATCGAAAAATTACCCTGTAGTAATATACCAAATAATATGATAAGTTTTAAATTATTCAGATACATATATATATAACCTGATATGTAAAACAAAATAAAAAACGGATAATTTCTACTTAAATATAGCCCCATGAGAGAAAATGAATATGAGACTACTACTAAAATTGTAAAATTAAACGAAAGAAATAGAAAACTTCAATGAAATTCTGCCGAGTGAATTGTTAAGTGAACTCAATTTCAATGTAAAAATGTTTGCCTTCTCCACAAAGGTTGGTATACGTAAATTCTAGATTCTTGACTTAAAAACAATCTCACATTATTGTTAAATATATGCCATGATCATTTAGGTTAAATACAAACATTCTATAGTCATGGAGCCAAACGTTTGCAGGAGATACTTGGGTAATTTTAATAAATCTGTTTGGTATTGTCTTTAATCGTGCATAAAATTTGGCATTTAACTAATAATATTTGGGTATCATACATTAATTCTCTCACAACCTGGATGAAAAATTTTGAAACATCACAGCTATACCGACCTCGTTCACAGCAACTTTATTCCAGTGTCTCCCAGACGTTTTCGAGCCTTCGCCCTCCAGGATCCATAAACCTATACTCAACGCCCCATCATAATAATTCTTGATTCATTTTGAAAAATGGTACAACCATATAAAATGTCGTCAATGTAAATATTATCTAACATATAAACATAAGTTCTTAAATATGATGAAGATAGTCCCAAAAGAATTCATCAAATGAGTAACGTGGGTGAGCAAGTAACCAGGTACCCTATTCTTGAATCTCTGGATAGTCTGATTTCAGCTGAGTAGGCAGATGGTTATATAGTCGTATGTTCATATTAAGAAATGACGATGACAATCCACAATTAGTGGTATTTAGATTTTATTTGCCTCTTGTGGAGTAGTTATGGATGTTAGATCTTAATTGTTAAGTTTCTAGATTAGATTTCACATGAATCAGAGCCTTAGAGATATATAAACTAAATGAAGTCATGATTCTATACCTAATAAAAAAAGTTTTGCAGGAATCGTGGTGGTTTTTAGCAAGAGAGCGAATAGCATCATTTGCATTTAGATCAATGAGTTTTTAGCGCCAGTTAATATTCAAAGCGTAATTTTTCAGAACGAAAAAAAAAAACATTTCTTAAAGTTTCTTCTCCATATTGTGCAGCATCCTGAGAACAGCAGAAATTGCATTACAGTTTGATGAGCCAACTTTGCCTGGTAATGAATCTGTGCTTCTGCAGTTTATGGCAACCGTGTTCAAACCTTTCAAGGTGCATTTCGGTGGAATGAGTAGGTTTGCCATCAGCTCCTTTGTCACATCTACCCACCCTGTAACATTGTGTACTGTTATGGCTGGAATTTTAGGTGTCTTTGAAATGGACGGCTGAGTCTCCATCGTATCAGTCGTTTCAATGGGTACAAATCTTTTGGTTTGGGTAATTTCAGGAGATTTAAAAACCCTCCTTCTTTTTAAGGGCGTACCATTTTTCATAGAGATGACAGTGAAGCTTCCGTCATCCTGACCATGCGATGTGTGTGCTTGTAGGCCGGTGTTTATATTTTTGACAAGCGGGAGGGCTGGATTGACTTCCACTACAGAAGTAGATGGTGATGCAAAGCTAGGGTTCATAGGTTGTTTTGCCTGGTCCCACTCGGGAACAATTGTGTCCATTCCGACCGGTTCGTTTGCGGCTTGTGCTTTGGTTTTTTGTGCCTTTTGCTTTTTACAGTGCCTGTATTGGCTGCAACAGGTGCTGCAGCAGCAGGAGATGATAAGGCCGGTGTCTGCGTAAGTCCTATTTTACCTATTCTTTCAGAAACCCCTTGCACATCGGCATCTGCTATTTTCTGAATCGGGTCAGGCAAGTTATTTTTCACAATTTTCAGGCACTTGCTTGAAACAAGACTATTTTTGTTTGGTAGCTCGAAGCTATAAATGGGTTCAAACATACCCTGCAGCGGCAAAGCAGGGGGCATTGATGTGCCCCATTTTTTAACCTTGTCTTTCTCCATTTTAGGAGATGATTCTGTCTGTGAAGCGATGTTTTTCAGAGCCAGAGCTTGCTCCAAAATGGTACAATACCCCCAAAGAGGTTTACAATGGGTTTGTAGCAATGGTACGACAGTGATGGGTCCTTCGGGAAACTCGTCAAATTGCCAAAGTAAACATCGCTGAAGAGCCAGGAGCTGGGCGGCAAATTTAGCTAGCCGTTCAATTGGTTTGACTGACCAGGGAGCCTTGGTACATAAAAATTTTTATATTTGCATTACTGATTAGAATTAATTACTAAAGATTAAAACTAGCATATTAATGCAACCTGGACACCATCTGTGGCCCCAAGTGCTATCGTCTAAGTTTAAATATCAAAAATTTTAAATTTTCAAAGTTCAATTTTGCTCTAAATTGATACAATAGTCCCTATAGGATTTGAAAAGAAGTCATTTTGTGACCAAATGTAGTGTTGGGGTTTAACTTTGGGAAACCCTAGGGTGGGACCCACCCGCTTCCCCAGTGAGTGAATTGCATCCTGAAGTGCTTTACTGGGTTGCCAAAATGAGATGACCTTGATGTGTTTGAGGAGTAAAGCACCAACCAGGAGTAAGTGGAGCTGGGTTAATTCCTTCCAGATACCTTGCAGCCTTAGTGTTTATGGTATCTCCTGAATCACCAACTTGATGTCTTCTCTGTCTTTTTGATGTATCGTATGTGCTCTGTCTGAAAGCCAATGAAGGGTGGACGCCAATTCAGTCTCTGTCTCTTGTCCGTCTCCTGTCTCTGATAAGGTACTCCATGGTGTTGAGCAGCATTTTATCAGTCTGGAACGCTAAAACCAACATTTGAGCCAATTTTTCTCCCGGATCTTGTTGCGAATGGACTGTGGGAGCGCCAGATGATTCCATTACCAAGCAAAGCGCTCGGGGACTGCAGCATTGGTTATTATTATTATTACTTTTTATTTGCCCAGAGATCACAATACAAAAATACCAGGTGGGTGGAGTATGTACATGACATAAGGCACGTCAAATGAGGAGCAAAGACACAGGCTCAGTTAAGATACATAAAAGAATAGATGCTCATAGTTACATAAGTGTTTGGTACAAACCCATGAACATCGGCTGTAACATGCACATACAATATCAAATTCAGAAAAATCATTGATCACAAACATGAATCAGACCATGACCATTGCTAGAAACTAAAAGTATGAACTTACTGGTTGGGAATATTGTTGAGATATTCGCCAACCAAGTAGAACATATTACGCTGTAGATATCTTTTTAATTTATGCCTGAATGCAGCAGTTCCCTGTGTATCCTTGATACTTTTGGGTAGTTTGTTAAATAATCTGATGCCCATTTCATTGGGTCCTAATTTCAATGCTTTAGTTCTTATATTCCCACAATGGAAGTCATTCCTGGCTCTGGTGTAATGATGATGATAGGCAGAGTTAAGAGAATAGTTGCCGATGTTATTTTTTATATTTAGAATTAGAAACATAATGTAGATGCATGGGAGTGGTAGCAAATTTAATTCACGGAAAATAGGCCTTGATGGAGCATTGTGAGGTTTCCTGGTGATGATTCTAATAGCTTTCTTTTGCATTTTAAAGATGGTTTGAGAAATAGCAGCTGATCCCCATAATATTATACTGTAGGTTATATTTGAATAAATTTCCCCATAGTACAAATTGAGTAGTACAGTTTTACTTGTAGTTTCATACAGGTGTCTTAATAAGTAGCAAGTTGAACTGAGCTTGTGTTGAAGGGCTTTTACATGAGTATCCCAAGAAATATTTGCACATAGAGAAATACCTAGAAATTTGCATTCTGTCACACGCTCAATTGATAGGTCATTGATTTTTACCAGCAGATCATCTGACACGTTCTTATTGCGTGTAAAGTTTAATATTTTACTTTTATTTACATTTAAGTCTAGAAGGTTGTCTGTACACCACTTGTTTACTGCAAGTGTGACAGACTTAGATTTTTCCACGAGGCTGGGATATGTTTGTGTTGATATTATTACATTAGTGTCATCAGCGTACAACACTGGTATTATTCCATCATTATTTGGTAAGCAGTTAGGTAGGTCATTGATGTAAATCAGAAAGAGGAGTGGCCCAAGGTTTGAGCCTTGTGGAACACCTTTGTTAACTTGGTATGCTTTGGATGAATATTTTGACCCATCAACTGATAACACTACTTTCTGAGTGCGATTATGAATATAGGACTTCAACCAGTTTAAAGGACTTCCTCTAATTCCTATTCTATTGAGTTTAATTAGTAGTCTATTGTGGTTTACATTATCAAAAGCCTTTGACAAGTCAAAAAAGATTCCAAGAGTTTTGCGTTTAGCATCTAATGAATTAGGTATGCTGTCGATTGCCTGACATATGGCAGTTGTGGTAGACCTTTCAGATCTAAATCCATGCTGAGAATTTGAAAGTAGGAAGTTTTTTTCGAGATAAGATGCTATTTGCATATACCTGGCTTTTTCGAATATTTTAGCAAATGTATTTTGGATGGCTATTGGTCTGTAGTTATTCAAATCATTTACACAGCCATGGTCTTTATAAACGGGCACTACTTTTGATTCTTTTAATTGGGATGGGAAAATCCCTTGTATCAAAGATTCATTAATTAAAAATAAAAGGGGTGCTTTTATGGCTTCAAAACAATGATGAACAACTTTACCAGGAATTTCATCTGGGCCAGTACTGAATTTGTTTCTGAGTGAGGAGACAATAGTTTTTAGATTGGTTTCAGAACATGGCTTGGCAAACATTGACGATGGTGCATTTGCTAAAAGCACATTGGCTGGAGAAGTAGTTAGGCAAGGAGCTGATATGTAGAATTTGTTAAATTTATTAGCTAGAGATGAATAGCTAGTGGCAGTGTTATTTTCAGGGTTACAAAGTTTTGGGAGAGTGAGTTGTGGATTTTTCTTACCTCTACAGTCATTAATTATTTCCCATGCAGTTTTGGCCTTATTATTGGAATTAAGTAACTTATTATCATTATAGGTTCTTTTCGTGGTAGAAATCAGTTTACGGTAATACTTTTGAAATTCCTTATAGAGTAACCTTTGTTCATGATTGTTTGAACTTTTACTGGAGATAGCAAGTTTTTTTAAGGATAGTTGAGTAGTAACGGATCTCATCAGTTAGCCAAGGCTTACATTTAGTTCTATGAAATATTTTATGATGTGTTACTGGGAAACACATTTCAAAATTGTGTTTGAAAATTGAATAAAAGTAATTGAAACCTTCGTCTACTGACTTAAGGTCATAGACATTGTTCCAGTTTTGGGACTGTAGAAGGAGCGGAAAATGCTGCATATTTCCATGAGTGAGAGGCCGCCTTGGGTAAGTTTTATCATTTGGACTATCCATTGGTTGGTTAGTATCGATACTTATTTTCACCATGCAATGGTCTGTTATACCTAGGTCACTAACAGTTGTGACTACTTTTTCATGGTTAAGGTTGGTCACAGCGTAATCAATTAGGGTGGCAGATGTGGGAGTGACTCTGGTAGGATTATTGTTAAAACATTCCATGCCATAAGTTTTGAACAGATTCAACAATTCGGATCTGTGAGGGGAGTCAACTACGAGATTACAGTTGAGATCGCCGTTCAGCACGAGTATCCGGTTGCTTGCATATAAGGAGCAAATGAGTTGGTCCAGTTTTTTAATGAATGAATGAAAATCACCAGTTGGTGATCTGTAGATGGAGATGAGCACGAGCAATCCCACTGGAGTTTCCAGCCTGTCAGTTGAACTCTTCCAGAGAAATGGGAGACGGAGGCAGCAGGATTGTGCTGATTTGGTCATCGAACTGGTCCCAAAAAATTGTCCAATCTACAATGGCATAGTCCCGGATGATTTTTGGTGGCATCTCCACCAAAGGTTTCCTCACGATCTCATTTCTTTACTTTAAAATTCCATAATTTGAGGAGATCTCAACATTGACATAACTCTAAACACTAGCAATTGCCAGGCTCTTTAAAATCTTTTGCTTTCATATCATTTATACCTTGCAAACAAACAGCAAAAACTAGAATAGGTAGAACATTTTATGTATCTTGGGAGTGGTTTGGACCAACACGGTCAAAGTAGTAGGGACGTGAGGAGAAGAATTGTGCTAGGCAAAGAGGCTTTCATAAGGAGGAGGGAGTTGATGAGAGGGACGTTGAGTGAGGATATTAAAAAAAGACTCGTGAAAACTTTGATATGGAGCGAAGCTATGTACAGCGCGGAAACGTGGTCATTGAAGATGGAGGATGGACATAGAGTGGAGGTGCTGGAAATGTGAGTGTGGAGAAGAATGGAGAAGGTGAAATGGACAGAGAAGAAAACAAATGAGGAAGTACTTGGTATGGTGGGCGAAGAGAGGGGTTTGTGGAGGCAGGAAAAGTGGATGAAGGGGGTGTTGACCGGCAGTGGGATGTTGAAGACTGTGATAGAGGGTAGAATGTTGGGCAAAAGAGGAAAGGGAAGGAACAGGATAGGGTTGTTGGACGGGATGAAGGGAGGAAGAAAGTACTCAGAGATGAAGAGGGACCTGATATAGAGTAGGATGATGGATTTTGTGTTTTGTTAGGAGTAATAAAATATTTGTTTGGTAGTTGTGTCCATCCAAAAACCTCCCTTAACCGTAGCCTACCTAATAATAAACGAACAGCCTACTCGATTTTCTGCCTGCCTAGATAATGTAATTGCCAATTATGGTCCTGAACTGTGCAGTAGAAGTGTTATTGACTATCTCCTATCTGACCATCAAGTTATAAGCTTCACTTTTAAGACTCAAATTTCTCAAAACAGGTAAAACCATTGTCATGAGACCCATAACAATATGAGGGCGGTTAAATAAGTACCCGTGTTTGACGATAAAAGTCGTTTCTGAGAGAAGTGTATGTTATTATCGTGTGCTGCCATCTGTCAAATGACGGTGAAACAAATTTCAGACTGATTTAAAGGTTAGTTTGGACTTGGCAGGCATTCAAGTAAGACGTGTTTCTTTCGTGATATTCACTAAGATGTTCGGTAATTCGCTTTTTGTTTTTGAACGGGAAGAAATGCAAGGAGGTAAAAGCAAAGTTGGATGCTGTTTAAGGGGACACTTTGCCATGTATGACCACAGTTAGATATAGTTTCAACGAATTTGAACGTGGGCGAACATCTGTTTTTGATGAGGAGTGACCAGGTTGCCCGACAGATGTGGTTAGTAAGGAAATCATTCAAAAAGTCCATGCCATGATTCTCGCTGATCGATGAACAAAAGTGCATGAAGTAGCAGAAGCCGTGGGTGTGTTGACCGGAACGGCAATTAATATTTTACATAATAAGTTGGCGATGAAAAAATTGTCGGCCCGATAGGTGCCGCGATTGCTCACGGTGGACAATAAGCTGATCCGGCTGTCAACTTTGAACTTTGCATGAACTACTTCTTCATTTCTAACACAGGCACATACTGAACCGCCCTTGTTTAGAAGGTTTAGAGAGTTTCCAACTGCTTCTATCTTGCATCTATTGGCAGTGTATTTGTGCAGACTCTGTAGATCAAACTTGTTTTTCCTGTTTAATCACAGAAATGACAGAGCACTGCCCACAGACAGGATAAGGAATGGTTTGATATTAATCATTCAAATTTAAATACTAACAAAACTCAGCATATTGTGAGCAGTCTTAAATCAACTGGGAGACTCACATCAGTCAGACCTGTAATAAACTGGAGTACAGCTGTTTATATGTTAAGAAAGCTCAACTTTCTCATTTCAAATGGGTATCGGTTGACACTTTACCATGCCTTCTTTCAATGTCATTTGAATTATGGTGTTATGGCGTCATTCCCCACGTGTTAAACAAATCTTGCTACTACAAAGAGAGCTATTCACTCTCTTGCTAATATACCACCACATGATTTTCTGCAAAACTTTTGTTACTAGGTATGGAATCATGACTTTATTTAGTCAAAGGCTCTGATTTGGAAGACTACCACAAAGCAAGGGAAATACTAAGGAGAAGGCAAGTGGAATTCTCATCTTACCAGCTGCTGGTAAACAAACTAAATGAATATTGCATTAGGAATCTAGTAGGGGATGTAAATTTTAAGAAATTGAAGGCAGAACTGCAAAGATTGGGATTTATAACAAAAAGCGTAACCCAATGAACAACTACTAGACCTGCCACTAAAGACAGAGAACAAGGGAAAACCAATGGTATCAAACAATTGATACCAGTTTACCACTCCATACCATGGAAAGATCCGCAACCAGGCGATCTTCTCAAAGTAGAATGGCTGCTGACCATGTGAGTAATAATCACAAAATTCCAAAAACCTAAGGGCGTGATACAGTGCCACAAATGCCAGGGCTTTGGGCACACGAAGAATTATTGTGGCATTCGGCCCCGCTGTGGTAAGTGTGCCGGAGCGCATCTAACTGCTGAATGCGAGACAAAAGACCACTGCACTGCACCCGCAAGGTGCGTGAATGGTGCAATAGACCATCCTGCCAATTATCGCCGTTGTCACATTTATCAATGAGAAAACCAGCATAGATTAGCACGAGAGAAATGCAACACGAATTCCCAAGGATCACCCTAAGGGAAAACATACATCCCTGCCTCGGTTCCTGTAGCAAATGCTTGGGCAGCTTGTACCCTTTAAAGCAATTATGCGCATTGCACCAGCTTAATGACTACTAAGCTCCGTAACATATGTCTCCTCAGTTGGAATTGCAATAGCATACTCGGCCACCAAAGGGCATTCAAAAATCTAATAACTGGTAATTTTGATGTAGTCGCCCTTCAGGAGATATTTAAGACCAAATTATTCACTACAACTGCATAATTATACAACATATCAGCATGACCGCGACACCACTTGCGTGCTTATCGCAGTCAAAACCTCTACAGAGCACAAGGCAATGAAAGCACACGCCCTTAGTACAATTGAATATGTTGGAACATGATTCCCAACAACCATAGGTGAACTTGACATCTATTCTGTTTACCAACCTCCTGGTAAGAAGACTATTGTTTCAGACAAAAATTGTTGCTTATTCCCGAATGACAGACACGTCGTAGCCATCGGCAATTGGAACTTAAAACACGCGGAATGGGGGTGGGGAGCTGCTAATGATAATGACCGGCATTTACATAAAATTGTGAATCCCATCATTGTAGACATGGAAGCCCCATTATCGGCAATGTGCATTGATGCCTTTGGAGGGGAGGATAGGAGGGGAAAGTTTTTTTGATTCCAGGATGAATCTTCCCTCTGTATTTTTTCCTTTGTCTGCTCAACAGTTTCGAAGAGTGTGCCTGCATCATTTTCCATCAAAATGATGTCGTCCATATTGCTATTTACGCCTTCCGATAATGGAGGGTGGTCAATTTGAGCTTCCAATTCCATTGTCTTTTCTGAGCTGGTGGTGGCTCTCATTTGTTTGGCCTGTCTGCTATTGTTATCGGAAGGAAACATAATTGCAGCTATTTGTGGAGGAAGCATTCGCTTCCCAGCATTTTTGTTATGCCATTTTGCTGGCTTTCACAGGGGACCTGATCATCTTGTCCTATCCTAGTCTCCCACTTGAAAAGATAACAAAGGGGAAGGGAACGCCTTTAGAAAAACTAAGAGACCCCGCAGTGACCCCCCCAACTGATCCTCTTTGGCAAGCGGACAGGGCACAACTGGTCTGAGTCAAGGATCTCTCTATCCTGCCCACCAAAGCCTTAATGAGTGGAATTCCCCTGTGGCCCTCGAGGTGCAAGCCCTTTTTCCAGTTGGCAGGGGAGTGCGACCTTATGGGGACACAAAAATGACACCACCCGATGGTGAGAAGGGCCTCAGCCTTCCTCACTTGGCACTCACTTTGTTAGGGCCTATCCCACATGGGAGACTAAGTCTAAATGTCTTAACTTACCAGGGCTCACCTGGGTTCAAGTGAAAATGTCGTGTGTGGACACTTACTAACTTCCCAATCGGGAAGAGAGGAGAATGGTTATGAGTAACCCTTGGTCCAGTTCAAGAATACTACTCTTAGCAGTTCATCAGTTCAACCATGTGGTTTGAAAACCCCCCAGTAAAAAGGGTAAATATATCAGGTTTATGTATGGGAAGGTTCCATTGTTGCCGACCTCTCTATAACTTAGGATCCCCTGGCCCCGGCATGATCTGATGTTGTGTGGGCTTGTTGGGAAACCAGGCGCCACTAAAATAATATATGGCAAACAAAAAATCATATAACTACATAGGAAAAAATAAGCAAAATATATAAAAAAGATGATAAAAACTTTATTTTAAAAAAATCAAAATTTCTCTTTAAAAAAAGTCAATCCAAGACCAGTGCTATTAACAATAAAAAAATAAGATATGTAAGTTTAGTCATTAGTATGTCTCTGTCCTGTTGACAATGTTTCAAGCACCATGTTATTACTCAAATTTATTTTTACTCTCTTTCACTTGCTATGGCTAATTGCCAACTCACTAGAAGTCTTTCTTTCTTATTCTCCTTCACTAACACTGGGCAGGTACACATTCCTCATTTACACATTCGATTGCCACTGTTTCCTTTGTGAGCTGTTTGCACTAACATTGACACTGACGGGGTGAACAATTGTCGTATTGATGCAGCAAATTTCTTGCACATATTAATGCCACACCAATGAGTACTGGCTGGCAGCATCTCATCATCAGGAACAAAATTGCGGCCTTCAGGACAATCACATGGGAAAAGGTTTCCTCGCCCTCCCCTGATGATGGCTTATGGCACCTAGCTCGAAGCCTCCGGGGCGAGCCGTGGGATGAGGTGCATCTGCGCACCATGACCGGGATCCTGCAAATGGCAGAGAAGGCCATGGAGATGGCTAAACACATTAAGGTATCGTCTCTTTCCGAAGGAAATGCTGACCAAGAAGACCCCCTGCAATCGCCAGTGCAGCCGCCAGGAATGCCACGCCATGTTCGCAAATGCAAAGAGATCCCACCAATCATGGACGAAGACCTTTGAGAGTGCCTGCAGTATGCGGTCGTTCCAGTTTGTAGAGTGACAGCCCCAGATCTTATTGGCATATGGGCCAGAGGAGAAGCCGTGGCCAGAGGTCGGCTGTGGTGGCTTTTGGGGTTAAACATTAAGGAGTTGTCATGTTTTAATGGCGGAGAGAAAATTCTGTTGGTTTTTCTAAGGGATCTGGAAATTGCACAGGTGGAGTTGTCTTTGGCTGTTAAAGTTGATAGGTGAGATTCCCAGTTTTAGTTTTGAATTTGGCAATTTCCAGTTTGGTTTTGTTGCAAAAATGCCAATATTCTTGTTTGTGAAGAGGAAGTCGTAAGTGTTGCCAATGTGTATGTGGAGCGTTTCAGGTATTTATGAGATTTATGATGTGTGGCGGAAGGATGAGTTTACGAGTGTTTTCTGGAGACTGATTTCATGACTTTGTTAAGGGCATCTTGGAGTATATTTGTCAAGAGAATGGCACGGATGTTCATGTCTTCATAAGACGGGTTGTCTAGGGTAATAAGGGGATGTAAAAGGGTTGAAAGGGTGTCTGGAAGTCTATGCCAGTCAGTAGTAGTTTTAGGGGTTTGTAGGGTGCGTCGACAGCTATGGTCATTTTGCACCACTGTCATTACGTAAAACTTATGTTCCTTTTAAACTAGGAATAAGTAAACAAATAAATACGAATAAATATATAAATAAATAATATAAACAAAAAAAAAGGAAAATGCTAAAATCAAAAGCATTAAAATAATGAGCTCCAAAGCTAAAGCTGCCCCATTAAACCAGTATACCTTAAAAAACTTAAGACTCGGTTTATAGACCCAGAGTCATCCCCTAAAATATTTCTTAAGTCTCCCCTTATCTTCAACATGTCTCTGGCCCTTTGGTATGTTGTACATTCCGTCAGGATATGTTTTATCGTCAGGGCTTGGAAGCACTCATTGCAGCGGGGCTGTTCTTTTACCTCCGCAAAGAGGTACGAATGAGTGAGGGCAGAGTGTCCTATTCTCAGGCGCGTAATCATGACCTCTTCCCTCCGAATTTTCCGGATGGAAGAGGACCATGGTGAAACGACCGGTTTTATTGCCCTGAGTTTATTATTTTGCAGAGACTGCCAAGTCTCCTTCCACTGATGCAGGACCGAGTTCCGCAAGGCGGCCTTTACGTCCTCCATTGGAACCAAGGTGGAGTCGGTCTCGGGTTGTCGAAGGGCATCCTTCGCTGCCTGGTCAGCTTTTTCGTTGCCTCTTATGCCAACGTGACCAGGAGTCCATATAAAGGAGACCCTGTTCCCCTTTCTCTGAAGGGACAACAGGGTATAATGGATCTCCTGGACTATCGGGTGCACAGGTGCAAAGACCGATAAAGATTTTAGGGCGCTCAACGAGTCGGTGCAGATGAGGAAAGAGCCATTGCTTTCTTTTATTTCTCCTAGGGCCGTCCTTATGGCTGACAGCTCGGCTGTGAAAATGCTGCAAGAAGTGTGCAATTTTTTCCTCACGACTCCATGGTAGTGGGACACGACCGCATAGGCACATGCAGATTCTGACTTTGACCCGTCGGTGTAGACTGGGACAAAGTTGGAAAGTGAGCTGAGGACGGCACTAAAGAGCTGCTGGTATTCGGAATCGGTCGTCTTGGCTTTGCGGCGTGCACTGGCAATGAGTTTAATATCCGGCATTGGTGTTAACCAAGGCGGATACTTAGCATAGGAGACGGGGCATATTTGAGGAAATGTAAAATTTACCTCATTAATAAAATCATTAAAACGAACGGCAAAGGGCCTAGTTGCCCTTCTCCGCCTGTTAAATAAGTCTAAAAACCGTTGGTTAAAAACTATGTTAAAACAAGGGTGGATTGTCTCTGACAAAATTTTACAGGCATAGTTGCCCATTAAAATCATCCTGCGGGTTTCCAACGGAGGCTCCCCTGCGTCTGCAAGTAAGCTTGGGACTGGGCTTGTTCTAAATGCCCCGGTGGCCAACCGTATCCCAGCATTGTGGACACATGTGAGTGGTCTCAAGTAAGACTCTCGTGCTGAGGAATACACTATGGAACCATAGTCCAGTTTGGATCGCACCAAGCCTCTGTACAATAAAAGCACGGTGGTGCGGTCTGCTCCCCAAGTGGAGTGAGTTAAAAACTTTAAAACGTTGAGGGTTTGGCGACACCTCTCGCGTAACACGCGGATATGCTCCCGCCAGTTCAGCTTTTGGTCCAGGATCATGCCGAGAAAGCGGACGGACTCCACAAATGGAAGAATCCTACCCAACAGGGTTAGGGTCGGGGTAACGTGGTAACCGCGAAGACGGTGAAAGTGCACGCATTTCGTTTTCTCCATGGAGAAACGAAATCCGTTCTTTCGCGACCACTCTCCCAGTTTGTTTAGAGTCACCTGGGCTTGCCTGGAAGCGTTTGGCAGTCGTGTCGACCGGCAAAATATAGCTAAGTCGTCCACATAGAGCGATGCCATCACCGGGGCATTGATGCATTCCACCACGTCGTTGATGGCGATGGCAAATAACGTCACGCTCAGTACTGAACCCTGGGGTACCCCGTTCTCCTGTGTAAAAGATCGGGATAAGTGCTTCCCAGTCCTTACTTTAAAAAGGCGGTTAGTTAAAAAATTTCTGATAAATAGGGCCATGTTGCCTCTAAATCCCCACTTGTGGAGCGTGTTGAGGATTCTCCATCGCCACACACTATCATAGGCCTTCTCCAGGTCGAAGAAGACTGCTATGACGTGTTGACGGTGGAGAAAGGCTTCCTGGATGAAGTTCTCAGTGCGCACCAGATGGTCTGTCGTGGACCTGCCACGCCGAAAGCCGCACTGAGCGTCGGAGAGCAGGTGTCGACTCTCCAAGCACCACATGAGACGTCGGTTTACCATCCGTTCCATCACCTTGCACAGGCAGCTGGTGAGAGATATGGGACGGTAGTTGTTCGGGTCATTTTTGTCCTTGCCCTGTTTTAGGATTGGTATCACGATGGACTCTCGCCAGGCATTTGGAAAACTGCCCTCGTTCCAAAGTTGGTTGAGGGTATTTAGGACCTCCCCAATCGCAGTTTCCGGAATGTTCCGGAGAAATGCGTTGTGGATTTCGTCCGCCCCTGGCGAGGTGTAATGGGAGTCTTCGATGGCGGATTTAAGCTCCCAGGACGTGAAAGGCTCATTGTAATATTCCCGTGTAGGACCTGCACCAAATTTGAGAGGGACTCTCTCGCATCGCCTCTTCCTGTACACAAAGTCCGCGGTATAGCCCTCGTCACTGCTATTGGCCGCGAACTGACTGGCAAATATGTTGCTTATTTCGGCAGGTGAATTAACCACCCGGCCAGCAACAAGCAATGGCGAGATGACAAATGAGCCCTTTGACCCGGAGATTTTCTTCACTTTGTCCCATACCTGACCAAGTGGCGTGCGATGGTTGATGGTAGAGACGTATTCTATCCAGGAAGCCCTCTTGGCCTCCTTCACGGCCCTTCGAGCTCGCGCTCTCAGGCGGCGGTACGATGCCAGATTAGTTGCCGTGGGATATTTTCTAAAAATATGCAGTGCTTTTTTCCTCGCCCGAATCGCCCGGTCGCATTCCCCGTTCCACCAAGGGACAGGAGCTCGATTAATGTTCCCGGACGTTCGAGGGATACTTTTCGTAGCTGCCGCCAACAGCGTTGAACTTAGTTTATCGACGTTGTGCAACGCGTCGAAACTTGCGTCGTGTTTATATGTAAACGTACGCTTGAAAAGTGGCCAGTCCGCACGGTTAATACGCCACTTTTCCGGAGGTTTTGAAATGGTGGGCGAAGAGTCTTCTTTAACGAGTAGAAGAGGAAAATGGTCACTCCCACAGAGATCGTTGTGGGTGGACATTTTCAGCTTTGGGGCTAGACTTCTCGAGCATAGACAAAGATCTATTGCTGAGAATTCCCCATTAAAGCTGTTAAAGCGGGTTTTTTCGCCGCTATTTAATAAAAACAGGTTAAAATCCTCAATAAAGTTGGATAAAATTCGACCTCTCCTATTGCTTTGGGTTTCTGGCCCTCCCCAGAGAGGATCATGGGCATTAAAATCTCCCATCAAAATGAACGGCTGAGGAAGCTGGTGGACAAGGGCTTCAAGGTTCAGGCGGGTCACCGGTGCACCCTCTGGCAGATACACGTTGCATAACGTCATCCTCTCAGGGGTGTGCACCGTGACAGCGACGGCCTGGAATGGAGAGTTCAGTTGGACTCGCGAGGTGTAAAGGGCCTCACGGGCCGCAACTGCTACTCCCCCTTGGGCTCGTTGGCCACTTAGGTCATCCGTTCTAAAAACAGTGAACCCCTTCAAAATACCCTTATCTTCAGCCTTAAAATGGGTCTCTTGGAGACAAATACAAGAGGGTTTAAAATCTTGGATTAAAAGGGCCAGCTCCTCCTTGTGCCGATAAAAGCCATTGCAGTTCCACTGCAGAATGGAACACATTTAAAGTGTTAAATTAAAATAAATAAATAAGATGACTAAAAAGGGAGATGACCAACTCTATTGAGGTTATCGCTTGAAGCGATGTTTCCTCTTCCACTCGTTTGCGAAGACCTCAGTATCGGAGATACTCTGGTCCTCTTCAATTACCTCCGGCTTCTTTGGCTTCACTGGAGGCGGCGGGGAAGGTGTATTCTCACGCCCTTTTGGCGTGTTCCCCTTGGTGGTTTTCTGTGGGCTCTTCTTTGAAGGGCCCACAGGAGTAGGTGGCTCCTTGTCCACCTTACTCTTCCCATCCTTCACCCTTTTGGGTTTAGGCACTTGCGTGTTTTCAACTGGGGATTCTTTCGGTATCTCCGTCTGCGTGGCGATGGTACACTTTACACATTGCGTGGTTGCAACGGAAGCAAAGGACCGGGAGAAAGTTGGAGCGATTAGCGCCCTGTATTTTCTCCTCGCTTCCGCATATGGGATTTTTTCAAGGGTTTTTATCTCCATGACTTTCCTCTCTTCTTTCATCTTCGGGCAATCACGAGAGTACACTGGGTGTGTACCCTCGCAATTGACACAAAGAGGTTCCGAAGAGCACTCTTTTTCCTCGTGCGCGTCTTTGCCACAGCGCGGGCAGGTGGCCTTACCCTCGCAGCGCGACGCGACATGGCCGAACCGTTGGCATTTGAAACAACGCACGGGATTTGGGATGAATGGCCTCACTGGTACCGATTCATAGCCCACAAACACCTTGTCGGGTAGTCTATCACGCGCAAACGTCAAGATCACGGAGGTGCTGTTTACGTTTTCTCCGTTGCGCCTTGTGGTGAGTCGACGACAATCAGTCACTCCCTGAGAGAACATTTCTCTCTTGATTTCTTCCATGTCCACGTATAGGAGGTCGTAGTGACTGATGACTCCCCGACAGGTGTTAAGAGTGCGGTGCACCTCCACCTTAATCGGAATGTCATGGAGCATTCCCATAGCAAGCAGTTTATCGCTTTGTGTATCGTTCAGGGTCTCTATAAGAAGTGTACCATCCCGGAGCTTCTTCACGCTCTTTGGGTCCCCAGGCACAATCTGTGACAAAACTCTGCGAATTAAGAAAGGAGAAACCTTTTTCAAGGTTTCACCTTCCTTTGCACAAGACATAATTAAATAGCGCTTACATGCGCCTATGCACTTTTCTCCCCCGCCGGTGTCCGGACGGGATCTTTTTAGTGGTGGAAAGGGTTTTTCCTCCATGATAATAAATAATTCGTCCCTCGGCCTCCCCACCCGCCACGGAGCCACACATTTGGGACGCCGCTCCGCCAAACCGGAGCGGTCGCCAGGGCTAACTCGAGGGATATAGCGCTTCTGGAGTGGTTGTCTGTTTCGGGGTGGATCTTCGGTGCAAGGGCCCACCAAAACCCTTACATCTCCGACCTCCCTACGCAGACCCCCACAACCTTGGCACTCGCCACCGGAGCGAAAACGCGACGGAAGCCGATTGACCGGGAGTGGCTAGCTCCCGGCCTCCCGTTTACACGAAATCCGGGGCCGAAGAGGGGTATCACTCCCAATTCCATACAGGGCATCCGACACCCTGCTGGGAACCAGAAAGCTCACCCTCCAGGATCCCCTTTTCTCCCTTACGGGTCTCCAGGCACGGCAAACACCTGGGCGGATCGCAGGCCAGATGGTATGGCCGCTCACAGACAGTGGATCCACAGCACTGTCCGGACGCATCCCTTGCTGGCTTGGGGTTTGTTTTCGGGGTTTTCTCCCCGCCCTTTTAGTCGCCTCTTACGACAAGCAGGGATACTGCGGGAGTATTCTCTATCCCCCTACCCGTGGGGGGGTTGTGAATGGTGTTCACAAAATTCTCTGAAACTCAACCCTGACAAGTCTGGACTCATATACTTCTCTAATAAAAATAAAGCCCCTGCTTCATTGGCCATTGACCTAGGGGGAACGTGTGTACCCCAAATTTCTAGTTCCAAGTTTTTGGGAGTTGTTATAAATAAAAATGTATCATGGGATGAACACATATGCAATCTTCGTAGCAGGTTAAATTCCATTTGCTTTCTCATTAGAAGTATTAGGAAATCTGTAAGCCTTGATATCTTACTTTCAATTTATTACGGAGAATTTTATTCTTTAATTATCTATAGTATTCTGTTCTGGGGTTCTTCCCCTCATTCTGATTCAATTTTTAAAGCTCAAAAATGTTTAATACGATTAATATGCAATGCTCCCTACAATGCACCTTGTCTTTCCTTCTTCAAAAGGTTAAATATTCTGACTGTTCCATGTATTTACATTTATGTCGTATGCATTTTCGCTAAAAGTAATATATCCAATTATATGACAAATGACAACGTTCATTGTCACCAAACCAGAGCCTGCAGAGACCTGCATCAAACTTATTGCAGGACTTTAAATACATCCCTGGGGCCTAAATCAATGGGCCTCCTTGCACTGAACAGGCTCCCTTACGATTTTAAGTACGTAAAGGATCCAGTCCTGTTCAAAAAGAAATTAATATCATTTTTAAGGAAAGAACAGTTTTATTCTGTGATGGAATTCATGGAGAAAAAATAACCATACTGAATATGGAACATATTTTATGCAAACAATTATTATTGTGTCATGCTTTTCTGAATTTCATCATTGTTTAACATCTATATGTACATATGACGTGTCCTATACACTTATCTGATGTATCTATTACACTGTGTCAGTGTCTTCTGGGCAAATAAAGATTATTATTATTATTATTATCTGCATATATGTGTAGTTGAGTGTGAGATGATTAAGGGAGGTTGTTTAAGTTGATGTTAAACAGCAGAGGACTAAGCAGGGAGCCCTGCGGGATGCCAGCAGAGGCTGGATGCACTGAAGATAGGACCTGTCCATTGGCAACTGTAAACTTGAGACGGTTGAGATAATTGCGGAGGAGTCTCATGAGCTGAGAGGGGAAATTGTTCACAAAAAGTTTAAAATTGAGGCCTTTGTGCCAGACCTTGTCAAAGGCTTGATTGACATCCAAGAATACAGCGGGGGTGGTGCAGGGACAATATATATATTGGCGGGGCGGCGAAGCATGAATCCACGACTCATTGTTTCAACTAGGCATAGGACTTGGTGGATTGCGGAGGTGTTGGACCCGAAGCCGAATTGTTCAAGGCATAGGATATTTTTGGAAGCGGCATTATTTACAAAGGCCAGTGAGGAAGATTTTTTCAAAAATTTTGGAGAGGTTGGAGAGGAGGGTTGTGGGTCCACTATTGCTGGGGATTGTTCGGTCTCTACCAGGTTTGGGGATAAGGAGGACTTTGCCGGTTTTCCAGGTTTCAGGAAAGGACTGGAGTTAGTAATGGTTAAATTGGTGAGATAGGGAAAGGATAAATGTTTTATGTGGACCTGATAAGGGCCGAAAAACCCACGTGGGTAGTAGTGCAATGAGTGGTCCTTAAAAGGTCCATCCAGTTGCAAAACCTAGATGAGTCCAGTATCTCAAACAGTTTCTTATCCTTAAGGGAAGCAAGGGAGGACATTTGCGACCAAGTCTCCTTAAAAAATGATATCAATTCTGCAGATTCATTCGAATCTGGTTCTGTATGGGCGGAAGAAGTTGCAGGTAAGGAGGGAAAAGAATTAACATTATTTAAAGCAGCAGAAAACGATCGGGTTAAAGGGGCCAGAGAAGGTGCTGCAGTAAGGGTGCGAGCGCCACAGCCGAGTCTGTTTTGCACTCTTGTGAACTGGACAGCCTCTGTAATTGGCGGTATGATCTTGTTTGCAGAGATAACAAGTTGCTGGGATGTCCCTGGATTTGAGGCATTCTGAGGTGGCATGGGCTTCACCACAACGAACACAGTTAGGTGGCAGAGTGCAATGGTTCTTGGTATGGCCAATCGCTTGGCATCAGTGGCACTGGACAGGTTGGGGTGATTTTCAAAAGTAGTCAATTTTGATTGCAAGGCCGGCTAGGTTGGTTGTCGCAAGCAGGGCTTGGACATTCACTGCATGTTCACAAATAATGTGGCAGGTTTGTGTGGGGTATTTAAGGTTAGATTGCAGGCCTGAGGCGCCTTCTGCATCTGAGAGATGGGTGGACCATATTCTGTTCACTGAATCGATTGGACGGCCTTGGCTACACAACTCGGTGAAGATATCTCCATCTGATATCGAGGGAAAAAGACCCCTCAGGGCAAATTCCTTTTTACGTACCCCAGGGAGTTGGCACGTAACGAATGGGATCGTTCTTTCTTTTAAGATTTTACCCCCTTGCCGGTAGTCGTCAACTGTGGAGCATTTGATTACAGTAGAATAACAGACCGTTTGGTCCTGTAGAATGACAACCGGGGGAATGGTACTAACTTTTATTAATTCGGCGTGAAGCACCGGCCAGTCTTTCGTATCCGCGACATGGTAAGGTGGTACTTTTGCCTTGGGGTTTGTTGCTAAAGGAGTGGGGGGAACTGCAGCAGGTGCGCTTACTAGTGGTTCATCAGCTAAAGATGTCAATGCAGAGAATCTGTTTTGTAAGTTAATGTTGGGGACTACCTTATGTGTAGGGTGTGTAATAGCTTCATTTTTTTTTGGAAGTGAATTATCCAGGCGGCTTGAAGAGAACAGATGCTTAGCAGATTCCTTGGCCTTATGGGATACACTTTCAGTTGGGGTTGTTGAAGCTTGACCGAGAAATTCAGGGTATTTGCCGATTATTGATTTAAAAAAGCCTTCTTTGTCTTCATTGGACAAGGAAGAGAAAACATTTAGCAGATGAACATTAAGCTCAGGTGCTGGTAGTCTATAACGTCTTTACGGGCCTTGGCCACCATCCTAGTGGAATACACTGTCAAGTGTTCCTGAGCAGCCGGCTTTGGCATTCTAAGTACGAACTAAATATCATTTTACATACTACTAATTGTACAGGTAGCCGTAAGGTGCAATAGGGAAAGGACCCTATGAAGTGAACCCAGTCGGGATCCCGTGGAGAATGATTATATGGCCGGGAGTAAGGTACTATAAAGTGGTTGATCTTTTGCCACGCAACGTTAACCCTAACAGCCCTAAGGAGTGGACCCTCCCGTTCAACAAGGCGTGCAGTAGAGGTGCAAGCCCTCTGCCAAGTCTCCCCGGACAAGATGACCAGAAATAGGGGGAATGTGAGTGAGCACCACCTGGAGGTGAGAAGAGGGGACTAGTTAGCCCTCCCCCCTGAGTGCCTCAGTCACTTGGTGACCAGTATATATTAAGTAGCAGCGCAGGCAATGATTCTGTATCTGGTCCTAATAAGGGCCGAAAAACCACAAGGTGAGTGCTGAGAGTGGTGGTCCTTAAAAGGGCCGTCCACCTGCGAAACAAAGTGAGATCCTGTGGAGCGCTGAGGTCGATGCCGGGAGAGAGGAGGTGTCCAGAAGGTCAGTGTCAGTGTGCAAGATGTCGAGAATAGTCCAAGAGAGCAATGTCAGCCAGGAGAGAAGTCCAAAATCCCGTCCGGTCGGTGTATTAAAGTAGATAGAGTCAACATGGCAGCTCGAATCTCTGCTGCTCCAATCCGCTTCCACTCAAGTACCGCTGCTCAGCTACGCTCCTTTCTTCATCCCTTTGTCCTCTTCCTCCAAACGACGACCGATGTAGTACTGCGCCTAAACGCATCTAGACCGATTTCCAGCTGCTGCTGATTAACGGTTTTGTGACTTTTAATTTTTTGGTTTAGGGCAAGTTAAGGATGATTATGGTTACAGGATTAGGGTTTTGTATTATGAACTGGTTTTCATGGTAGTGTGTTTCGGGCGTTTATGCTTAAAATGAGGATTTTTGTCGTATGCCCATAGATTGTCTAAGAGGGGGTTATTCGTGGAGGCTAGTGATTTTGGGAATGACTCAGCTATTGATTGGAGGTAGGTGCGTATATCAGGTAGTTTAAGGTCTTTTTGAAGGGAGTCGTTACGGATGAACCAAGGTGCATTAACGATTTTCCTGATGGTTTTGTTTTGGAAAGTGCAAATTTTTCTTAGGTGGGTCTCTGCAATAGCCCCCCATGCCGGGTATCCGTAAGTTAGGATTGGCCTTATCATTGTTTTATATAGGGTTAGTTTTGTATTCAGGTTTAGTGGGCTGCCGGATTTTAGTAGGGGGTAAATTGAGCAATATGCTCCATTAGCCTTGTTCACTGCGTATTGCGTGTGGGCGTGCCAAGTAAGTTTACGGTCGAAGAAGACACCCAGAAATTTGGCGGTGTCCCTTTAGGGTAGTTGGACGTTTTTATAAAATAGCTTTGTTGAGCACGGTTTCTTCCATTCCCTAGCAAAGTTTACGACTTTGCTCTTTTCCGCGTTAATTTGCAGTTTCCAGGAGGTCATCCATTCCTCCACTGAGTCGAGGTGTTCTTGTAGAGTATCGGCTGCTGTGTCTGGACAGAAGGATTGGGAGGCGAGTGCTGTGTCATCGGCATATAAAAAGAGCTGCGTTTTTGGGTGGGCCGGAAGGTCATTTATGAATAAATTGAAGAGGGTTGGGGAAAGGATGGCTCCTTGAGGGACCCCTGCTAGGATGCACCTGGGGTTTGAGAGGTTTGAATTGACTGATACTACAAACGTTCTTGAGGAGAGGAAGGAGGATATTATTTTGATGAGGTTGAAGGATAACTCCGTCTGTGCTAGTTTATGGATGAGTCCCTCCGTCCAGACACGGTCAAAAGCACGCTTTATGTCGAGAAAGGCTACTTGAGTGTGCTTGTTGATGTTGAATCCGAAAGTGATATACTCGACAAGTCGTAGAATTTGGTGGGTGGTGGCCGTCTTTTTAGTGAAACCTGTTTGCTCTGGTCTTAATGGGTTTAAGCAGTGTAGCTCTTCTTGAAGGTGGTTTAAGATTAGTCTCTCCAAGACTTTACCCATGCAGGGCAGGAGACTAATGGGCCGATAGTTTGCGGGATCTTTCGGATCCTTACCAGGTTTTGCTAGTAGGATAATTATAGCTTTTTTCCAGGCAGGCGGGAAGTAGCAATGAGTAAGACAGGCGTTGAGAATGGCTAAGAAGTGTTGGATGTAGGTTTTCGGTAGGTTTTTTAGGTGACAGTAGGAGATGAGGTCAAGGCCGGGTGCAGATTTGGTTTTGGAATGGTTTATGACAGATTGTAGTTCAGGTAAGGCTATCGGAGGGATTGAAGGAGGGGGGAGTGTGAAATGGATTGGAAGGTGGAGTATACTAGGTTGTCAAGTGGAGAGGGATCTGGGTTTCGGAAAATGGACTCCAAAACATCTGAAAATATAGTTGCCTTGTCTTTGTCAGAGTATGCTAGTTTACCCTGGTAAGAGAGCGGGGCAGGAGGAGTAGTCCTCTTTCTGAGAGATCTAGCAAGTGGCCAGACGGAGTTATCCTTGTGCGAAAGGCTGGAAATCTTTTTGTCCCATAATAGGTTTTTATGTTTCCTTAGCTGGGAGGTAAGCAGGTTTCTAAGGGCACGGTATTTGCGGCCATCGATAGGGTGATGAGTACGTTGCCAGAGCTGTCTGGCCTGGTTTCTTAATTGCATCAGCCATATTATCGCGGCTGGAAGGGCAGGACCGGTGAGGTTTTCCGGATTTGGGCGGAGAGCTGAGGTTGCGGCGATTGAGTTGATTAAGTTTGTAAATTTGGAAATGGCAGAGTCGATCAGATCTGTGTTGGATATAATTGGTAATGTAATTGAAGTGGAGCTGCAGGTAGATTTGAATTTGGACCAGTTTATTTTGGAAAAACGGATAGATGGCAAGCTGGGATTGAGCGGAATCGTAAAGGTAAGCGGGCAGTGGTCAGAAGCCACGTTGTCGACGTTGCTGATGGTAAAACTGGGTGGAAGGGAAGTAAGGACGAGGTCTAGGATATCGGGGAGTGCTGGGTTCGGAGGGAAATGGGTTGGTAAAGCTGGTGATATTATGGCAAAGTTTTCAACCTGTTGTAGGCGGCGCAAAGAGTGCCCCCGGCTAGAATTGGTCCTGCAACCCCAGGCCGTGTGCTTGGCATTTAAATCACCACCCAGTATAGATCTGGAAGCTAGTATAGTCGAAAGGGCATCCAGATCGTCCTTGGGGAGCTTGTAGCGACTGGGGGGGAAGTAGGCAGACCAGATGCGTACCAGGCCTTCTCTGGTCATAATACTGATACCGACCAGTTCTAGCGTATTGGTTTTTGGTGGGCAAAGTTGGTCGCAGGGGATATGCCTTTTTATGAGAATGGCAACACACCTCCTTGGCTATCGGGTCTATCCCGCCGGAAAACCTTGTAGTTGGGGATTGAAAAGGATTGGTCAGGTTTAAGCTTAGTTTCCTGTAGTAGAATGACATCTGGAGAGTGGTTGGCCACAAGATGTTGCAGTTCAGGGACCTTAGGGTGGATGCTATTACAGTTCCACTGAAGGAAACTTAGGTGTTGGGGAAGGGAAGGCGGATTAAAAGCCATTTAGTAGCTGAATGAGGCAGGGGATTAGCTCAGTTTTAAGGATGGCCATAAGGGAAGCATTATTGTCGCTGGTTGGGAGCTTGGAAATGATGGAAAGTAGGGACGACTTCAAATTTGTCGGGACGGAAGGAACAGGATTTAGGTTTTGACTTGAGTTAAGTTCAGATTGGGTTGGTGCGGGTGGGGTAGAGGTTGAGGTGGTCTGGTTTGGTACAGGGCGGTCAGTCGGTGCAAAGGGGATGGGGCGAGTTTGCCATGCGTTTTGAAGGGGTGGAAATGAAGCTTGTGAAACGGAATTTGGCGGGGTGGGTAGAGAGCCAATGTTAAATGACGCACTTATGGAACGTAATTTATATAGTAACTCTCTGTGGACCACGCAGCCCCTATAGTTAGCTGTATGCGGGCCACCGCAGTTGACGCATTTTGCAGGAAGGTCTTTAGATTTGGTGCATTCCCTGTAGTGGTGGTCACCTGCACATTTGACGCACCTAGGGCTAAGGCCGCAGGTTTTATGAGTATGGCCATACCTCTGGCAAGACATGCATTGGGGTGGGCCAGCTGGCTGGCGAAAAGGTTCAATGGTCGTTTTAAGATAAAAGAGGGATGATGTTTTGAGGAACTCGTCCCTTCTTGAGTCGTCTTGAAGACGGACTTGAAAGAGAGGAAGTTCCCTTTGTGGGATGGAGGGGAGTATTGCTTCCGAGTTGGCGGCCCTGATGGCGTTTCTCTCTGCTTGTTGAATGCGAGAAGGTCGGGTGGATTTGAGTTGGATGACTTGGTCCGTCGGAAAACCGATGTCGGCCAAGGCTTCTTGAATATTTTCGACCGGGGTGTTTTCAGGGAGACCGCGGATCACAAAGTGAGGTTTCTTGTCGCAATGCAATTGGTATGTATAGTGCTCCCAACCTTTTGTACGGAGCATGGCGGAGATGGCTCGGAAGTCTTCTATGGTCTGACAGTTAATTCGGATTTCATTGCGCACGAGAGTGGCAACGGGAGGAAGGACGCAGACAGAGCGAAGGCTGTTGCATTTTTCTTGCCAGTGTCTGATATCTTTTAGGAAGATAGGAGGTATTCTGGGACGTGGTTGAGGCACAGTGGGTTCCTCCTCCATTGAGCACAGGTTAGGTTCAGGAACTGCGTCATTTTCAGGAGAGGAGAGAGGCGAAAATCTATTTGAGGTTGGGGTAGGATTTTCTACTCCTTGGGGCGAGGGTTTCCTTTTCCTCTTTGATTGAACGTTTCTGAATTCTGAATCAGCAGGGGCTGTCCGCTTAGAGCAGGTAGAATTCGGAGGGTTCGATTGGACAGGTATGGTGGCTGGGCATTGCACTCCGTATGCGCTAAGGATGGATTGGAGGCGGGGATCCTCCAGGGCTTTGGTGGGGATTGGAATGGTTACCGTTTGAACGTTGGTTTTGTTAGTAGGCAGGAGGTTGAGGAGCGTTTGTAGCTCAGGACTTTGCAATGGTGGTGAGGGGGAGTCAGGGCGCAGCGTAAAGTGATCGTCTGCCTGGCCTAAGGTCTTTTTCTCTGAGACCGGGTGGTCCATGTTGAATGGTTCCCGGCCAGAAAGGGCTCGAGAATTGATTTAAAATTGGTGCAACTTGGGATATGAAATCATTTAATATGATTTGGAGTTGTGATATTTCTACAGGCGCACCAACCTGTAAAAGTAAGAAATATCAGTAAGCAGAAGGAGAGGGGAGGGTGTATGTAGTGATTGTTATGTGTGTGGGCGACTTGAGACGTACCTAAGGGTGGGATGGGGTTACCTTGGGAGACACCTTGGACACCCCTGCCGATCCGCAAGCGGGCACAGCAGGTCCGTGCCCAGGAATCTTGTAGTAGTAGTTTTAGGAGTTTGTAGGGTGCGTCGACAGCTATGGTCATTTTGCACCACTGTCATAACGTAAAACTTATGTTCCTTTTAAACTAGGAATAAGTAAACAAATAAATACGAATAAATATATAAATAAATAATATAAACAAAAAAAAAAGGAAAATGCTAAAATCAAAAGCATTAAAATTATGAGCTCCAAAGCTAAAGCTGCCCCATTAAACCAGTAAACCTTAAAAAACTTAAGACTCGGTTTATAGACCCAGAGTCATCCCCTAAAATATTTCTTAAGTCTCCCCTTATCTTCAACATGTCTCTGGCCCTTTGGTATGTTGTACATTCCGTCAGGATATGTTTTATCGTCAGGGGTTGGAAACACTCATTGCAGCGGGGCTGTTCTTTTACCTCCGCAAAGATGTACGAATGAGTGAGGGCAGAGTGTCCTATTCTCAGGCGCGTAATCATGACCTCTTCCCTCCGAATTTTCCGGATGGAAGAGGACCATGGTGAAACGACCGGTTTTATTGCCCTGAGTTTATTATTTTGCAGAGACTGCCAAGTCTCCTTCCACTGATGCAGGACCGAGTTCCGCAAGGCGGCCTTTACGTCCTCCATTGGAACCAAGGTGGAGTCGGTCTTGGGTTGTCGAAGGGCATCCTTCGCTGCCTGGTCAGCTTTTTCGTTACCTCTTATGCCGACGTGACCAGGAGTCCATATAAAGGAGACCCTGTTCCCCTTTCTCTGAAGGGACAACAGGGTATAATGGATCTCCTGGACTATCGGGTGCACAGGTGCAAAGACCGATAAAGATTTCAGGGCGCTCAACGAGTCTGTGCAGATGAGGAAAGAGCCATTGCTTTCTTTTATTTCTCCTAGGGCCGTCCTTATGGCTAACAGCTCGGCTGTGAAAATGCTGCAAGAAGTGTGCAGTTTTTTCCTCACGACTCCATGGTAGTGGGACACGACCGCATAGGCACATGCAGATTCTGACTTTGACCCGTCGGTGTAGACTGGGACAAAGTCAGAAAGTGAGCTGAGGACGGCACTGAAGAGCTGCTGGTATTCGGAATCGGTCGTTTTGGCTTTGCGGCGTGCACAGGCAATGAGTTTAATATCCGGCATTGGTGTTAACCAAGGCGGATACTTAGCATAGGAGACGGGGCATATTTGAGGAAATGTAAAATTTACCTCATTAATAAAATCATTAAAACGAACGGCAAAGGGCCTAGTTGCCCTTCTCCGCCTGTTAAATAAGTCTAAAAACCGTTGGTTAAAAACTATGTTAAAACAAGGGTGGATTGTCTCTGACAAAATTTTACAGGCATAGTTGCCCATTAAAATCATCCTGCGGGTTTCCAACGGAGGCTCCCCTGCGTCTGCAAGTAAGCTTGGGACTGGGCTTGTTCTAAATGCCCCGGTGGCCAACCGTATCCCAGCATTGTGGACACATTTAAGTGGTCTCAAGTAAGACTCTCGTCCTGAGGAATACACTATGGAACCATAGTCCAGTTTGGATCGCACCAAGCCTCTGTACAATAAAAGCATGGTGGTGCGGTCTGCTCCCCAAGTGGAGTGAGTTAAAAACTTTAAAACGTTGAGGGTTTGGCGACACCTCTCACGTAACATGCGGATATGCTCCCGCCAGTTCAGCTTTTGGTCCAGGATCATGCCGAGAAAGCGGACGGACTCCACAAATGGGAGAAGCCTACCCAACAGGGTTAGGGTCAGGGTAACGTGGTAACCGCGAAGACGGTGAAAGTGCACGCATTTCGTTTTCTCCATGGAGAAACGAAATCCGTTCTTTCGCGACCACTCTCCCAGTTTGTTTAGAGTCACCTGGGCTTGCCTGGAAGCGTTTGGCAGTCGTGTCGACCGGCAAAATATGGCTAGGTCGTCCACATAGAGCGATGCCATCACCGGGGCATTGATGCATTCCACCACGTCGTTGATGGCGATGGCAAATAACGTCACGCTCAGTACTGAACCCTGGGGTACCCCCTTCTCCTGTGTAAAAGATCGGGATAAGTGCTTCCCAGTCCTTACTTTAAAAAGGCGGTTAGTTTAATAATTCCTGATAAATAGGGCCATGTTGCCTCTAAATCCCCACTTGTGGAGCGTGTTGAGGATTCTCCATCGCCACGCACTATCATAGGCCTTCTCCAGGTCAAAGAAGACTGCTATGACGTGTTGACGGTGGAGAAAGGCTTCCTGGATGAAGTTCTCAGTGCGCACCAGATGGTCTGTCATGGACCTGCCACGCCGAAAGCCGCACTGAGCGTCGGAGAGCAGGTGTCGACTCTCCAAGCACCACATGAGACGTCGGTTTACCATCCGTTCCATCACCTTGCACAGGCAGCTGGTGAGAGATATGGGACGGTAGTTGTTCGGGTCATTTTTGTCCTTGCCCTGTTTTGGGATTGGTATCACGATGGACTCTCGCCAGGCATTTGGAAAACTGCCCTCGTTCCAAAGTTGGTTAAGGGTATTTAGGACCTCCCCAATCGCAGTTTCCGGAATGTTCCAGAGAAATGCGTTGTGGATTTCGTCCGCCCCTGGCGAGGTGTAATGGGAGTCTTCGATGGCGGATTTAAGCTCGCAGGACGTGAAAGGCTCATTGTAATATTCGCTTGTAGGACCTGCACCAAAATTGAGAGGGACTCTCTCGCATCGCCTCTTCAGGTTCGCAAAGTCCGCGGCATAGCCCTCGTCACTGCTATTGGCCGCGAACTGACTGGCAAATATGTTGCTTATTTCGGCAGGTGAATTAACCACCCGGCCAGCAACAAGCAATGGCGAGATGACAAATGAGCCCTTCGACCCGGAGATTTTCTTCACTTTGTCCCATACCTGACCAAGTGGCGTGCGATGGTTGATGGTAGAGACGTATTCTATCCAGGAAGCCCTCTTGGCCTCCTTCACGGCCCTTCGAGCTCGCGCTCTCAGACGGCGGTACGATGCCAGATTAGTTGCCGTGGGATATTTTCTAAAAATACTCAATGCTTTTTTCCTCGCCCAAATCGCCCGGTCGCATTCCCCGTTCCACCAAGGGACAGGAGCTCGATTAATGTTCCCGGACGTACGAGGGATACTTTTGGTAGCTGCCGCCAACAGCGTTGAACTGAGTTTATCGACGTGCAACGCGTCGAAACTTGCGTCGTGTTTATATGTAAACGTCAATTGAAAAGTGTCCAGTCCGCACGGTTAATACGCCACTTTTCCGGAGGTTTTGAAATGGTGGGCGAAGAGTCTTCTTTAACGAGTAGAAGAGGAAAATGGTCACTCCCACAGAGATCGTTGTGGGTGGACATTTTCAGCTTTGGGGCTAGACTTCTCGAGCATAGACAAAGATCTATTGCTGAGAATTCCCCATTGAAGCTGTTAAAGCGGGTTTTTTCGCCGCTATTTAATAAAAACAGGTTAAAATCCTCAATAAAGTTGGATAAAATTCGACCTCTCCTATTGCTTTGGGTTTCTGGACCTCCCCAGAGAGGATCATGGGCATTAAAATCTCCCATCAAAATGAACGGCTGAGGAAGCTGGTGGACAAGGGCTTCAAGGTTCAGGTGGGTCACTGGTGCACCCTCTGGCAGATACACGTTGCATAACGTCATCCTCTCAGGGGTGTGCACCGTGACAGCGACGGCCTGGAATGGAGAGTTCAGTTGGACTCGCGAGGTGTAAAGGGCCCCACGGGCCGCAACTGCTACTCCCCCTTGGGCTCGTTGGCCACTTAGGTCATCCGTTCTAAAAACAGTGAACCCCTTCAGAATACCCTTATCTTCTGCCTTAAAATGGGTCTCTTGGAGACAAATACAAGAGGGTTTAAAATCTCTGATTAAAATGGCCAGCTCCTTGTGCCGATAAAAACCATTGCAGTTCCACTGCAGAATGGAACACATTTAAAGTGTTAAATTAAAATAAATAAATAAATAAATATATAAATAAATAAGTTGACTAAAAAGGGAGATGACCAACTCTATTGAGGTTATCGCTTGAAGCGATGTTTCCTCTTCCACTCGTTTGCGAAGACCTCAGTATCAGAGATACTCTGGTCCTCTTCAATTACCTCCGGCTTCTTTGGCTTCACTGGAGGCGGCGGGGAAGGTGTATTCTCACGCCCTTTTGGCATGTTCCCCTTGGTGGTTTTTAGTGGGCTCTTCTTTGAAGGGCCCACAGGAGTAGGTGGCTCCTTGTCCACCTTGTTCTTTGTGTCCTTTACCCTTTTGGGTTTAGGCACTTGCGTGATTTCCATTGGGGATTCTTTCGGTATATCCGTCTGCGTGGCGATGGTACACTTTACACATGGCGTGGTTGCAACTGAAGCAAAGGACCGGGAGAAAGTTGGAGCGATTAGCGCCCTGTATTTTCTCCTCGCTTCCGCATATGGGATTTTTTCCAGTGTTTTTATCTCCATGACTTTCCTCTCTTCTTTCATCTTCGGGCAATCACGAGAGTACACTGGGTGTGTACCCTCGCAATTGACACAAAGAGGTTCCGAAGAGCACTCTTTATCCTCGTGCGCGTCTTTGCCACAGCGCGGGCAGGTGGCCTTGCCCTCGCAGCGCGACGCGACATGGCCGAACCGTTGGCATTTGAAACAACGCACGGGATTCGGGATGAATGGCCTCACTGGTACCGATTCATAGCCCACAAACACCTTGTCGGGTAGTCTATCACGCGCAAACGTCAAGATCACGGAGGTGCTGTTTACGTTTTCTCCGTTGCGCCTTGTGGTGAGTCGACGACAATCAGTCACTCCCTGAGAGAACATTTCTCTCTTGATTTCTTCGATGTCCACGTATAGGAGGTCGTAGTGACTGATGACTCCCCGACAGGTGTTAAGAGTGCGGTGCACCTCCACCTTAATCGGAATGTCATGGAGCATTCCCATAGCAAGCAGTTTTTCACTTTGTGTATCGTTCAGGGTCTCTATAAGAAGTGTACCATCCCGGAGCTTCTTCACGCTCTTTGGGTCCCCAGGCACAATCTGTGACAACACTCTGCGAATTAAGAAAGGAGAAACCTTTTTCAAGGTTTCACCTTCCTTTATGCACGACATAATTAAATAGCGCTTACATGCGCCAATACACTTTTCTCCCCCGCAGGTGTCCGGACGGGATCTTTTTAGTGGTGGAAAGGGTTTTTCCTCCATAATAGTAAATGATTCGTCCCTCGGCCTCCCCACCCACCACGGAGCCACACATTTGGGACGCCACTCCGCCAAACCGGAGCGGTCGCCAGGGCTAACTCGAGGGATATAGCGCTTCTGGAGTGGTTGTCTGTTTCGGTAGTAGTAGTTTTGGGTTTTAGGGTGCGTCGACAGCTAAGGTCATTTTGCACCACTCATTAAATATAAAACTAAAATTCCTTTTTACTTAGGAATAATAAATAAATAAATACGGTTAAATATAAATAAATAAATAATTGTTAAAATCAAAAGCATTAAAATTATGAGCTCCAAAGCTAAAGCTGCCCCATTAAACCGGTTGACCTTAAAAAACTTAGGACTCGGTTAATAGACCCAGAGTCATCCCCTAAAATATTTTTTAAGTCTCCCCTTATCTTCAACATGTCTCTGGCCCTTTGGTATCTTGTACATTCCGTCAGGATATGTTTTATCGTCAGGGGTTGGAAACACTCATTGCAGCGGGGCTGTTCTTTTACCTCCGCAAAGAGGTACGAATGAGTGAGGGCAGAGTGTCCTATTCTCAGGCGCGTAATCATGACCTCTTCCCTCCGAATGTTCCGGATGGAAGAGGACCATGGTGAAACGACCGGTTTTATTGCCCTGAGTTTATTATTTTGCAGAGACTGCCAAGTCTCCTTCCACTGATGCAGGACCGAGTTCCGCAAGGCGGCCTTCACGTCCTCCATTGGGACCAAGGTGGAGTCGGTCTCGGGTTGTCGAAGGGCATCCTTCGCTGCCTGGTCAGCTTTTTCGTTGCCTCTTATGCCGACGTGACCAGGAGTCCATATAAAGGAGACCCTGTTCCCCTTTCTCTGAAGGGACAACAGGGTATAATGGATCTCCTGGACTATCGGGTGCACAGGTGCAAAGACCGATAAAGATTTTAGGGCGCTCAACGAGTCGGTGCAGATGAGGAAAGAGCCATTGCTTTCTTTTATTTCTCCTAGGGCCGTCCTTATGGCTGAAAGCTCGGCTGTAAAAATGCTGCAAGAAGTGTGCAGTTTTTTCCTCACGACTCCATGGTAGTGGGACACGACTGCATAGGCACACGCAGATTCTGACTTTGACCCGTCGGTGTAGACTGGGACAAAGTCAGAAAGTGAGCTGAGGACGGCACTGAAGAGCTGCTGGTATTCTGAATCGGTCGTTTTGGCTTTGCGGCGTGCACTGGCAATGAGTTTAATATCCGGCATTGGTGTTAACCAAGGCGGATACTTAGCATAGGAGACGGGGCATATTTGAGGAAATGTAAAATTTACCTCATTAATAAAATCATTAAAACGAACGGCAAAGGGTCTAGTTGCCCTTCTCCGCCTGTTAAATAAGTCTAAAAACCGTTGGTTAAAAACTATGTTAAAACAAGGGTGGATTGTCTCTGATAAAATTTTACAGGCATAGTTGCCCATTAAAATCATCCTGCGGGTTTCCAACGGAGGCTCCCCTGCGTCTGCAAGTAGGCTTGGGACTGGGCTTGTTCTAAATGCCCCGGTGGCCAACCGTATCCCAGCATTGTGGACACATGTGAGTGGTCTCAAGTAAGACTCGTCCTGAGGAATAAACTATGGAACCATAGTCCAATTTGGATCGCACCAAGCCTCTGTACAATAAAAGCATGGTGGTGCGGTCTGCTCCCCAAGTGGAGTGAGTTAAAAACTTTAAAACGTTGAGGGTTTGGCGACACCTCTCGCGTAACACGCGGATATGCTCCCGCCAGTTCAGCTTTTGGTCCAGGATCATGCCGAGAAAGCGGACGGACTCCACAAATGGAAGAATCCTACCCAACAGGGTTAGGGTCGGGGTAACGTGGTAACCGCGAAGACGGTGAAAGTGCACGCATTTCGTTTTCTCCATGGAGAAACGAAATCCGTTCTTTCGCGACCACTCTCCCAGTTTGTTTAGAGTCACCTGGGCTTGCCTGGAAGCGTTTGGCAGTCGTGTCGACCGGCAAAATATGGCTAGGTCGTCCACATAGAGCGATGCCATCACCGGGGCATTGATGCATTCCACCACGTCGTTGATGGCGATGGCAAATAACGTCACGCTCAGTACTGAACCCTGGGGTACCCCGTTCTCCTGTGTAAAAGATCGGGATAAGTGCTTCCCAGTCCTTACTTTAAAAAGGCGGTTAGTTAAAAAATTTCTGATAAATAGGGCCATGTTGCCTCTAAATCCCCACTTGTGGAGCGTGTTGAGGATTCTCCATCGCCACACACTATCATAGGCCTTCTCCAGGTCGAAAAAGACTGCTATGACGTGTTGACGGTGGAGAAAGGCTTCCTGGATGAAGTTCTCAGTGCGCACCAGATGGTCTGTCGTGGACCTGCCACGCCGAAAGCCACACTGAGCGTCGGAGAGCAGGTGTCGACTCTCCAAGCACCACATGAGACGTCGGTTTACCATCCGTTCCATCACCTTGCACAGGCAGCTGGTGAGAGATATGGGACGGTAGTTGTTCGGGTCATTTTGGTCCTTGCCCTGTTTTGGGATTGGTATCACGATGGACTCTCGCCAGGCATTTGGAAAACTGCCCTCGTTCCAAAGTTGGTTGAGGGTATTTAGGACCTCCCCAATCGCAGTTTCCGGAATGTTCCGGAGAAATGCGTTGTGGATTTCGTCCGCCCCTGGCGAGGTGTAATGGGAGTCTTCGATGGCGGATTTAAGCTCCCAGGACGTGAAAGGCTCATTGTAATATTCCCGTGTAGGACCTGCACCAAATTTGAGAGGGACTCTCTCGCATCGCCTCTTCCTGTACACAAAGTCCGCGGTATAGCCCTCGTCACTGCTATTGGCCGCGAACTGACTGGCAAATATGTTGCTTATTTCGGCAGGTGAATTAACCACCCGGCCAGCAACAAGCAATGGCGAGATGACAAATGAGCCCTTTGACCCGGAGATTTTCTTCACTTTGTCCCATACCTGACCAAGTGGCGTGCGATGGTTGATGGTAGAGACGTATTCTATCCAGGAAGCCCTCTTGGCCTCCTTCACGGCCCTTCGAGCTCGCGCTCTCAGGCGGCGGTACGATGCCAGATTAGTTGCCGTGGGATATTTTCTAAAAATATGCAGTGCTTTTTTCCTCGCCCGAATCGCCCGGTCGCATTCCCCGTTCCACCAAGGGACAGGAGCTCGATTAATGTTCCCGGACGTACGAGGGGTACTTTTCGTAGCTGCCGCCAACAGCGTTGAACTTAGTTTATCGACGTTGTGCAACGCGTCGAAACTTGCGTCGTGTTTATATGTAAACGTACGCTTGAAAAGTGGCCAGTCCGCACGGTTAATACGCCACTTTTCCGGAGGTTTTGAAATGGTGGGCGAAGAGTCTTCTTTAACGAGTAGAAGAGGAAAATGGTCACTCCCACAGAGATCGTTGTGGGTGGACATTTTCAGCTTTGGGGCTAGACTTCTCGAGCATAGACAAAGATCTATTGCTGAGAATTCCCCATTAAAGCTGTTAAAGCGGGTTTTTTCGCCGCTATTTAATAAAAACAGGTTAAAATCCTCAATAAAGTTGGATAAAATTCGACCTCTCCTATTGCTTTGGGTTTCTGGCCCTCCCCAGAGAGGATCATGGGCATTAAAATCTCCCATCAAAATGAACGGCTGAGGAAGCTGGTGGACAAGGGCTTCAAGGTTCAGGCGGGTCACCGGTGCACCCTCTGGCAGATACACGTTGCATAACGTCATCCTCTCAGGGGTGTGCACCGTGACAGCGACGGCCTGGAATGGAGAGTTCAGTTGGACTCGCGAGGTGTAAAGGGCCTCACGGGCCGCAACTGCTACTCCCCCTTGGGCTCGTTGGCCACTTAGGTCATCCGTTCTAAAAACAGTGAACCCCTTCAAAATACCCTTATCTTCAGCCTTAAAATGGGTCTCTTGGAGACAAATACAAGAGGGTTTAAAATCTTGGATTAAAATGGCCAGCTCCTCCTTGTGCCGATAAAAGCCATTGCAGTTCCACTGCAGAATGGAACACATTTAAAGTGTTCAGTTAAAATAAATAAATAAATAAATATATAAATAAATAAGATGACTAAAAAGGGAGATGACCAACTCTATTGAGGTTATCGCTTGAAGCGATGTTTCCTCTTCCACTCGTTTGCGAAGACCTCAGTATCGGAGATACTCTGGTCCTCTTCAATTACCTCCGGCTTCTTTGGCTTCACTGGAGGCGGCGGGGAAGGTGTATTCTCACGCCCTTTTGGCGTGTTCCCCTTGGTGGTTTTCTGTGGGCTCTTCTTTGAAGGGCCCACAGGAGTAGGTGGCTCCTTGTCCACCTTACTCTTCCCATCCTTCACCCTTTTGGGTTTAGGCACTTGCGTGTTTTCAACTGGGGATTCTTTCGGTATCTCCGTCTGCGTGGCGATGGTACACTTTACACATTGCGTGGTTGCAACGGAAGCAAAGGACCGGGAGAAAGTTGGAGCGATTAGCGCCCTGTATTTTCTCCTCGCTTCCGCATATGGGATTTTTTCAAGGGTTTTTATCTCCATGACTTTCCTCTCTTCTTTCATCTTCGGGCAATCACGAGAGTACACTGGGTGTGTACCCTCGCAATTGACACAAAGAGGTTCCGAAGAGCACTCTTTTTCCTCGTGCGCGTCTTTGCCACAGCGCGGGCAGGTGGCCTTACCCTCGCAGCGCGACGCGACATGGCCGAACCGTTGGCATTTGAAACAACGCACGGGATTTGGGATGAATGGCCTCACTGGTACCGATTCATAGCCCACAAACACCTTGTCGGGTAGTCTATCACGCGCAAACGTCAAGATCACGGAGGTGCTGTTTACGTTTTCTCCGTTGCGCCTTGTGGTGAGTCGACGACAATCAGTCACTCCCTGAGAGAACATTTCTCTCTTGATTTCTTCCATGTCCACGTATAGGAGGTCGTAGTGACTGATGACTCCCCGACAGGTGTTAAGAGTGCGGTGCACCTCCACCTTAATCGGAATGTCATGGAGCATTCCCATAGCAAGCAGTTTATCGCTTTGTGTATCGTTCAGGGTCTCTATAAGAAGTGTACCATCCCGGAGCTTCTTCACGCTCTTTGGGTCCCCAGGCACAATCTGTGACAAAACTCTGCGAATTAAGAAAGGAGAAACCTTTTTCAAGGTTTCACCTTCCTTTGCACAAGACATAATTAAATAGCGCTTACATGCGCCTATGCACTTTTCTCCCCCGCCGGTGTCCGGACGGGATCTTTTTAGTGGTGGAAAGGGTTTTTCCTCCATGATAATAAATAATTCGTCCCTCGGCCTCCCCACCCGCCACGGAGCCACACATTTGGGACGCCGCTCCGCCAAACCGGAGCGGTCGCCAGGGCTAACTCGAGGGATATAGCGCTTCTGGAGTGGTTGTCTGTTTCGGGGTGGATCTTCGGTGCAAGGGCCCACCAAAACCCTTACATCTCCGACCTCCCTACGCAGACCCCCACAACCTTGGCACTCGCCACCGGAGCGAAAACGCGACGGAAGCCGATTGAACGGGAGTGGCTAGCTCCCGGCCTCCCGTTTACACGAAATCCGGGGCCGAAGAGGGGTATCTCTCCCCGGTCCATACAGGGCATCCGACACCCTGCTGGGAACCAGAAAGCTCACCCTCCAGGATCCCCTTTTCTCCCTTACGGGTCTCCAGGCACGGCAAACACCTGGGCGGATCGCAGGCCAGATGGTATGGCCGCTCACAGACAGTGGATCCACAGCACTGTCCGGACGCATCCCTTGCTGGCTTGGGGTTTGTTTTCGGGGTTTTCTCCCCGCCCTTTTAGTCGCCTCTTACGACAAGCAGGGATACTGCGGGAGTATTCTCTATCCCCCTACCCGCGGGGGGGCTAAAATTCCTTTTTACTTAGGAATAATAAATAAATAAATACGGTTAAATATAAATAAATAAATAATTGTTAAAATCAAAAGCATTAAAATTATGAGCTCCAAAGCTAAAGCTGCCCCATTAAACCGGTTGACCTTAAAAAACTTAGGACTCGGTTAATAGACCCAGAGTCATCCCCTAAAATATTTTTAAGTCTCCCCTTATCTTCAACATGTCTCTGGCCCTTTGGTATCTTGTACATTCCGTCAGGATATGTTTTATCGTCAGGGGTTGGAAACACTCATTGCAGCGGGGCTGTTCTTTTACCTCCGCAAAGAGGTACGAATGAGTGAGGGCAGAGTGTCCTATTCTCAGGCGCGTAATCATGACCTCTTCCCTCCGAATGTTCCGGATGGAAGAGGACCATGGTGAAACGACCGGTTTTATTGCCCTGAGTTTATTATTTTGCAGAGACTGCCAAGTCTCCTTCCACTGATGCAGGACCGAGTTCCGCAAGGCGGCCTTCACGTCCTCCATTGGGACCAAGGTGGAGTCGGTCTCGGGTTGTCGAAGGGCATCCTTCGCTGCCTGGTCAGCTTTTTCGTTGCCTCTTATGCCGACGTGACCAGGAGTCCATATAAAGGAGACCCTGTTCCCCTTTCTCTGAAGGGACAACAGGGTATAATGGATCTCCTGGACTATCGGGTGCACAGGTGCAAAGACCGATAAAGATTTTAGGGCGCTCAACGAGTCGGTGCAGATGAGGAAAGAGCCATTGCTTTCTTTTATTTCTCCTAGGGCCGTCCTTATGGCTGACAGCTCGGCTGTAAAAATGCTGCAAGAAGTGTGCAGTTTTTTCCTCACGACTCCATGGTAGTGGGACACGACTGCATAGGCACACGCAGATTCTGACTTTGACCCGTCGGTGTAGACTGGGACAAAGTCAGAAAGTGAGCTGAGGACGGCACTGAAGAGCTGCTGGTATTCTGAATCGGTCGTTTTGGCTTTGCGGCGTGCACTGGCAATGAGTTTAATATCCGGCATTGGTGTTAACCAAGGCGGATACTTAGCATAGGAGACGGGGCATATTTGAGGAAATGTAAAATTTACCTCATTAATAAAATCATTAAAACGAACGGCAAAGGGTCTAGTTGCCCTTCTCCGCCTGTTAAATAAGTCTAAAAACCGTTGGTTAAAAACTATGTTAAAACAAGGGTGGATTGTCTCTGATAAAATTTTACAGGCATAGTTGCCCATTAAAATCATCCTGCGGGTTTCCAACGGAGGCTCCCCTGCGTCTGCAAGTAGGCTTGGGACTGGGCTTGTTCTAAATGCCCCGGTGGCCAACCGTATCCCAGCATTGTGGACACATGTGAGTGGTCTCAAGTAAGACTCTCGTCCTGAGGAATAAACTATGGAACCATAGTCCAATTTGGATCGCACCAAGCCTCTGTACAATAAAAGCATGGTGGTGCGGTCTGCTCCCCAAGTGGAGTGAGTTAAAAACTTTAAAACGTTGAGGGTTTGGCGACACCTCTCGCGTAACACGCGGATATGCTCCCGCCAGTTCAGCTTTTGGTCCAGGATCATGCCGAGAAAGCGGACGGACTCCACAAATGGAAGAATCCTACCCAACAGGGTTAGGGTCGGGGTAACGTGGTAACCGCGAAGACGGTGAAAGTGCACGCATTTCGTTTTCTCCATGGAGAAACGAAATCCGTTCTTTCGCGACCACTCTCCCAGTTTGTTTAGAGTCACCTGGGCTTGCCTGGAAGCGTTTGGCAGTCGTGTCGACCGGCAAAATATGGCTAGGTCGTCCACATAGAGCGATGCCATCACCGGGGCATTGATGCATTCCACCACGTCGTTGATGGCGATGGCAAATAACGTCACGCTCAGTACTGAACCCTGGGGTACCCCGTTCTCCTGTGTAAAAGATCGGGATAAGTGCTTCCCAGTCCTTACTTTAAAAAGGCGGTTAGTTAAAAAATTTCTGATAAATAGGGCCATGTTGCCTCTAAATCCCCACTTGTGGAGCGTGTTGAGGATTCTCCATCGCCACACACTATCATAGGCCTTCTCCAGGTCGAAGAAGACTGCTATGACGTGTTGACGGTGGAGAAAGGCTTCCTGGATGAAGTTCTCAGTGCGCACCAGATGGTCTGTCGTGGACCTGCCACGCCGAAAGCCACACTGAGCGTCGGAGAGCAGGTGTCGACTCTCCAAGCACCACATGAGACGTCGGTTTACCATCCGTTCCATCACCTTGCACAGGCAGCTGGTGAGAGATATGGGACGGTAGTTGTTCGGGTCATTTTGGTCCTTGCCCTGTTTTGGGATTGGTATCACGATGGACTCTCGCCAGGCATTTGGAAAACTGCCCTCGTTCCAAAGTTGGTTGAGGGTATTTAGGACCTCCCCAATCGCAGTTTCCGGAATGTTCCGGAGAAATGCGTTGTGGATTTCGTCCGCCCCTGGCGAGGTGTAATGGGAGTCTTCGATGGCGGATTTAAGCTCCCAGGACGTGAAAGGCTCATTGTAATATTCCCGTGTAGGACCTGCACCAAATTTGAGAGGGACTCTCTCGCATCGCCTCTTCCTGTACACAAAGTCCGCGGTATAGCCCTCGTCACTGCTATTGGCCGCGAACTGACTGGCAAATATGTTGCTTATTTCGGCAGGTGAATTAACCACCCGGCCAGCAACAAGCAATGGCGAGATGACAAATGAGCCCTTTGACCCGGAGATTTTCTTCACTTTGTCCCATACCTGACCAAGTGGCGTGCGATGGTTGATGGTAGAGACGTATTCTATCCAGGAAGCCCTCTTGGCCTCCTTCACGGCCCTTCGAGCTCGCGCTCTCAGGCGGCGGTACGATGCCAGATTAGTTGCCGTGGGATATTTTCTAAAAATATGCAGTGCTTTTTTCCTCGCCCGAATCGCCCGGTCGCATTCCCCGTTCCACCAAGGGACAGGAGCTCGATTAATGTTCCCGGACGTACGAGGGGTACTTTTCGTAGCTGCCGCCAACAGCGTTGAACTTAGTTTATCGACGTTGTGCAACGCGTCGAAACTTGCGTCGTGTTTATATGTAAACGTACGCTTGAAAAGTGGCCAGTCCGCACGGTTAATACGCCACTTTTCCGGAGGTTTTGAAATGGTGGGCGAAGAGTCTTCTTTAACGAGTAGAAGAGGAAAATGGTCACTCCCACAGAGATCGTTGTGGGTGGACATTTTCAGCTTTGGGGCTAGACTTCTCGAGCATAGACAAAGATCTATTGCTGAGAATTCCCCATTAAAGCTGTTAAAGCGGGTTTTTTCGCCGCTATTTAATAAAAACAGGTTAAAATCCTCAATAAAGTTGGATAAAATTCGACCTCTCCTATTGCTTTGGGTTTCTGGCCCTCCCCAGAGAGGATCATGGGCATTAAAATCTCCCATCAAAATGAACGGCTGAGGAAGCTGGTGGACAAGGGCTTCAAGGTTCAGGCGGGTCACCGGTGCACCCTCTGGCAGATACACGTTGCATAACGTCATCCTCTCAGGGGTGTGCACCGTGACAGCGACGGCCTGGAATGGAGAGTTCAGTTGGACTCGCGAGGTGTAAAGGGCCTCACGGGCCGCAACTGCTACTCCCCCTTGGGCTCGTTGGCCACTTAGGTCATCCGTTCTAAAAACAGTGAACCCCTTCAAAATACCCTTATCTTCAGCCTTAAAATGGGTCTCTTGGAGACAAATACAAGAGGGTTTAAAATCTTGGATTAAAATGGCCAGCTCCTCCTTGTGCCGATAAAAGCCATTGCAGTTCCACTGCAGAATGGAACACATTTAAAGTGTTCAGTTAAAATAAATAAATAAATAAATATATAAATAAATAAGATGACTAAAAAGGGAGATGACCAACTCTATTGAGGTTATCGCTTGAAGCGATGTTTCCTCTTCCACTCGTTTGCGAAGACCTCAGTATCGGAGATACTCTGGTCCTCTTCAATTACCTCCGGCTTCTTTGGCTTCACTGGAGGCGGCGGGGAAGGTGTATTCTCACGCCCTTTTGGCGTGTTCCCCTTGGTGGTTTTCTGTGGGCTCTTCTTTGAAGGGCCCACAGGAGTAGGTGGCTCCTTGTCCACCTTACTCTTCCCATCCTTCACCCTTTTGGGTTTAGGCACTTGCGTGTTTTCAACTGGGGATTCTTTCGGTATCTCCGTCTGCGTGGCGATGGTACACTTTACACATTGCGTGGTTGCAACGGAAGCAAAGGACCGGGAGAAAGTTGGAGCGATTAGCGCCCTGTATTTTCTCCTCGCTTCCGCATATGGGATTTTTTCAAGGGTTTTTATCTCCATGACTTTCCTCTCTTCTTTCATCTTCGGGCAATCACGAGAGTACACTGGGTGTGTACCCTCGCAATTGACACAAAGAGGTTCCGAAGAGCACTCTTTATCCTCGTGCGCGTCTTTGCCACAGCGCGGGCAGGTGGCCTTACCCTCGCAGCGCGACGCGACATGGCCGAACCGTTGGCATTTGAAACAACGCACGGGATTTGGGATGAATGGCCTCACTGGTACCGATTCATAGCCCACAAACACCTTGTCGGGTAGTCTATCACGCGCAAACGTCAAGATCACGGAGGTGCTGTTTACGTTTTCTCCGTTGCGCCTTGTGGTGAGTCGACGACAATCAGTCACTCCCTGAGAGAACATTTCTCTCTTGATTTCTTCCATGTCCACGTATAGGAGGTCGTAGTGACTGATGACTCCCCGACAGGTGTTAAGAGTGCGGTGCACCTCCACCTTAATCGGAATGTCATGGAGCATTCCCATAGCAAGCAGTTTATCGCTTTGTGTATCGTTCAGGGTCTCTATAAGAAGTGTACCATCCCGGAGCTTCTTCACGCTCTTTGGGTCCCCAGGCACAATCTGTGACAAAACTCTGCGAATTAAGAAAGGAGAAACCTTTTTCAAGGTTTCACCTTCCTTTGCACAAGACATAATTAAATAGCGCTTACATGCGCCTATGCACTTTTCTCCCCCGCCGGTGTCCGGACGGGATCTTTTTAGTGGTGGAAAGGGTTTTTCCTCCATGATAATAAATAATTCGTCCCTCGGCCTCCCCACCCGCCACGGAGCCACACATTTGGGACGCCGCTCCGCCAAACCGGAGCGGTCGCCAGGGCTAACTCGAGGGATATAGCGCTTCTGGAGTGGTTGTCTGTTTCGGGGTGGATCTTCGGTGCAAGGGCCCACCAAAACCCTTACATCTCCGACCTCCCTACGCAGACCCCCACAACCTTGGCACTCGCCACCGGAGCGAAAACGCGACGGAAGCCGATTGAACGGGAGTGGCTAGCTCCCGGCCTCCCGTTTACACGAAATCCGGGGCCGAAGAGGGGTATCTCTCCCCGGTCCATACAGGGCATCCGACACCCTGCTGGGAACCAGAAAGCTCACCCTCCAGGATCCCCTTTTCTCCCTTACGGGTCTCCAGGCACGGCAAACACCTGGGCGGATCGCAGGCCAGATGGTATGGCCGCTCACAGACAGTGGATCCACAGCACTGTCCGGACGCATCCCTTGCTGGCTTGGGGTTTGTTTTCGGGGTTTTCTCCCCGCCCTTTTAGTCGCCTCTTACGACAAGCAGGGATACTGCGGGAGTATTCTCTATCCCCCTACCCGCGGGGGGGGTCTGTTTCGGGGTGGATCTTCGGTGCAAGGGCCCACCAAAACCCTTACATCTCCGACCTCCCTACGCAGACCCTCACAACCTTGGCACTCGCCACCGGAGCGAAAACGCGACGGAAGCCGATTGACCGGGAGTGGCTAGCTCCCGGCCTCCTGTCTACACGAAATCCGGGGCCGAAGAGGGGTATCATTCCCCGGTCCATACAGGGCATCCGACACCCTGCTGGGAACCAGAAAGCTCACCCTCCAGGATCCCCTTCTCTCCCTTACGGGTCTCCAGGCACGGCAAACACCTGGGCGGATCGCAGGCCAGATGGTATGGCCGCTCACAGACAGTGGATCCACAGCACTGTCCGGACGCATCCCTTGCTGGCTTGGGGTTTGTTTTCGGGGTTTTCTCCCCGCCCTTTTAGTCGCCTCTTACGACAAGCAGGGATACTGCGGGAGTATTCTCTATTTCCCTACCCGCGGGGGTCCCCAGGAATCTTCCCGCCCTAAAGCCCTAATAAGTGGACCCGCCCGGGTCCCAAGGAAGTGCAAGGGGAGACTGGCTCCCTTTCTTTGGTAACCGCACGAGACGACCAATGGGGACACAGCTCAATCGCCACCGGAGAGTGAGAAGGAGGGACTAAGTTAGCCTCCCCCCTCCGGAGCTACGGCTGAGAAAGTCTCAAGTCACCTGAGTGTAGTGTGTGTACTGTGTAAAATGGGTATGTGGGAATGGTCCTGAGAAGGTCCGTCCACCTCCGAAGTTTGGGTATGATTTTTCTCGACACCACGTCGAGTTGGAGAGCAAAAGAGATGTCCAGGAGGACCAAGAGAGTATGCAGAAGCCGTAGTGGTCCAGGAGGTCAAGGTCAAGCAGGAGAGAAGATACGATAATTTCAGGTCCAGTCCGTGTAATATCCAGGAGAGAAAGTCCAAGCAGGCAGGGTCCGTAGTAAATCAAGCAGTCAGGATCAGTAGCAGGGCAGAGACGGAGTCACTGATGACAATAATCCTCTGTCAGTATCGTCTCTATCTCTTTCTGTCTGTCGTCAGTCAGTATGAGTATTCTGTCTCTGTCTTTCCTCTTTCTCCAAAGAAGAAAGTCTCCTGCTATAATACCCTCGTTCAGTTCTCCGGCCCGACGCTCGACCACGACAAATTACAAAGAAACTTAGATGGCGGCCTCCAGGGAGCAACAGCCACTACAGATGTGCGTAACGACGATTCTGTGCAGCTATTGAGGATATGGATTCTCTGTTAAACCTCCGTCGAGGACGGACGTGTTTTTAGTCTTTGCGTCTTTTTCTCTTTGAAAAACCCGCGCCACTTTTGAGTTTTTGGGTGCCGCAGTGAGGGCCCATTGTCCCCGCCGCTGCCGCCGCCCGACCGACCGCCCTGCCGGGCCGGTCGCGGGCCACTCCCTCCCCCTGCAGCGCACCCAGTCTGCGCGTCGCCTGCCCGTCTAGGCCTTGCCGTCGCTCTGCCGTGACCTTTCACTTTTCTCTCCCCTCCTTCCTCTCTCGCCACATATAACGGGAAGGATTTTGATCGAATTATTTTTGACTATGGCCAGTGAAAGGCCTTTTTTATTGTTAATTGCGTAATGCGACTTTAAACTATTACGAGAAAACACTCAGAGGGCCCCTTTAATCATCCCCGAGGTTGTCGTGATTTGAGCATTAATCTCGGGACACAGGCCCTTCGCCGCCGAGCCATTGTTCCGTATATCCCCACTACAGATGATGCAAGCTCCCCCTCGTGTGCAACTAAGGTGATTTGTGTTCCCAAGATGCCCAAGACGCCACCCGAATCATCAGTGGCAGCCGCCCCAGCCGCTCTCTCGGTCAATGAACGAAATGAGCTGCTCGCGGACCTCCGCTTCGCCTCTCCGGTCCCGGATCCTCAACAGATCAACGCCGCTTCTCCTGCTCCACCGGATGCCGCCGCAAGCCGCACCACATCCATTCCGCCTGCTGAAACCTCTCCTGCGCCCGTGCCGATGGACATTGCAGTGGGAAACGACTCTGAACCACCGGTGAGTGACTCTTTCCTTACCGGTCCATCTCTTGTAAAAAAGAATTCGAGAAATTCATATTCTTATAGAATGGCATTCCGCCGACCCCTGAGGAGGGTTTCCAAATAGTTGTAAATAAGCGTCGTTGCTTAATGGCGTCAGGCACAATTTCAGCTGTTCCGCCGTCTTCCAAGACGGTTCAGAACCGGTTCACGCTTTTGAGTGAACCGATCCCCATTTCCCCCGCTAGCATCCCGGCTGCCTCACGACCGACTCAGCAGCTGTCCTCCAAAGCGACTCCGTGGCAAACATTGCGCCGGTAGGATTCCTCCATTTCGACTAGCGGACACTTCGAAATGGGCTGAACTGAATGCTCGTATGCAACGAGCATGCTCCACTCCGCCCATTTCGCACTCTACGGGCGTGTCCTCGGCTGTCATAAAATGCAGCAACATCCCTGATTATACCGCGGTAAATTCAATTTTAGAGGAGGTGAACATCCCGTTTGTCACCTACCAGCTCCCAGAAAATAAGCAAAAAGAATTCGCTCTTCATGGCGTTTTTCCGTCCGTCTCGGATGATGCAATCCTTGAAAACATAAATTCATTGGATATTCCTGTTATTTCGGGGCGGTGAATATTTTCCACTCGCCCATCAGAGCACGAGCGGAAGGAAGGCATCACCGGGAAACCGAGTTATGCGACAAATACATGCCATGTTTCCTGTGCGAGCGACATTGATTCGGTGGCATTTTTAAACATTCATGCGCTCGCGGGACTCCGAGTCCAGATTACTCCCTTTCACAAGTCGGGTGATCCCGTGCAATGTCATCGTTGCCAGTGCATCGGGCATACCAAGAACCACTGTCATTTAAATCCAAACTGTTTTCGCTGCGGAGGCGCCCACTTAAGCTCCGCATGCGAAAAGTCCAAGGAGACCCCCGCTACGTGCTTCCTTTGCCTGCAGGATCACCCCGCGAATTACCATGGATGCGAAATTCATCTCGAGGCAAAGAAAAAGTTTTGAACGCCGCGCTGCCTCGGGCCGAGCGATTCCCGCCGGAAGCCCTCTCCCCCTCTCCCGCTCCTTCGCCGCCGCCTTGGACTCATCCACGGCCTTCCCCGCCCTCCCCGCCAAGACCCTTCCCAGACCGCGTGGTCACTTTCTCCCAAGCGACTATTCTACCCCTCCTCCTCTTCCGCCTTCCTCCACAGTTCCCCCTCCTCTCTCTCAAGCGCGAACCCAGATGGCCCGGAACTACTGCGTTGGTTTCGTACTATCATGGCGAGCATTTAAAACGCTCCCACTATTCAAGATAAAAAAATGCATATTCTAGAACAGCGGCTGAGACTGCCATTCTGCTGCCTGCTCCCGGAGATGAGGCATCGTTCCGCTGCTGGAGCTCTGCAGCCTGTCCTGGAGGCCGCTGCCATCCACGGTGCAGTGACTTCTGGTGATTGCCCTTCCGACTCGCCATCAAGTCTGCACGCTTGTGTGAACATGGTCATAGTCATAGGTACATATACACACGCGCACACTTGGGCGACTTGGGTCCTTCTCAGCCGTGGCTCCGGTGGGGGAGGCTAACTAGTCCCTTCTTCTCATCCTCTGGAGGCGCTCGAACGGTGTCCCCTATTGGTTGTCTTGTCTGGCTACCTTTGGAGGGGAGTTTGCTCCCCTTGCACTCCACTGGGACCCGGGCCGGTCCACTTCTTGGGGCATTAGGGCGGGAGGGCACCCTGGCACGGACCTGCTGTGCCCGCATGCGGATCGGCAGGGATGTCTGGCGTCCCCCTGCTTTCACCTCCCCTCCGTTGGGTCGGCACAAGTCGCCACACTCACCACTACCAGCACAAACACGCTGACAGTCACTCCCCACTTTGCAACATAGTGTCACTTTGTATTATATATTCCGTTTTCTTTAAATTCCTCCCACCCCCTCCACGATGGTCTTTTTGGGTAGAAAGATTTGTTGGTATCCCATACCCTCATTTTGAACTCAAATTTTTCATCTGATTTGTCCTAAGACCTACCATTCAGGAGATAGAGGCCCTACCCGCTTTAAGACGTTGTCGGTTGCGCCATCTGTTCGGTTCAACCACGAACCACGTAGTGAATCCGATATATGTATTTCTCTTAGACTTTCTTCAAACGCAACCGACCCAATTCCTCAGGGTGCCATACGGTAGCGGGGACATTTGATCCCCCCGCCCGCCATTTTGAACTCGAATCTTACTTCAGAATAAGCTGTCTCTCACCGTTCCCGAGATACAGCCCTTTTCCGCTTAAGATGTTGTCGGTGGCGACGCAGGTGTCAGCCACCGGAACTATCCCCATAGCTCGCTCGTTTAAATCTCCAGCACTTTTAACAGGTGGGTGCGCCTGTTGAAGTCTCCGTTATAAAAATCATATTATATGGCCCTTAACCTCCCTTTTAACCAATTCTAAGATTATCCTCGGGCCCACTCAGGGCGGGAACCGTTAATATGGATCTCCCGACCTCGGAAATGACGGCCATATGCCCGCCTAATACTCAAGTTACGCTATGGCCTGACCCCCGGTCGCAAAGTCCTGGACTACAAATGCTCCTCAACCTCCTGCCTGCTGCCTACGGTGGCCTACTCCGCAAACAATTCCCATTCATATCCCGAGGAAAGCCTTGACCGATCCCTGCTTAAAAACCATCCTTAATTCTTACGGGGTACAATGCCCCGTTCCCATACCTCCAGCCGGCCTCAGTGGCGGCGGGGTAACGTCCTCGCCTACCAACCTAGAGGTCGTAGGTTCGATTCCCATCTAGGTGGATTTCCCTCCATCTAGGGCATGGTTGTATGTGACTGTTGTCAAATGTCTGTAATGTAGGGTTAGGTGGAAGAAGGGACTATTAGTCCCAACCTCGCCCAATTAAGTCGATAATACCTTCCCAATCAAACGCGCCAAATTAAAATTGCGCAAAGCGCACTGCCCCTGCGGAGTCTGACTTTGCAATCGTCCAATCCAAGAGAAAAGCTAAACCCTCACCCCAAGTGGTAACAATTCCCGCTCCAACTTCAAATAGATTTTCCCCTCTCCCGAAAATGAGGATGATCCCGAAACCAACCAGTACTCCATGGAGGAGGAGCCCACCGTGCAACAACCTCGTCCAAAAATTCCTCCCATATTTTTAAAGGATATCCGGAACTGGCAGGACAAATTTAAAAGTCTGATCCGTTTGCGTCTTTCCGCCCGTTGCCACTCTCGTGCGCAACGAGATAAGGCTAACCTGCCAGACCATTGAGGACTTCCGTGCCGTCTCCACCCTCCTCAGAACAAAAGGCTGGAAGCACTATACCTACCAGCTAAAATGCAACAAAAAGCCCCACTTTGTACTCCGTGGTCAACGTGAACAATTTACCTGGTTCTCCACTCACGTCCATTCACAAATACGCTGACGACATCGCGATCGCTGCTTCATCCAGACAATGCCATACAAACATTACGAAACTAAAAGCGCACCTTCAAAAAATACACGCATGGACGAAAAGATGGAAAATAAAAATCATCGCAGACAAGAGCACACACGTTCACTGTGAACGTACACGTCAACTACCCTCGCACATTCCTTTACTGTTCAGTAAACACTTAATTCCCCGAGCCTCTTCGCATCGCTTTTTGGGTATCGTCTTGGATTCAAAACTCTCTTTCTCGACTCACTTAGAATTTTGCAACAGAAAAGCAATAGTCGCGAGGAACCAACTAGGCTGCCTTACCGCCAGTGGTTCCTCTCTCTCCCTAGCCGAACAAATTTGCCTGTATACGGCGATTATCCGTCTGCAGCTCCTTTACGGCTGCGAGGTTTTTGCTGTCCGCAAGTCGATTTGGACTAAATTGGAAATTTCCCAGCAAAAATCCATCCGGGCCCTGTTACGCATGAGCAAACTGACCCGGATGGCCGATGTCTATCTCGCCCACAAGCTCTCTTCCGTCTCGGAATTCATCCGCAAGCAAGCGATGTCATTTCGTGCACATTTATTGCAAACTGGTAACCCCCTCCTACGCAACATCTGGGATTATACACCCCCACGGAAAAAAAGGACACACTGCCGAAAGATATTACTCTTCTATGAGTCTTTCATATGTCTGTTAATTTAAATAATGTTTCTTCCTAGTTGTACCCGCTTCATGGCTTTATTATGCTTTTCTAGGCTAAGTAAACTTATGTTCTCCACCGTGATCTTTTCTCTCTCGTCTTACCGGGCAGGCCGCTTCACGGCCGTCCGCGGCGATCAGTCATTCCCACTGTTTTTCTTATTGTTAAAAACTATTGTCCATTTCCTCCTACATCATGAGCCGCCTCACGGAATGGTTAGTTTAAACAGTTTTTCGTTTGTTCAAGTCTCTCTCTTCCGCTATACTCCAATTCACCGGCGTTCTTGCCAGTGGATAAACATGCTACAAACCGGTACGATAGCCAAGTAGTCTACCGGAACACTTCGCGAAACCAGCCTTAAATGATACGATAGTGGCGGGGTCGTTCGCGACTTCGCGCATTGCCGAAGGAAGCAACGCTGAAGAGCCAAGCGCTGCGCAGCGAAGAAGAAAACCGGCAAGGAGCCGGTGGAACCAAGAAAGTGGTAATTTTCTCTTTCTATCATCGTGCAGCAGCCAGCCTCAATGGCTGTGCGCTTATCCAGCCTTTTCGTGGGTCCTGATTCGCGGATTTAGATGTGTTTAAAGCATTTTCCATCTCCTGTTTACGCCTCAAGGGCATTTGAAGGTGGATCGAAACCCAACTCACCCTACCCGGCCCTGCGCCATGGCGGCTGTCCCATCGCATGGTGTCTCCCGTCCTGGATCCCCGATGGACCAAGATAGATTTATAACACCTAAAAGGAACGTTAAAATATTGGCTCCATTGTTCAAGGATACAGCATAAAGCTCCCCCCAAACCGATGTCCGACGACCTTTTACGACCTTAAGTGACGCTGCAATGAAACGCGCAAGTACCTCGGCGGACCCATTCATGCCGATTGAAACAAGTAATTCCCTCTCAGCGCTCGCTCCTGTGACTGAAAACCTTGCACCAAACAATAACAAAATGGATACAGAAGACAATTCTGAACAGAACCCCAAGAAATACGTTAAATCCTATGCAAATCAGCTGTGGACCACAGCACCATGGACGATTTCAAATTCCTGAGAGCAGCACTCTCCAAGGGGGATGCCCAGATGTCCACTTGGGGTGTTGGCGAAGAAAAGACAACATCCTTTCCCTTTTGAGGTTTATCATCTCACCACCAACTGGACGAGTTGAAAGCAATAGGAATCGACCCCCACAGAGGTCGCCAACTCACCGCAGAGGGGAAGCCAATCGGCGTATTTGTGATAGCCATTGCTCCATCAGAATCCTGGCAGTAAAGGCTATCCGCAGTGTTGGAAATTGCGTGGTTTCGGTGCGACTGTATGTCTATCGAAACCCTCAGCTGTGCCATCGCTGCTCCCGTTTTGGGCACGGCAATTTCTTCTGTTCGGCATGTTGAGAAGGAACGCCGAGACAAAAAACCATTTCGAAAACGCCGTGGATGCCGTGGAAAAGGCTCACAAGCTTCTGCCTTTCCAGCTACAGAATCCCAGAAAACTCCAACCAATCCAGCACCATCAGCTAATTCCACAACGAAGCAGCCTGCTATGCTCGGCGCAAGAAACGCCTGGCGAGGAAGCGACGCATCTCAAGACCTGGCCTCACAACGCACCACGCCGCGACAGCGACTTGGAAGTAATTGTCCAGCGCTGCCGCACCCAGCTGTGTCTTCTGAAGAAACAGCTGCATCCATCCTCGTCCCCTTGCGGGAACGCCGTCGTCTCCAAAGAGCGCCGTCCTCCGCCCGATCATCGCATACGCGGCTCCCGCGTGTTGCGGCTTGATGGGTGCAGCAGCGAGATGTATCCTGAATACTACCGACAGGAAGTTTGCGTGCAACCTTGCGATTAGGATGGAAGCCAGGCAACGCAGCCCATTGGGAACTCGCCAACATCCCGCCGCTTGACAACGTTCTTTGGGAGGGGACCATCCGATTCCGAAGAGGTGCCGCAACCTCATCCCACGGTGTAATCCGCGGCGCCACCGATGTCGTGGTTTTCCCGTGGGACAAGCATCCCCGCCCTCGGGCAGCAAGAGGAGACGACAAAGACCAACCGCCGCGGAAGCGTCGGAGATGAGTCGGCCTTTTCGGAGCCATGTTCTGCGAAATGGTATGACAGCGACGGGGTCTCCCGGGAAACACGTCTGATCGCCGAGTCCATTCCGACGCAACTCTCGGTATGAATGGACGTATCCAGTGCTGGAACGCGACACCCAGTCCACGAGGCCGCTGCCATCAAATCTGCAATCCTTCTGGAATTGCCCTTTCTACACGCCATCCAGTCTGCACGTCAAAAACTTACTCATTTTACACACACCTACACTCTGGCGACTTGAATCCTCAGCCGAGGTTCTGTCGGGGGAAGGCTAACTTAGTCCCTCCTTCTCACCCCTTGGAGGCGTTCGAGCTGTGTCCCTCCGTGGTCGTCTTGTCCGTCTACCTTAGGAAGGGAGCTTGTCTCCCATTGCACTCCTCTGGGACCCGGGCCGGTCCACTTCTCAGGGCTTTAGGGCGGGAAGACTCCTGGGTACGGACCTCGGCTGTGCGCTTATCCAGCCTGTGACTTTTCCTGATTCGCGAATCCTACAACATTAATAAAGGACCTTTACACGCCACATCAATCCACTGTCTGGAATCCTACATCAGCAGTGGATAGGAGCCCAGCTTCTCTTTCTGTTGCCATGGCGGCTCCCACGTCGCCTGGTGCATCCTGTCCCGGTTCCCCGGTCGAGAGCGACGGATTCATCTTTCCCAGGAGGACGATTAAAGTACTTGCCCCCGTTTTTAAGGAGACGCCGGTATTACCATCTAGGCCAGGCGTTCGTCGGCCATTTATGCCCTTAAGAGATGCCGCTCTGAAACGTGCTTGCACGTTGGCCAAAGCATTCGTGCCAATGTCAACGAGCAACTCTTTTTCGGCGCTTGCCACTGCGACCAATTCATCAGAACCGGTCGCGATGTCTACGGACTCCACACCAGAAACGGGTACGTCAGAAGCCACTCTCCCGCCGCGCCCGACCTCCTATGCTCCGCGTCTTCGATGTCGAGGACGTACGCACGTTCCGCGAAATGATCCGGTCCTCGGTCTTGGAGCAATCGTTAACCGTGGCGTACGGCGAGTCATCGGCCCGGGTCCAAACTAGGACCATGGATGATTTCCGGTCGCTACGTGCTGCGCTTTCGGCTGTCGACGCGCAGATGTCAACGTGGGGCGTAGGAGAGGAGAAGACGACGTCCTTCACGTTCCGGGGATTGTCTTCCTGCCATCGGATCGAGGATCTTCTCGAAGATCAAAGATCCATGGACATTGACGCATGGCGAGGACGCCAGCTGACGGCCAAAGGGAAACCAATCGGCGTTTTCGTGGTCGCTATTGCCACGTCTGCGGCCTGGCCAATATCATACATCAAGGTAATTCGGAGCGTTGGCAATAGCATCGTCTCCGTTCACCTTTACGTCTACCAGGACCCGCAGCTCTGCCAACGTTGCTCCCGCCCGACCGACCGACGCTTAAGAGCGGCGCCTACTGCGCATGCATTTCCGGTTTCCAGCTGCTGCTGATGAACGGTGTTATGATGAAATCTACTGGTTTAGGACTTTAGTATGGGTTTAGGACATTTAGGTTTTCGGAGTGAATGTTTGGTTTTAGGTGTTTGTTGGCATGGTTGCATGTTTCGGGCGTTTATGTTTAAAGTGTGGGTTTTTAACGTATGACCATAGGTTTTCTAAAAGGGGGTTGTTTGTGAAAGCCAGAGATTTTGAGAAGGATACTGCTATTGTTTGGAGGTCAGTGCTTAAATCAGGTAGTTTTATATCCTTTTGAATTGAGTCGTTGCGGATGAACCAAGGGGCGTTTAGAATTTTCCTGACGGTTTTATTTTGAAAAGTTAGTAGCTTTTTTAAATGGGTTGCGGCAATTGCTCCCCAAGCCGGGTAGCCGTAGGTGAGGACTGGCCTGATCATTGATTTATAAAGGGTTATTTTGGTGTTTAGGCTAAGGGGACTTCCGGATTTAAGGAGGGGGTAAATGGAGCAATAAGCTGCATTTGCTTTGTTTAGTGCATACTGTGTGTGGGAGTGCCAAGTGAGTTTTCTATCGAGGATAACACCCAGAAATTTGGCGTTATCACGCTGGGGAAGTTGGGCGTTCTTATAAAACAGTTAAGTTGAGCACGGCTTTTTCCATTTTCTGGCAAAATTGACGACTTCGCTTTTTTCAGTGTTTATTGTTAGTTTCCAGGAGGCCATCCATTCCTCCACGGTGTCTAGGTGTTCCTGTGGGGTATCAGCCGCAGTGTCTGGACAGAAGGATTGAGAGGCTATTGCTGTATCGTCGGCGTATAGGAAAAGTTGAATTTTAGGGTGGGTCGGAAGGTCATTAATAGATAAGTTGAAGAGAGTGGGCGAAAGGATAGCTCCTTGGGGGACCCCCGCTTGGATACGCCTGGAGTTCGAAAGACAGGAGTTTATTGAAACGACTAAGGTTCTAGAGGAGAGGAAAGAGGAAATGATTTTGACAAGGCTAAAGGATAAATCTGTCTGAGCTAGTTTGTGGATGAGACCTATCCAGACACGGTCAAATGCGCGCTTTATGTCCAGGAAAGCAACTTGAGAGTGCTTGTGGATGTTGAAACCGAAGGTTATAAATTCAACCAATCTTAGAATTTGGTGAGTTGTGGCAGTCTTTTTCTTAAATCCAGTTTGTTCAGGCCTTAGAAGGTTTAAGCAGAGTAGCTCTTCATGGAGGCGGGTTTTGATAAGTCTCTCCAGGATTTTACCCATGCAGGGCAGGAGACTGATGGGCCGGTAATTCGAGGGATCTTTGGGGTCTTTGCCAGGTTTGGCAAGCAGGATAATTTTTGCTTTCTTCCAGGCCGGCGGGAAGTAGCAGTGGGCGAGACAGGCGTTTAGGATAGCTAGGAAGTGTTAGAGAAAGGATTTGGGTAGGTTTTTCAGATGGGAGTAGGAGATGGGGTCTAGGCCGGGAGCGGATTTGGATTTGGAGTGGTTTATGATTGATTGTAGTTCCGATAGGGGGGATCGGAGGGATTGCAGGAGGTGGGGTGTAGGAAACAGATTGGAAGGTGGAGTAACCGTTGCTCCCGCTTCGGCCTCGGCAGTTTCTTCTGCTCGGCCTCTCCTCGTTGCCCGCGCTGTTCCGAGGCTCACTGCCTGAAGGACTGTCCACGGACGGGCGCCGAGAAGTGCCCGAGCTGCGATGGCGAGCACTCTGCCTTTTCGCCACTTTGTGAAAAGTGGAAACTGGAAAAGGAGCGTCGCGAGGACAAGTCGTTGAGGAAACGCCGAGGGAAAGGGGCCGCCAATCCACCCGGCGGGAAAACTGCACCACCTGCTGCCGCGTCCAATGTTGCGGCAAAGAAGGCGCCTTCTCTAGGGACGACCAACGCTTGGCGAGGAGGAGACGCATCCAGGGGACCGGCGCCACAGCGTCCGACACCACGTCAGCGCCTCGGCGCAAACTTCCCCGTGCTGCCGACACCAGCTGCGAGCGTCTCTGAAATGGCCGCATCGCTGCTCGTTCTGCTTCGTGAACGCCGATGTCAGCAAGCATCGGCGCCACAGCAGCCATTGGTCCTTTCGGGGGCCACGTCCGACTGTCGCTGCCGCCGACGCAGATGCACTCCTCAGCGTTCTGGGAACGCTAGCCACCATCTCGGCTGCTCTGCAGTCGCAGCTCCAGGTGCTCTCGGCGACGCTGCAGCAGCTGCCTTCCCTTCTTGCGGGCCGACATGGATAATTCCTTGCCGAAACGCCGCAACATCGTCATCGCGTCGTGAAACGTGGGCGGCGTGATGGCAAGGAAGATGCCTGAGCTCCTTGCATTTCTGTCTCGGAAGAGATGCGAGTTTGCTCTGCTGCAGGAGACGTTCCTGGGCCCAGGAGATCGGTGAACTGTTCCCGGCTTTCGTGTTTTTCGCGACGACCGTTCGCGCCGAGGAGGAGGAACGGCGATCCTGGTTGCGGAGCACCTGCGGGCACAGCGTTTCCCGCTACGGCCGTTTCTCTCAACGGAAGCCACTGCCAGAGACCTGGAGTGCGGCGAGGGTCCTCTTCGCCTTGCTTCGGTGCGCCTCAGGCGATGCTTCGCATGGACGAACTGCCGTCGATCTTCGCGGAATGTACTTCTGCGATCGTCGCGGGGGACTTCAACCCAAAGAATCCGGACTGGCATTCCCGGATAGGAAACGCCCGGGGATTGAGGTTACGGCAGTGTACTTCGGCTGAGCGGCTCTCCATCATCGGTCCTCGAACGCAGTCTCATTTCGCTACTTGCGGAACGAGCGACGTCTTGGACATCACTGTGCACGCCGGGTTGCCTACAGAGCTCTCCGCGAGTGCTTTTTGCGCTCGACAGTGATCACCTGCCGGTCCTCTTTCAGTTCGCACGATGTCATAAGGAAGCTGTGAGGCGGACCATCCTAAACTACGCCACAGCGGACTGGGATTCACTCCGGCGAAGGATTACAGACGGAATCACGGCCACCTCGCTGCCTCCGGCTCTCAGTTCTCCCGATGAAATCGACCGCCAGGTTGATAATATTACGGAAACCTTGCAGTCGGCGGTAACGGCTGCGATACCTGCACTCGCTCCTGGAACCACCTGGCGCTTCCCCGATCCATCCGCGAAGACATGCGGGAGAAGAATCGCCTCCGACGGCGCTTTCAAAGTACGCGCTGCCCGTCTGACAAGGCCCAGCTGAATGCCGCCCAACGCCCTATCTGCGCAGACATCCTGGACCTGAGGACCGCCTCCTGAGAGAGAAAGGTTTCCTCTCTCTCCCCGGAAGACGGCTCGATGTGGAAACTGGCGAGGTCCCTCCGCGGAGAGTCACGAGAGGAGGCCCTGCTGATTGCTGCCGGCGGATTGCTGCGCTCACCGGAGGAGAAAGCTGCGGGGATGGCGGTCCATTTAGAGGAAGTCTTTTCTCCCTCGGAAGGCGATATGGACCAGCCAGATCCGCTGGCTACCCGTGTCATCCCGCCGAAGACGCCGAACAATGCTAGTGACCGGGAAGAGCTGCCGCCGACTATCGTGGAGGAGGCCTTAGAGGGGCCATAAAAACTTGGAAGCCGCGGAAGGCACCTGGGCCGGACGGCATTTCAAATGCCGTAATCGCCCAGATGCCGATTTCCCTTGCCTCATTTCTGCTGTGCATCTTCAACGCGTGTCTCGCCATCGGGGATTTCCCATCCCGGTGGAAAAAGGCGCGTGTTGTGTGCATTCCTAAGGGAAATCACCTTCGCCGGAAAATTACCGCCCAATCTTGTTGCTCGACGGTCTGGGAAAACTGTCCGAGCGGGTCCTTCTTCGACACCTGATCGCCATCACAGAGGAGCTGGAAATCCTTCCCGAGCACCAATTCGGCTTCCGCAGCGAATATTCCACGACACATCAGGTCACGCGCCTGCTGAACTATGTCACGGAAGGTTTCAACCGACGGCAATCCACCGTCAGCACCTTCTTTGACATCAGCAAGGCGTTCGATCGGGTGTGGCATAACGGCTTGCTGTGGAAGCTTGATTGCTTCGGGTTTCCTCGCTGGTGGACGGACATCGCGGCATCATGGCTTCGTGGCAGGACGTTCCGGGTCAGCTGGGGCGACGCGCTCTCCGAGAAGAGAATACGAGCGGGCGTTCCGCAAGGAAGTCTGCTCTCGCCGCTCCTCTTCAATATCTACTCTTCGGACATCCCCGGTGACTTCGGAACCAACGTCCTCGTCGCGACATATGCCGACGATTTAGCAATCCTGGCACTCTCTTCACGGCAGCATCTGGCGGCGCGGTACCTACAGCAAGCGGTCGACTCCCTCATGGCCTGGTTTTCCCTTTGGCGCTTAGGCGTGAACGAGAAGAAAACCCAGGCGATCGTCTTTTCCAAGGGACTGAAGGAGCCCGGCGAAATACTCGTAAGAGTCACGGAAGTTCCTTGGAAGAGATCCGTTCTCTACCTGGGCGTCCTTCTCGATAAGCGCCTCAACATGGTGAACCACGCCAGGAGAGCATCTGGAATTGCTGCATCACGGCGACATCTCCTCGCGCCCATCCTTGGACATCCATGTCTTCCGCTCCGTCGGCGACTTCACCTATTCGCGGCGGTGCTTCGTCCAGTTCTCACTTACGCAGCACCTGCATGGTGCGGCGTAATGTGCAAGAAAGCGAGTGCCATCCGGTGCACCACGGATAGGAAGCATATGAGAGCGACGCTGCGCCTTGACTGGACCCCAGGAAATGAGGCGCTCTGGGAGATCGCCAACCTTCCTCCGCTGGATGCTGTACTCCGAACGCAGACCGTTTCCTTCCGGGAACGTGCAGCATCATCATCTCACGGGGAAATCTGCAGCATCATCACTGCTTTGGTTCTCCCGTGGGATAAGCACCCACGACCACGCGCGGGCACCGGCAACGGGGAAGGCCAGCCGCCGGCGAAACGCAGAAAGTCTGACGGCCATTTCGGGGCCATATGCTCCGAAATGGTACGACAGTGACCGGGTCCTTCGGACACTTCATCCACTACCCTCATTCCGAATTTTGGTGCGTTTATCCGGCCCGTTATTTTTCCTGATCTTCGTATCATAACAACATTAATAAAGGACCTCTACACGCCTTACATCAATCCACTGTCTGCGACACACCGTCAGCAGTGGAAAGGAGCTCGACTCTCTTTACGCCTACCATGGCGACTACCGCGTCGCCTGGTGCCTCTCGTCCCGGATCTCCGGTCGACAATGACGGATTCGTCTTCCCAAGGAGGACAATCAAAATCTTGGCCCCCGTTTTCAAGGAGACGCCGGTTGCATCCTCTCGGCCAGTCGTACGCCGGCCGTTCACTCCATTGAGCGACGCCGCTCAGAAGCGCCAACGTACGTCGGCCGAGCCATTCGCGCCCATCGCTACGAGCAACTCTTTCTCGGTGCTCGCTCCCGCGACCGACTCATCTGAGCCGGTCACCATGGCCACAGATGCAGCATCTGATCAGGGTCCATCTGTAGCCGCTCCGCCCTCGCGCCCAAGCCGCGGTGCCCGTCCTCCTCCGCTCGTCGTGTACGATGTGGAGGACGTTCGCGCGTTTCGCGATATGATCCGGACCTCAGTCACGGATCAGTCATATACCGTGGCATACGGTGATTCTTCGGCCCGGGTCCAAACCAGGACCATGGACGACTTCCGTTCCCTTCGTGCTGCGCTCACGGCCGCAGACGTCCACCTGGGGCGTCGGCGAGAAGAAGACAACCTCCTTCACGTTCCGGGGCTTGTCATCGCTCCACCGTACGGAGGACCTACTGGAAGACCTGCGGTCCATGGGGATCGACGCCCGCCGAGGACGCCAGCTGTCGTCAGCCGGGAAGCCGATCGGCGTCTTTGTGGTCGCCATCGCTACTTCGGAGGCCTGGCCGATTTCATCGGTCAAGACTATCCGAAGCGTCGGCAACTGCGTCGTCTCGGTGCGTCTATACGTTTACCGAGACCCGCAGCTCTGCCATCGCTGTTCTCGGTTCGGCCACGGCAGTTTTTTCTGCTCGGCCTCTCCTCGCTGCCCGCGCTGTTCCGAGGCCCATTGCCTCCAGGATTGTCCCCGGTCTGGAGCTGAGAAGTGCCCGAGCTGCGGAGGAGAGCACTCCGCATTCTCTCCGCTTTGCGAAAAGTGGAGAATGGAGAAGGAGCGCCGCGATGACAAGCCCTCGCGGAAACGCCGCGGACGCCGCGGAAAAGGAGCCGCCTCTCCTGGGGTGAAGACGACTCCACCTGCTGCCTCATCCAACGCTGCGGCCAAGAAGGCGCCTTCCCTGGGGACGGTGAACGCCTGGCGAGGAGGGGATGCGTCTCGCGGCCCAGCCCCACAGCGTCCTGCACCACGTCCGCGCCTCGGCGTGAACTTTCCGGTGCTGCCGACGCCGGCAAGAACCACCTCTGAGACGGCCGAGTCGCTTCGCGTCCCACTTCGCGAGCGCCGACGTCTCCAAGCGTCCGCGCCCAAACAGCCATCGGTCCTTTTGGGGACCACATCCGACTCGGCCGATGCCGCCGAGGGAGACGCCTTACTTAGCGTTCTGGGAACGCTAGCCACCATCTCGGCTGCTTTGCAGTCACAACTCCAGGTGCTCTCGGCGACGCTGCAGCAGCTGCCTTCTCTCCTTGCGGCCCGACATGGCTAATTCCTTGCCAAAACGCCGTAACATCGTCATCGCGTCGTGGAACGTAGGCGGCGCGATGGCAAGGAAGACGCCGGAGCTCCTCGCTTTTCTGTCTCGGCAGAGATGTGAGGTTGCTTACTGCAGGAGACGTTCCTGGGCCCAGGAGATCGGTGGACCGTTCCCGGCTTCCGGATTTTTCGCGACGACCGTTCGCGTCGAGGAGGAGGAACGGCGGTCCTGGTTGCGGAACATCTACGTGCACAGCGATTCCCGCTACGGCCGTTTCTTTCAACAGAAGCCACTGCCATAGACCTGGAGTGCGGCGAGGGACCTCTTCGTCTTGCTTCGGTCTACATATCACCACAGGCAATGATTCGTACGGATGAACTCGCGTCGATCTTCGCGGAATCTACTTCTGCGATCGTCGCGGGGGACTTCAACGCAAAGCATCCTGACTGGCATTCCCGGGTAGGAAACGCCCGGGGATTGCGGTTACGGCAGTGGACGTCGGCTGAGCGGCTCTCCGTCATCGGTAGTAGTAGTAGTTTTGGGTTTTAGGGTGCGTCGACAGCTAAGGTCATTTTGCACCACTCATTAAATATAAAACTAAAATTCCTTTTTACTTAGGAATAATAAATAAATAAATACGGTTAAATATAAATAAATAAATAATTGTTAAAATCAAAAGCATTAAAATTATGAGCTCCAAAGCTAAAGCTGCCCCATTAAACCGGTTGACCTTAAAAAACTTAGGACTCGGTTAATAGACCCAGAGTCATCCCCTAAAATATTTTTTAAGTCTCCCCTTATCTTCAACATGTCTCTGGCCCTTTGGTATCTTGTACATTCCGTCAGGATATGTTTTATCGTAAGGGGTTGGAAACACTCATTGCAGCGGGGCTGTTCTTTTACCTCCGCAAAGAGGTACGAATGAGTGAGGGCAGAGTGTCCTATTCTCAGGCGCGTAATCATGACCTCTTCCCTCCGAATGTTCCGGATGGAAGAGGACCATGGTGAAACGACCGGTTTTATTGCCCTGAGTTTATTATTTTGCAGAGACTGCCAAGTCTCCTTCCACTGATGCAGGACCGAGTTCCGCAAGGCGGCCTTCACGTCCTCCATTGGGACCAAGGTGGAGTCGGTCTCGGGTTGTCGAAGGGCATCCTTCGCTGCCTGGTCAGCTTTTTCGTTGCCTCTTATGCCGACGTGACCAGGAGTCCATATAAAGGAGACCCTGTTCCCCTTTCTCTGAAGGGACAACAGGGTATAATGGATCTCCTGGACTATCGGGTGCACAGGTGCAAAGACCGATAAAGATTTTAGGGCGCTCAACGAGTCGGTGCAGATGAGGAAAGAGCCATTGCTTTCTTTTATTTCTCCTAGGGCCGTCCTTATGGCTGACAGCTCGGCTGTAAAAATGCTGCAAGAAGTGTGCAGTTTTTTCCTCACGACTCCATGGTAGTGGGACACGACTGCATAGGCACACAAAGATTCTGACTTTGACCCGTCGGTGTAGACTGGGACAAAGTCAGAAAGTGAGCTGAGGACGGCACTGAAGAGCTGCTGGTATTCGGAATCGGTCGTTTTGGCTTTGCGGCGTGCACTGGCAATGAGTTTAATATCCGGCATTGGTGTTAACCAAGGCGGATACTTAGCATAGGAGACGGGGCATATTTGAGGAAATGTAAAATTTACCTCATTAATAAAATCATTAAAACGAACGGCAAAGGGTCTAGTTGCCCTTCTCCGCCTGTTAAATAAGTCTAAAAACCGTTGGTTAAAAACTATGTTAAAACAAGGGTGGATTGTCTCTGATAAAATTTTACAGGCATAGTTGCCCATTAAAATCATCCTGCGGGTTTCCAACGGAGGCTCCCCTGCGTCTGCAAGTAGGCTTGGGACTGGGCTTGTTCTAAATGCCCCGGTGGCCAACCGTATCCCAGCATTGTGGACACATGTGAGTGGTCTCAAGTAAGACTCTCGTCCTGAGGAATAAACTATGGAACCATAGTCCAATTTGGATCGCACCAAGCCTCTGTACAATAAAAGCATGGTGGTGCGGTCTGCTCCCCAAGTGGAGTGAGTTAAAAACTTTAAAACGTTGAGGGTTTGGCGACACCTCTCGCGTAACACGCGGATATGCTCCCGCCAGTTCAGCTTTTGGTCCAGGATCATGCCGAGAAAGCGGACGGACTCCACAAATGGAAGAATCCTACCCAACAGGGTTAGGGTCGGGGTAACGTGGTAACCGCGAACACGACACCACATGAGACGTCGGTTTACCATCCGTTCCATCACCTTGCACAGGCAGCTGGTGAGAGATATGGGACGGTAGTTGTTCGGGTCATTTTGGTCCTTGCCCTGTTTTGGGATTGGTATCACGATGGACTCTCGCCAGGCATTTGGAAAACTGCCCTCGTTCCAAAGTTGGTTGAGGGTATTTAGGACCTCCCCAATCGCAGTTTCCGGAATGTTCCGGAGAAATGCGTTGTGGATTTCGTCCGCCCCTGGCGAGGTGTAATGGGAGTCTTCGATGGCGGATTTAAGCTCCCAGGACGTGAAAGGCTCATTGTAATATTCCCGTGTAGGACCTGCACCAAATTTGAGAGGGACTCTCTCGCATCGCCTCTTCCTGTACACAAAGTCCGCGGTATAGCCCTCGTCACTGCTATTGGCCGCGAACTGACTGGCAAATATGTTGCTTATTTCGGCAGGTGAATTAACCACCCGGCCAGCAACAAGCAATGGCGAGATGACAAATGAGCCCTTTGACCCGGAGATTTTCTTCACTTTGTCCCATACCTGATAAAGTGGCGTGCGATGGTTGATGGTAGAGACGTATTCTATCCAGGAAGCCCTCTTGGCCTCCTTCACGGCCCTTCGAGCTCGCGCTCTCAGGCGGCGGTACGATGCCAGATTAGTTGCCGTGGGATATTTTCTAAAAATATGCAGTGCTTTTTTCCTCGCCCGAATCGCCCGGTCGCATTCCCCGTTCCACCAAGGGACAGGAGCTCGATTAATGTTCCCGGACGTACGAGGGATACTTTTCGTAGCTGCCGCCAACAGCGTTGAACTTAGTTTATCGACGTTGTGCAACGCGTCGAAACTTGCGTCGTGTTTATATGTAAACGTACGCTTGAAAAGTGGCCAGTCCGCACGGTTAATACGCCACTTTTCCGGAGGTTTTGAAATGGTGGGCGAAGAGTCTTCTTTAACGAGTAGAAGAGGAAAATGGTCACTCCCACAGAGATCGTTGTGGGTGGACATTTTCAGCTTTGGGGCTAGACTTCTCGAGCATAGACAAAGATCTATTGCTGAGAATTCCCCATTAAAGCTGTTAAAGCGGGTTTTTTCGCCGCTATTTAATAAAAACAGGTTAAAATCCTCAATAAAGTTGGATAAAATTCGACCTCTCCTATTGCTTTGGGTTTCTGGCCCTCCCCAGAGAGGATCATGGGCATTAAAATCTCCCATCAAAATGAACGGCTGAGGAAGCTGGTGGACAAGGGCTTCAAGGTTCAGGCGGGTCACCGGTGCACCCTCTGGCAGATACACGTTGCATAACGTCATCCTCTCAGGGGTATGCACCGTGACAGCGACGGCCTGGAATGGAGAGTTCAGTTGGACTCGCGAGGTGTAAAGGGCCTCACGGGCCGCAACTGCTACTCCCCCTTGGGCTCGTTGGCCACTTAGGTCATCCGTTCTAAAAACAGTGAACCCCTTCAAAATACCCTTATCTTCAGCCTTAAAATGGGTCTCTTGGAGACAAATACAAGAGGGTTTAAAATCTTGGATTAAAATGGCCAGCTCCTCCTTGTGCCGATAAAAGCCATTGCAGTTCCACTGCAGAATGGAACACATTTAAAGTGTTCAGTTAAAATAAATAAATAAATATATAAATAAATAGGATGACTAAAAAGGGAGATGACCAACTCTATTGAGGTTATCGCTTGAAGCGATGTTTCCTCTTCCACTCGTTTGCGAAGACCTCAGTATCGGAGATACTCTGGTCCTCTTCAATTACCTCCGGCTTCTTTGGCTTCACTGGAGGCGGCGGGGAAGGTGTATTCTCACGCCCTTTTGGCGTGTTCCCCTTGGTGGTTTTCTGTGGGCTCTTCTTTGAAGGGCCCACAGGAGTAGGTGGCTCCTTGTCAACCTTACTCTTCCCATCCTTCACCCTTTTGGGTTTAGGCACTTGCGTGTTTTCAACTGGGGATTCTTTCGGTATCTCCGTCTGCGTGGCGATGGTACACTTTACACATTGCGTGGTTGCAACGGAAGCAAAGGACCGGGAGAAAGTTGGAGCGATTAGCGCCCTGTATTTTCTCCTCGCTTCCGCATATGGGATTTTTTCAAGGGTTTTTATCTCCATGACTTTCCTCTCTTCTTTCATCTTCGGGCAATCACGAGAGTACACTGGGTGTGTACCCTCGCAATTGACACAAAGAGGTTCCGAAGAGCACTCTTTTTCCTCGTGCGCGTCTTTGCCACAGCGCGGGCAGGTGGCCTTACCCTCGCAGCGCGACGCGACATGGCCGAACCGTTGGCATTTGAAACAACGCACGGGATTTGGGATGAATGGCCTCACTGGTACCGATTCATAGCCCACAAACACCTTGTCGGGTAGTCTATCACGCGCAAACGTCAAGATCACGGAGGTGCTGTTTACGTTTTCTCCGTTGCGCCTTGTGGTGAGTCGACGACAATCAGTCACTCCCTGAGAGAACATTTCTCTCTTGATTTCTTCCATGTCCACGTATAGGAGGTCGTAGTGACTGATGACTCCCCGACAGGTGTTAAGAGTGCGGTGCACCTCCACCTTAATCGGAATGTCATGGAGCATTCCCATAGCAAGCAGTTTATCGCTTTGTGTATCGTTCAGGGTCTCTATAAGAAGTGTACCATCCCGGAGCTTCTTCACGCTCTTTGGGTCCCCAGGCACAATCTGTGACAAAACTCTGCGAATTAAGAAAGGAGAAACCTTTTTCAAGGTTTCACCTTCCTTTATGCACGACATAATTAAATAGCGCTTACATGCGCCTATGCACTTTTCTCCCCCGCCGGTGTCCGGACGGGATCTTTTTAGTGGTGGAAAGGGTTTTTCCTCCATAATAATAAATAATTCGTCCCTCGGCCTCCCCACCCGCCACGGAGCCACACATTTGGGACGCCGCTCCGCCAAACCGGAGCGGTCGCCAGGGCTAACTCGAGGGATATAGCGCTTCTGGAGTGGTTGTCTGTTTCGGGGTGGATCTTCGGTGCAAGGGCCCACCAAAACCCTTACATCTCCGACCTCCCTACGCAGACCCCCACAACCTTGGCACTCGCCACCGGAGCGAAAACGCGACGGAAGCCGATTGACCGGGAGTGGCTAGCTCCCGGCCTCCCGTTTACACGAAATCCGGGGCCGAAGAGGGGTATCACTCCCCGGTCCATACAGGGCATCCGACACCCTGCTGGGAACCAGAAAGCTCACCCTCCAGGATCCCCTTTTCTCCCTTACGTGTCTCCAGGCACGGCAAACACCTGGGCGGATCGCAGGCCAGATGGTATGGCCGCTCACAGACAGTGGATCCACAGCACTGTCCGGACGCATCCCTTGCTGGCTTGGGGTTTGTTTTCGGGGTTTTCTCCCCGCCCTTTTAGTCGCCTCTTACGACAAGCAGGGATACTGCGGGAGTATTCTCTATCCCCCTACCCGCGGGGGGGTCCGTCATCGGTCCTCGGTCGCCGTCTCATTTCGCAACTTGCGGAACGAGCGATGTCTTGGACATCGCTGTGCACACCGGGTTGCCTACTGCGCTCTCCGCGAGAGCGCATTTCGCGCTCGATAGCGACCATCTTCCGATCATCCTTCAGCTGGCGAGACGTCCCATGGAGGCGAAGAAGCGGACCTTCCGGAATTACGCTGCAGCGGATTGGGACACCGTTCGGCGCAGGATCACGGACGGAATCACGGCCACTTCGCTTCCTCCGGCTGTCAGTTCTCCCGAGGAAATCGACCGTCAGGTCGATTTTATTACGGAAACTGTCCAGTCGGCGGTTGCGGCTTCGATTCCCGAAACCTGCGTCCGTATCCAAGACCATATTGCGCTCCCGAGATCCATCCGGGACGAGATCTGGGAGAAAAATCGCCTCAGACGACGTTACCAACGCTCGCGCTGCCCGCTGGAAAAGGCCGCGCTGAATACCGCTCGGCGCCGCATCCGTTCGTCCATCTTCGCCCTGAGGACCACCTCCTGGGAGAGAAAGGTTTCCTCTCTCTCGCCGGAGGACGGTTCCTTGTGGAGGATGGCGAGGACCCTCCGCGGGGAGTCGCGGGAAGAGGCCCCGCTGTTTGCTGCCACGGGGATGCTGCGCACACCGGAGGAGAAAGCGGAAGGAATGGCGATACACCTAGAGGAGGTGTTTTCTCCCCTGCAGGGCGATGGAGACCAGCCGGACCCGTTGGACTCCCGTGCCATCCCGCCAAAGCTGCCGACACATTCTCGGGACAGAGAAGAGCTGCCGCCGACCATCGCAGAGAAGGACCTTCGAGGGGCCATAAGGACATTGAAGCCGCGGAAGGCGCCTGGACCGGACGGCATTTCCAATGCCGTTCTCGCCCAGATGCCGATTTCCCTTGCCTCATTCCTGCTATGCATATTCAACGCGTGTCTCGCCATCGGGTATTTCCCATCCCGATGGAAGGAGGCTCGTGTAGTATGCATTCCAAAGGAAGGGAAATCACCGTCGCCGGCCAATTATCGCCCAATCTCGTTGCTCGACGGCCTGGGAAAACTGTTCGAGCGGGTCCTTCTTCGGCACCTGATCGCCATCACCGAGGAGCTTAACATCCTACCCGAGCACCAGTTTGGCTTCCGCAGCGAACATTCTACGACACATCAGATCGCGCGCCTGCTGAATTATGTCACGGAAGGTTTCAACCGACGGCAATCCACCGTCGGCGCCTTTTTCGACATCAGTAAGGCGTTCGATCGTGTGTGGCACGAAGGCTTGCTGTGGAAGCTTGACTGCTTCGGGTATCCTCGTTGGTGGACGCGCATCACGGCATCGTGGCTTCAAGGCAGGACGTTCCGGGTGAGCTGGGGCGACGCGCTTTCCGGGAAGAGGAGCATACGCGCGGGTGTCCCGCAAGGGAGTTTGCTCTCGCCGCTCCTCTTCAACGTCTACTCATCGGACATCCCCGGGGACCTCGGAACAAACGTCCTTGTCGCGACGTATGCAGATGATTCGGCGATCTTGGCGCGCTCTTCGTCGCAGCATCAGGCGGCGCGCTACCTTCAACGGGCGGTCGACTCCATCATGGCGTGGTTTTCCCTTTGGCGCTTCGGCGTCAACGAGAAGAAAACTCAGGCGATCGTTTTCTCCAAGGGACCGAAGGAGCCCGGCGAATTGCTCGTCGGATTCACGGAAGTTCCTTGGAAGGAATCCGTTCTTTACCTGGGCGTTCTTCTCGACAAGCGCCTCAATATGGTGAACCACGCCAAGCGGACATCCGGGATTGCAGCATCACGGCGGCATCTCCTTGCGCCCATACTTGGACATCCGTGCCTTCCACTCCGTCGGCGGCTTCATCTCTTCGCGGCGGTGCTTCGCCCTGCTCTTGTTTACGAGGCGCCTGCATGGTGCGGCGTGATGAACAAGAAAGCGGAATACATCCTGTGCACCGCAGACAGGAAGAATCTTCGGGCAACGCTCCGCCTCGGCTGGAAGCCGGGGAACGCCGCGCTTTGGGAGATCGCCGACGAAGCTCCGCTGGAAGCTGTTCTTCGAGAGCGGACCATCGCCTTCCAGGACCGGGCAGCGTCTTCGTCTCACGGGGAAATCCGCAGCATCACTGATGCTGTGGTTCTCCCGTGGGATAAACATTCAAGACCATGCGCGGGCACCGGGAACATCGACGACCAGCCGCCGGCGAAACGAAGGAAACTGATCGGCCATTTCGGGGCCACATGCTCCGAAATGGTACGACAGTGACGGGGTCTTTCGGGAACTTCGTCCGTTCAGCCTTTTCGGGCATTTATGCCTTGAAAAGGATTGCAAGGGACGGAGTCCTTTAGGACTCCGGGCGTTTTCCGAGAAGATCAACGCTGAAGAGCAGTAATGCTGGGCAGCGAAGGAGCCGGCCTCAAGTCAGCTGGGCACACAGATAGACCCTCATTCCGATGCCAACTCTCCGTGCGAACGGACGTATTCATTGCCGGAACGCTACAACCAGCCCACGAGGCCGCTGCCATCGAGTCTGCAATCCTTTTGGAATTGCCCTCTCAACACGTCATCCAGTCTGCACACCCAAAATATACACACTCTACACACATTGACACTCCGGCGACTTGAGCCCTTCTCAGCCGAGGCTCCGTTGGGGGGGAGGCTAACTCAGTCCCTCCTTCTCACCCCACGGAGGCGTTCGTGCTGTGTCCCCCCGTGGTCGTCTTGTCCGGCAACCTTAGGAAGGGAGCTTGTCTCCCATTGCACTCCTCTGGAACCCGGGCCGGTCCACTTCATAGGGCGTTAGGGCGGGAAGACTCCTGGGTAAAGACCTGCTGTGCCCGCTCTGCGGATTTGCAGGGGTGCCCGTGGTGTCCCCCATTTTCCATCTACCCTCCAGTAGGTCGGCTCAAGTCGCTTACACACACACACACACTCCATTCGCTTACACAGAGCTACACTAGGGTATCACCCTTTACGTACATACACCACTTTATTTATTACTCACTTTCTTAAAACCCCTCCTTACCCCTCCCTGAGGGTCTCATCGGGTAGCAAGGATTGTTGATCCCCCTTACCCCCCAAACTAAACTTGAATTTTTTGTCAGAATTGCGCTACGACCAACCGTTAAGGAGTTACAGCCACCACCTCCTTTAAGACGTTGTCGGTGGCGACATCTATTACCGACTTTTTCCACTACTCCCGTTTAATTCCTTACAGAATTTACGAACCCACTCCACGCCCTATCTTAGGGTGTCAATCTATAGTACGGACAATCGATCCCCCCAATTTTGCTTCAAATCTTTTGTCCAAATTGACCTAACTTTAACCGTTTCGAAGATACAGCCATTCACACTCAAGACGCTGCCAGTGGCGACACTCGTGGCAGTTTCGGGAACTATATTCCATTTATTTCATTCTAAATTTCTTAACTTTTAAATACTGTACTTTCTTGCCTTCTAAGGACGCCATCTTATAGGTAGGCCTGTTGATCCCCTCTTCCTCCCATTTTGGCTTCAAATTTTTACTCAGATTTTCGCTATCTCTTACGGTTAAGGAGATATCGCGAATCATTTCTCAAGACGCCGACGGTAGTGACACCTACCAAACTAAACCTCCAGAATCAGGAAAAATTCCGAATTGATACAAGAAACAAATATGCACCCCTTCTGCAGGTAGGCGAGGAGGGAAAAAGTGACGCGAACACAGAAACGAACACAGCTAAACCCGGAGTTACTCCGAGAAGCAAGTGGCCCCCTTCGATAGTAATATATAAAATATTACATATGACGGAGTTTATCAGGACAAGACAAATGACTAGAGACAAGTCCTTTACTATCAAAAAAACAAGTGATGGGACACGGTTACAACTGAAGACCAAAGCTGATTATGACGACGTGATTAGCTTTCTCAACAAAAGTAATGCACAGTACGTCACTTGGGCGGCCAAAGGGGAAGGAATTATACGTTATGTCATCAACGGGCTAGACTTTGGCATAGACAACGAATTCATCAAGGAAGAACTTAACATCCAAAACGTACCCTGTGTAGATGTTAGGCCTATTAGTGAAAGGAGCCAAGATATATATGTGGCAACGATCAAAAAAGGGGATGACTTTGATTGCAAAAGCATTGAAAAAATTAAGTATGTATGTAGTCACCCGGTTACTATAACCCCGTTTAAATACAGGACCCCTCAACGATGCTTCCGCTGCAATAGATATGGCCACGGCTCAAGGTTGTGTAGAGCTGAACCGCGTTGCTACCGATGTGCAGGAGATCATGAGGGAAAAGATTGCCCCAGATCTGGACCAACAAAATGCTGCAACTGCGGCGGGGAGCACGAGGCTAATACCCCAGGATGCGAGGTATATGAAAAAGCGGCCAAGAGGTATCGGAAAGACCCTAAGGATAAACCACCGGAGGAGGCGAAAACTATGTCTAAATCAAAAGTAATCGCTCCTGTTCCGCAAGAAAACCCGTGGGAGAGGAGGAGGCTAGACAAGGAATTAAGAGAGAAAAAGCAAGCCATAAATATCGAGCAACAATTGAGGAGAGGGGAAGAACAAAATATCGAGACCGGGGACAGTATGAAAGAACTAATGAAGGCTCTGACGAATTTTGGGACAATGATGCAACAGCAGATGCTGATTATGCAAGAAATGATGGCAAAAATAAGCGACATTCTTCTAGCTACGCTACGCAACAATGGGCCGTAAACTAGCTAAGAAGTCATTGGTCATGATGATTTGGAATGCAAACGGCGGTCTGGACCACAAAACACCAGAACTATTGCATTTCCTAAATCGCAACAATATCTGTGTAGGCCTCATTTCTGAAACTCATCTCAGACCTGAGACCCAGTGGGAAGTAACGGGTTTTAAAATAAGACGGAATGACAGAAATATAGATATGAACCAAAGAGCTGCTGGGGGCGTAGCAATATTGATACGTGACAATATGGTTACAAGTGATATCATACTGGAGGAAAGCAAAAATCTTGAATGCGTTGGTTTAACAATCGAAACCGAGATAGGGATACTTAAAGCCTTCTCGTGTTATCTACCTCCTCGAAAGAAACTCTTAACAGAGGAATTAGATAGTATAATAGACAAAAATAATATAACTATTCTTGGCGGGGATTTTAATGCGAAAGAGTATGTTTGGAATTGCCCTAATAGTAATAAAAACGGACAAATTCTCAAGAAATGGACTGAAGATAACATGGCTAACGTAGTTGCCCCCAGTGAACCAACGAGATTGGGAGGTAGAAGTGTAATCGACTTTGCAATTACAAAGAATCTAAGGAGGCCAGCCAAGGCGGTGACCATCAATAACCTCACGAGTGATCACTTCCCGGTCGTAGTTAATATTGGGACTAAACCTCTTGTTATAGAAGGGCTGGCCACGACTAAAATGTGTTATGGCTTGGCAAATTGGAAGCTCTTCAGAAAATCAATAGCTGATGAACTGTACCAGGAAAACGAACCGACCAACTTGAATTCGACGGAAGAACTAGACATGATGGCTGAAAAATTATCGGAAGCAATACGTAATGGAATGGAAAAAGCCATTCCAATGATAAAAAAGAGACCAGCAGGTAACTTTAGACTAGACGAGGCTACCAAATGTCTAATTAAAACAAGAAACTTATACAGGAGAAAGTACTTCCAAGTAGGCACATTATACTACAAAGTAAAAGTAAAAGAACTAAACAAACAAATTAAAACAGCCATACTGCAGAGCAGGGAGGATTACTGGCGAAAACAGTTGGAGTCGATTAGCTTGGAAGACGGATCAGTCTGGAAATTAGCAAGACAACTGAAGAAAAGCCCCCCATCTGACCCAAACATAAAGACCGGTGATAGAATCATTTGTGATGCCCTGGGAAAATCTACCTACATGGCAGATTATCTTGAGAATACCTTTCAGCCAAATAAAGCGAACACAAAAACGCCAACGATATCAATAAACTATGGTCCGGCTGATAAAAATAAATTACCTGAGATAACAATGGACTTGATTCTTGATGTAATCAAAAAACTGAAAAATAGAAAATCACCTGGCGATGATAAAATTACGAACGAGGCTATCAAACAAATCCCACTCGTTGCGGGTATATTCCTGATGAATATCGCTAATGCGTCAATTAGATTAGGTCACTATCCCGAAAACTGGAAAAACTCTACTATAAAATGTCTTCCTAAGAAAGGGGGGAAAACTATCACTGGGAAAGATTTTCGGCCAATCTCACTGACCTCGAACCTAGGGAAAGTTCTAGAAAGACTTATAGCACCACTGATACTAAGGCATGCCAACGAAAATAATATAATACCGCCAGAGCAATTTGGATTCCGTGAGAATCACTCGACAACCCAACAAATCCACAGAGTTGTTGACTTCATCAGCGACTCGTTTTGTAAAAAAGAATGGACGATAGGATTATTCCTAGATTTAAATAAAGCATTTGACAAGGTATGGCATGACGGGATACTAATCAAAATGGAAGCCTGGAAATACCCTGGATGGATGAAAAGATGGATTAAATCCTACTTGGATAATAGAAAATTCAGGGTCAGATGGGACAAGGAAACGAGCGGGGAAAGAGAAGTGAAAGCAGGAGTCCCACAGGGATCGGTCCTCGGCCCTCTACTGTTTAACCTATTCACGGCGGACTTCCCAGTGGAAAACGATAGTCACCTAATCCTGACCGCGCTCTATGCAGATGACGTAGCAATCATTGCTAAAGGGATGAATTTGAAAATGGCCCGTGAAAGAACCCAAGACATGCTAGATAAAGTAGTAAAATGGTACTCCAAGTGGAGGATGACAATTAATCCCACCAAAACGAAAGCCATTATTTTTAAAAGGCCATACATATTAACCCCCAAAATCCCGTGCATAAGAATTCTGGAGCAACCGATAGAGTGGAGCACGGACGCCTCCTATCTTGGTGTCACAATCGACAATTGTCTAAACTTTAACAAACACGTAAATAACATAACCGGCAAAGCCTATGCGAGCCGAGCAAGCTTAGCGTCTATAATTCAAAACAGTGCTACGCCCCCTAATATTAAAAATTATATATACAAGGCGGTAATTCGTCCGGTCCTAACGTATGCAGCCCCAGCATGGATGGGACTTCTAAGCAAGGGCACATATACAAAATTAGAGATAACGGAAAGAAACATTTTAAGGTCCATCCACAGAATTAAACCAAGAGTTAAAATTAAGGATATATATACCCAGGCAGACATGGATGATCTGGACGGAATAATTAAGACAATATGCGAAACTTATTACGAGCAACTGGAACAGCATTGCAGCAAAGCTTTAACGTTTACAAAAATTAAAAAGGGGCCAACAAATGACAAACAAAAAAGACCATACAGCATTCTAAATAAGACAAAAACCTTAACATAGGCACATTAATAATAATAAAAATAACATTTATATTACTATGAGAGTAATACGACATTAGAATAGACACAGAGCAAAAGCCTACAAAAGGCATCCTCTGAAAAAAAGCCGCGTTCGCGGCAAGACACGATGAGACCTCGCCCGTTGAAATCACCAATACATCAACAGGTGGCTCCGCCAGTTGGAATCTCCGCTACTCCATACATTGAAATCTCCCATGTTTCTAACAGGTGGGTGCGCCCATTGAACTCTCCAAACTATTTTCAACTAACCGCGCTTTTCTCAGCGCTGCTAGAAGTATAGTTTTTTCAACCATATTGTTCCAGATCAAGCCGCACTCAGTGGAGTCCTCCTTTACTCTCCTCACTCTCCAGGAGTGAGGATATGGTTGTGCCAGGTTCAGTGTCCTTAGCCACCATTCCTGGACCAACGTCTAAAGGGACGCCCCTGCGTCCCACATCTCCCACCAATATAATGAGTAACACTCCAACAATCATGGACAGCCCAGCGTCTCCGGACCCGGAACCCCTAGCCAACCATCCCGTAGGCAGTCGTAACTGCGAATCATCGGGAGACACCTATAATCCCGCATCATCCGGTATGCCCAACTCGGCGCTTCTGAAGACTCTAGCGTCCATCCTTCCGGGAACTTCTCTCCCAAGCCATCACGAAAACGTTGACCTCTCTCTGCGACCGGAACCCATGGACACCGATGGCTTCACTCAGGTCCGCAAGTGAAAAGCACATACTCCGCCGCTAATCCCTATTAAAACTACGGCTCCCATATCCACCAATAACAGGTTCCATCCGATTGACCCCGAATCCGATACAACCACCTCCTCGACTACTGCAGTAGGCTCTTATCCTGATAACCCCGCCCCCCGCAGCGCAGGTCCCAAAATCCCGCCGATATTTCTGAAAAGCACCACCGACTGGGCTACAAAGAGCAAACTAATTAACTCCGTCTGCTCCTACCCACCCATCTCTCACATGACTGGCAACAACATCCGTATCCAATGCCAAAACCCAGCAGATCACAGGGCGGTGACTAAAGCCCTAGCTGAAAACAGCTGGGAATACTTCAGCTTCCAACTAGCGGAGGACAAGAAAACGTTCTTCGTAATCCGGGGGCTTCCAATTGACTCCAGTATCTCAGCTATCCAAGAAGAACTGGCGCAGAAGGGCATTCAACTCTCTACCATCAGCCAAATGCTGACGTCCCGCCCGACCGCGGCAGAAAGAAGAATCAGAGACGAGGCAATTCTTTTGAACCCCAACTTCGTGCCAGCAGCGCTCCCAAAGCGCCCAATGCCACTTTTTCAACTCTCCCTGGCGTCCGCTTCCATGGAAAGGAAGCTTACCGAAATACACTCCCTCCTAGGACTCTCAGTGCACTTCGAACACCACCGCCCCTCTCCTGGACCGCCCCAATGCACCAGATGCCAGAGAATCGGTCACACTTACAAAGGCTGTGGACTCATTCCACGCTGTGTCCGCTGCGGCCGCAGTCACGCAGAAAATGATTGCCCACGCCTCTCTGGAGAACTTTCCACTCCCATCTGCGCCAACTGTAAGGGACCGCATCCTTCCAGCTACCGTGGATGCCCGGTGTACAAAACCTTTGCCGAAAAACTCCGCGCTTCACGCCGTCACTCAGAAGCCCCAGTGCCTGTTTCCACCTCACAATCCTTTCCTCCCTTACCTTCACAACCTGCCGCTACCCCCAGCCGGCTCCCGCTTCTGCTCCAACCGCCAATCCTGATTCCTCATTCATGGCTAAACTCAAAGAATGGGTCACGAACCTCATCCGAAAACTACTCTCCCCCCCTCTGGAAAATCCCTCCTTGATACCCTCATAGAAGAGGTAATCTCAGGCGCCCTTAAATTCCTCAATGGAAACTAGACAAACAATACCAAACTCCTTAACAATCCTACAATGGAACTGCAGAAGCATTACCGCGCACAAGGCAGAACTCCAACATCTAATCCAACTGCGTAACCCCCAAGTCGTGCGTATCCAGGAAACATTCCTTAAACCCCACCATGTGTTTACCATGCCTAATTACAAACTATTCCGGAAAGATCGTGACCCTGGCCAGGGTGGTGGTGTCGCAATCTTGGTTAAACGATCCTTAATTTGCAAACAACTTACCCCACCTCGTACTAAAGTCCTCGAAATAGTAGGTGCGCAAATCAACACAGTGGACGGCCCGGTCAATTTCTGGTCGGCTTACCTACCTCCCACTAATAAGTATACCAAAGTAGACTGCAATGCTCTCGTCTCCATACTCTCTTCCTCAGCCGTAGTCGGCGGTGACTTTAACAGTAAGCACCAAATATGGGGCTGCAACCGTACGACACCCAAAGGAAAAACGCTGCTCGAGCTCGCTCAATCTACCCCCTTCACCATATCTGCTCCAGATACGTATTCTCATATCCACGAGAAAGACCCTGCCGCGAACGACATCCTAGACATAGTCCTAACGTCCAACATTCCCATCGCTCCCTCCCCTAGCACATTGGACTTCGGTGCTTCTGATCACCTCCCTCTCATCTACTCCAATATTCACTCGATTCTGGCCCCCGTCTGCACGTCTCGCACCTACTGGCGCGTCTTCCCTGCGGAAATAGCGAAATACTCACCTGCCCTAGACCGCCTTCCCTTGAACACAAATGCTGAAATAGATCAGGCAGTTGAATTCCTCACGAAATCCATCCAGTCCTCGCAATCCACAGCACAACGTCCTCTCAAAAACTTTACATCGCCGGATATTCTACCACCGCACATTTTACAAACTATATCTGAAAGAAACCGAGCACGTCGCGCCTGGCAACTTAGTCGGCACCCACTGGACCGCATCGACTACCAGGTCCTCAGGAATAAGGTCTGCGCTCTGATTCGTCGTCACCGGGCCCAATGCTGGGAGAACTACATCACGTCACTCTCCCTGGACTACTCAGTTTGGCGCCTCGCCCGGAAGCTTCGGTCGAAGAAGGCACCTGCAACCCCCCTTCGTTCCGGCCGCAACATTGCCACGACTAATGAAGAACGAGCGGCAATGTTTGCCAGCTCATTAGCCTCAAGCTTCACAAACCTCACTGACTCACCAATCCAAACCGAGGTCATGAACACGTTCACGTCCCTGCAGTATACTCCAATTAGTGAGCCGGAATATACAACCCCTAAGGAAGTAGCCGCCCTCATCAACCACCTTAAACCAAAGAAGGCACCAGGAACGGATAACATATCGAACCTCTGCTTGAAAGCCCTACCCCGTTGCATTATTCGCTTCATTGCGCACCTGTTTAACCAATGCCTTCTGCATTCTCACTTCCCATCCCCATGGAAACTTGCCAAAATAATAATGCTACCTAAACCTGGAAAAAACCCTTCCGACCCTAACTCCTTCCGTCCAATTAGTCTCTTACCGGCCCTCTCCAAAGTGCTCGAAAGAATAATTCACTGGCTGTTACATCCTCTCATCCAGGACAGTCTGCGACCTGAACAAATGGGCTTTCGCCAAGCAACCTCGACAATCCACCAAATTGCCCGTCTCACTGAGCAGCTAGTGCTCGGCCACAACAACAAAATGAGCACACAGGTGGCTTTCCTCGACCTTGCCAAGGCATTTGACAAAGTATGGCTCGAAGGACTCATCCACAAGATTTCAAACTTATCATTCCCTACATACCTGATTAAGATCATTCAGTCCTTCGTCACCAACCGCTCCTTCCATACCTCAGTGTCCGACGCCTCCTCCGACATCTTCCCCATCACCTCCGGCGTTCCACAAGGCGCAGTTCTATCCCCGTTCCTGTTTAATCTGTACATAAACGATATACCATCACACCCCCGTACAAACCTCATGCTTTATGCAGACGATACCGCTATCTCTGCCTGCTCACTACAACCAGACAAGGCCATAGAGTACCTTCAGGAACACCTGGATCACATTCATGACTGGATGTACTCCTGGAAGTTATCCGTTCAGCCGGCCAAGTGCAGCGTTGTACACTTCTCAAGAATAAGAAGAAAAGGCGAGGGACCACCTCCCTACTTCGGCGCCCAAGAAATTCCCAAGCGACAAGAAGAGAAGTTTCTCGGCGTGATATTGGACAAGAAAATTACGTTTAAATCCCACCTCTCCGCAGTAATAGCCAAAGGATGGGGCGCATATCACTCCCTCTACCCCCTTTTCAAGCCATCGTCCCCCTTAACACTATCCACAAAAAGAATCCTCTACCTCTCCATGGTCCGCCCTATTGTCACTTACGCGGCACCAGTCTGGGCCCATGCCAAAAAACATCAAATCCATAGACTAACAGTCTTCCAGAATAAAATCATCCGTAATTTCACACATGCCCCCCACTTCATCAGGAATTCAGATTTACACAAGGACCTTAAACTCACACCAATGCCAGATGTCATAATTTCCCTAACACAAAACTTCCATTTCTCCCTCAAATCATCATCGAACCCACTACTCACAAACCTATGGAACTATGAATACGACGAGAACCTTAAGCACCCGAGGCCGAAATTTGCGCTAATATAACACCCCAACTAGAAACATGTATATAGCAACGTCAAACATTAAATAGAGACAATTAACTATACCACACTCCACCAATATTATAACTCCCCGTAGCTAGCATTAACTTGCTAGGGACGAGGATAAGCACCAGTGAGCGGGCGCCCATTGACAATTACCAACTGCCAACTGCCACTACCCATTTGAGTGCTGTGCGCTTATCCAGCATATGTTTACAACCTGATTTTCGAATTCGCATCGATTGTTGCCAATTGTTGGTAATGTTGCATTTATTAAAGTGTTTACAAAAACATATTTACGCTCCCTCAAGGACACTTGAAGGACATTAGAAGGTGGAAGGAAACCCATCCCACCCCACCCGCTCCTACGCCATGGCGGCCGTCCCATCGCCTGGTGTCTCCCGACATGGATCCCCGACCTTGACTGACCAAGAAGGCTTTATCACTCCGAAAAGGACTGTGAAGATATTAGCGCCGCTTTTCAAGGAAGCGGCGTCAACCCCCTCCCGCTCCGGCATCCGACGGCCTTTTACCACCCTCAGTGATGCGGCACTGAAACGTGCCCGAACCTCGGCAGACCCTTTTGTGCCCATTGAGGTCAATAACTCCTTCGCAGCGCTCGCCCCTGCGGACGAAGATGCTATGAACAATGAAATGGAAACTGAAGACCATTCTGTGCATCCCGATTCTAATTTAAGAAACTCAACGCAAGTTAATCGTGGACGGCGCCCACCCCCCTTGGTTGTTTACGACGTCGAAGACGTTCGTTCTTTTCGAGATTTGCTTAAATCCACTGTGAAGGACCAATTCTTCTCGGTATCCTTCGGAGACTCGTCGGCCCGAGTGCAAACGCGCACAATGGATGACTTCAAGTCTCTAAGATCCGCCCTATTGAAAGCAGACGCCCAGATGTCAACTTGGGGCGTTGGGGAAGAGAAGACCACTTCCTTTACCTTCCGTGGCCTATCTTCCCGCCACAAGCTTGATGTCCTCCTTGAGGACCTAAGAGAATTAGGAATCAACGCCCGAAGAGGCCGTCAACTAACTGCGGAGGGGAAACCGATCGGCGTCTTTGTGATCGCTATAACTCCTTCAGAATCCTGGCCGATCTCCGCGATCAAAGCCCTTCGTACCGTTGGAAATTGCGTGGTTTCGGTGAGACTTTACGTCTACCGTAACCCCCAGCTGTGCCACCGATGCTCCCGTTTTAGTCACGGGAGCTACTTCTGCTCGGCCTCTCCCTTGATGCCCCTTCTGTTCCGGAGGACACTGCCTCCAAGATTGCCCCCGTTCAGGCGCGGAAAAGTGCCCAAATTGCGACGGGAACCACACCGCGTATTCTCCGGACTGCGCGAAATGGCACGCGGAAAAGGAGCGCCGCGACCATAAACCGATGAGGAAACGCCGTGGACGCCGCGGAAAAGGCCCGCAAGCCTTTCCCTCCCAAGCTACGACGCCCGGGAGAAACCCATCAATCCCTGAGCAATCGCCAAGCGCCACAGCGAAGCATCCTGCTACGCTCGGCGTGAGAAACGCCTGGGGAGAAAGCACCGCTTCCCAAGTTCCTGCCTCTCAACGCTCCACGCCGCGACAGCGTCTCGGCATCAACTTCCCAGCGCTGCCGCACCCTGCTGCGTCTGCTGCAGAAACAGCAGCATCCATCCTCGTTCCCCTGCGGGAACGCCGTCGCCCCCAAAAGGCAGCGACACACCAGCCGTCGGCCCTTTTAAGGACCACATCGGAGCCGCCGACCGACAACCAAGGCGAAGACTCCGGTTCCGAGGCGCTTCTAAGCGTACTTGGAACGCTTGCCACGATCGCGACCACGCTTCAGTCGCAACTTCAAGTCCTCTCTACGACGCTTCAGCGGCTGCCGAACCTCCTCTCAATCCATCATGGATAAGCGGTTTACGAGACGCCGAAACATCGTAATCGCGTCATGGAACGCCGGAGGCGCGATCACGAGGAAGACCCCGGAGCTTCTTGAATTCTTTGCCCGGCAAAAATCCGAGATTGCCCTGATCCAAGAAACTCACCTTCGATCAAAGGACCGCTGGACCGTTCGTGGATTTCAGGTTTTCCGGGACGACAGGGAAAGCAGAGGCGGAGGTACGGCAATCCTTGTGGCGAGACATCTCCGCGCTCAGCGTTTCCCGCTACCGGCCTTCAACTCCACGGAAACGACTGCAGTGGAACTCGACTGCGACGGTGGCTTGCTTCGCCTGTCCTCCGTCTACATCGCTCCCCAGGCGCCGCTTTGCATTGCAGACCTGGAAGAAATCTTCCGAGGAAACACCCCTACCATCGCGGCAGGGGATCTTAACGCAAAGCACTCTTTTGGCACTCGCGGGTCGAAAATATCCGTGGTTTTCGACTCAGAAAATGGATCTCGGAAAGCCGACTAGGCGTCATCGGGCCCCGTACGCCGTCCCACTTCGCCCCGTGCGGAACAACCGACGTGCTCGACACCGCGATCCATGCGGCATTACCATCGTCGCTCTCGGCGCGAACCATCCACGCCCTGGACAGTGACCATCTGCCTGTCCTTCTCCAGATCGCCGGACGCCCGCTTGCGAATCCACCTAAGATGGTACGCAATTACGAAGACGCCGACTGGACTCTTCTTCGTAACTCGAATACGGACCGTATCGCCGCCCTACCGCTACCTCTGGCTGTAGGCTCTCCTGAAGAGATCGACTCCCAGGTCGATCTTTTGACGGAGACTGCAGTCGGCGGTAGCAACATCCATTCCTGAGCGCCCAGTTCGAGAATGGAATCATCTTTCGAGAATGGAATCATCTGGCACTCCCCAAGACCATCAGGGACCAGATAAAGGAGAAGAATCGGATAAGAAGACGATTCCAGCGCTTCCGATGTCCCTCGGACAAATCCCTGCTAAACGCCGCTCGACACCGCATCAGGGACGCGATCGCCACCTTCAGGGTCGCCAACTGAGATAGGAAGGTCTCCTCCCTATCCCCGGAAGACGGCTCCCTCTGGAGGCTAGCGAGGAGCCTTCGAGGAGAATCTCGCGAAGAAGCGCCGCTTCGCTCATCAGCGGGCTACCTTCGCACGCCGGAAGACAAAGCGGAAACGATGGCAAATCATCTAGAGGAAGTCTTCGCGCCCCTGGATGGTGACCCGAACCTGCCAGATCCGTTTCAGTCGCCAGTGACCCCGCCGAGACCTCCGCAGTTCGTCCGCGACCAGAAGGAATCTCCTATCGTTGACGCGTCGGACCTTCGAGGGGCCATAAAGCAACTCAAGCTCCGCAAAGCACCGGGACCGGATGGCATCGTCAACGCCGTCATCGCACAGATGCCAATCTCTTTGGCATCGGCTCTCTTGTGCATCTTCAATGCCTGTATTGCTCTTGGCCACTTTCCAACTCGATGGAAAGAAGCGCGTATCGTCTGTGTGCCAAAAGTCGGGAGACCATCCTCCCCGACGAATCTCCGCCCGATATCCCTGCTCGACGGCATGGGGAAGCTCTTCGAGAGGATTTTCCTGCGCCACCTCATCGCCATTGCGGAGGAACTAAACATCGTTCCGGACCATCAGTTTGGATTCAGGAGCGAGCATTCAACCACACACCAGGTCGCACGCCTGCTGAATTTTGTCACTGAGGGCTTCAAACGACGGCACACCACCGTCGGGGCCTTCTTTGACATCAGCAAGGCGTTCGACCGGGTGTGGCACGAGGGGCTACTCTGGAAGCTGCACTGCTTCGGCTTCCCACGTTGGTGGTCGGCGATCACATCGTCCTGGCTTCAAGGACGGACCTTTCGAGTAACCTGGGGCCACGCCACATCTGCGAAACGGAAAATCCGAGCCGGCGTCCCGCAGGGGAGCCTGCTAACGCCCTTCCTGTTTAACATCTTTACGGCGGACATCCCCTCGGATCTGGGAAGCAATTACTTAATTGCATCCTACGCAGACGACGCAGCCATCCTCGCGAGGTCATGCAGGCGACACCTTGCATCAAAGTACCTGCAACGCGCGGTCGACACCCTAACGGACTGCTACTCCCGCTGGCGCTTCTCCGTGAACGAGAAGAAGACGCAGGCGATAGTCTTCTCGAAAGGCCCGAAGGAACCCGGTGAAATCCTCGTCGGCACCGAAGAGATCCCGTGGCAGCGCTCGGTGATTTATTAAAGAATCACCCTAGATAAACGCCTTAACATGCTGCAGCATGTTAAAAGGACATCAGGCCTCGTGGAAACCATCGTCATCTCCTGGCGCCGATTCTCGGGAATCAACATCTCCCCCTCGGCCGAAGACTCCATCTTTTCTCCGCCGTCCTCCGCCCGATCATCGCCTACGCGGCTCCAGCGTGGTATGGCTTGATGGGTGCGGCGGCGAGATGCACCCTCAACACCACAGATAGAAAGAGCCTTCGTGCAAGACTGCGCCTAGGATGGAAACCAGGGAACGCAGGCCTCTGGGAAATAGCCAGCGTCCCGCCGCTCGACGACGTTCTTCGGGAGAGGACCCTTCGCTTCCGAAGAAGTGCCGCCTTCTCATCCCACGGAGAAATCCGCGGCATCACTGATGCTGTGGTTCTTCCGTGGGACAAACATCCCCGTCCTCGGGCAGGCACAGGAGACGACGAAGATCAGCCGCCGCGGAAGCGACGGAGATAAGTCGGCCTTTTCGGAGCCTTTGTGCTCCGAAATGGTACGACAGTGACGGGGTTCTTCGGGAAACTTCGTCTTTTCGGCCTTTTCGGGCATTCATGCTTTGAAAAGGTTCGACATTGACGAGTCCCTTAGGATTCCGGGCGTTTCGCCGAGTGAAACAACGCTGAAGAGCAGCAATTCTGGGCAGCGGAAGAAGCCGGCATGAAGTCAGCCGGGCAAACAGATAGTTGGCCGATTGTAAGTATCTCCAGACGGCGGTACACACAGAAGACACACGGAAGACTGAAGATAGCACTGGTGACTTGGTGACGAAGTAGACTTGGCGAAGGAGCGCAGCTGTTCAGCGGAGATATTTGCTGCCTACTGGGAACCTTCACACCTATATTCGACTGGACCGGAACTTGGATTTTTCTCCTGGCTGGCCTTGCTATTTCCTGGACTACTCTGGACGCTCTGCATATCGACCTCGACCTCCTGGAGTACTCTTCTCTCCCGGCAACGACCTCAGCTCTTCTCCGGACTCATCTACTTTTAGCAATTGCACGGACCTTTTCAGGGCCACATATTGCAGCTGAACCCACGTGGTTTTTTCGGCCCTTATTAGGACCAAAAAAAATTATTGCCAGCAACGTTTTTTTAGCTATACTCGTTAAAGATACCAAGTGGTTGAGGCGCCTGGTGGGGAGGCCTAACTAGTCCCCTTTTCTCACCCCCGGGTGGTGCTTACTTCCTTATTTCGGTCGTCTTGTACGGGGAGACTTGGCAGAGGGCTTGCACCATCACTGTACGCCTTGTTAAACCGGAGGGTCCACTTCATAGGGCTGTATGTTAGGTTTAGCATCTCCTGATAATAGATAAACCACCATATAAATCCTTATTCCCCGCCCGGAAATCACACTCCGTGGGATCAGTATGGGAAACAAAGACCCGGATATCCCTGACTCTCCCTCATCTATATCCACCTTTTACTCTGCCTCCTCTCCATGCTCACCCCACTCCATCCTATCTCCATTACTGATGAAGACTGCGCAGGAAACCCTTCCTCAGCCCGTAACTGACCAGCACTCAACTCCCCAAATTGTCACCAGGATGGCTAAAAGACTGCACCAGGCAGAACCTGAGAATAAAAAAAAGCAAACTCAAGAAAACAACTAAGGCCCTTCAAAAGGCGATGCCTCCCTCTGACACCATCGACCCTGAAGCTGACAAACCTCTGCCCAAAAAGGAAGACTGCGGTGTTGTTATGTGACTGCCCCTTGGTGACACGACCCGACGATAACCCCACGTGTCCGGAAGTAGAAGCTTCTCCATCCAACGTTCCTAAAACAACATGTGCATACCAGCAATGTCACGGCTGCAGATGCTGAGACTTCGACTGCAGATGCTGAATCATCGGCTGCAGCGGGGGAAGAAAAATAGACCACAGTTGCCAAGAAAAATTTTCCTGCCTACCAATCCCAACAATACCCAGTAATTCTACTTTGCCTATTGAACCTCGCCCCCCCAATAACCTTCCTCCTATTCGTCTATCTGCTTCTCTATCATATTATAAATACATCCTTTAACTCTCCCGCCTCACCAGCTACCAACCCAAAATTTCATACAGCAATTCCTATATCCATATCCTTCCAAGATGCCCTAATGACCACCAAAAAATACGCACATTCCTTGATTCAAATAACCTTCCCTATTTTACCAACCCAACTCCTGCGGAAACAAGGCGTGCCTTCGTAATCAAAGGCATCCCGCCGATTACCCCAACTGAACAGGTCGCTAAAGATCTAGATGAAGCCGGCTTCACTCTTAGGGGAATACTTAATATCCAGTCAGGCCTGCAATCCACTTCAACCTCCTTTACCCACTTTAAAGTATCCTTAGAGGACCTTTCCCGTGAGTGCGACCTGCTTGAGCTGAAATCGTACTGTGGTATCGACATCAAGGTTGAGGAGTTCATACCATCCACGGACCATGCCCAATGTGTTCAATGCCAGAGGTTTGCCATACCAGAAATTACTGTCGTCTACCTGTCCGCTGTAGGAAATGTGGTCAGAAACACCTCAAATCTAAATGCCCTCTTCCCGCTGATAGCCCTAGCTACTGTTGTAACTGTGGCGGACCACATGCCGCTACTTACCGCGGATGCCCCGCATTTTTAACAGCGAAAGCCCGAAAGCTAGGCCAACCCCTTCCGGACACCTCAGCTCTTATGTTCCCCCCCGCCCCACCTCCGGAAAACTTCTGGGACAAGAGAGCAGCTGTCAAAACTGCATTGTTGAATCCACTCTACATGCAAAGCGACTTTCCCAGCCTGAATGATACATCTATTCCCCCTCCGCCCTTAACTTCTTATCCAATCACCCCAACTATCTGTCCGCCGCCTTCCCTTGAAATTTCACTGTTTCCTCCTCCTTCAATCGCTCCCTTTGACCCTAGTATACTCTCGATTCCTGCCATTCCCCCTCCCTTCCAAAAAACCTCCCCTAACCCTCCATCTGGAGCTACCGCCCCCGTTATTGAAGCACTCCCATTTACTTCTCAACTCCCACCCTTCCCTATGCCATCGCAGCCAGACATGCAATTCATTCGCCCAACATAACTTTCACTCAGACCTATCTTCCCCCATCCTCGACTGGCCAGCATTAATTCAGAGGATTACCTCATTTACGTCCCAAGTTAGTAGTGCACCGGCCTCAATTAAGCCCGTCTTATTATTATCCTTGCTATCCTCCCTCACCCCCTTCATAATGAATAATGGCTGCCCCCCAAGCGTCTAAAATTTATCACCTATCTGTCCTCGCCAGGAACTGAATGGAGCCCGCTCCAATCTTATTAACTTTCATCTGCTCATTGAAAAACGTACACCGGACATCATCACACTTTCTGAAAGAAAGCTCACACAGAAAAACAACATTCATATTCCTGGTTACACTACATACAGACTTGATCGTGACAACACAAACAACACCAACCCGATGGGTGGAGTGGCGATTAGCATTAGATCCACCCTTAATCACACTCAACTCCCATTAACTTCACCCAAACTCGAACACGTCGGCATACCTCTCTACACACACATAGGCCATCTCAACATCCACATTCTTTACATACCCCCTAAACAAGCAGTCATCCCCAACCTGAAGGACTTATTTCACAACACCATCCCAACCATAGTCATAGGTGATTTAAACAGCAAGCACTAACTGGGGCTGTCGCACCACCAATGAAAAAGGCAGAGCACTATTCAAGCTCTCTCAAGACCTGGACATTTCCTTCCATGCCCCAAATGAACACAGGCACATATCCGAGCATCAGGGCACAGACACATCAGACATCCTTGACATAGCAGTATCCAGCAACTATTCCTTCCACATCCCAGCCACAGTAATACATCACTATTCCTCAGACCATCTGCCAGTTATATACTTAATTGAAACTGCATCAGTAGCATCTCTCCCCATTTCCCCCAGAACCCATAATTGGCGTAAGTTTCAAAAAAAGATTGCTGAAAAATTCATAACTCCCCCACCCTCTCCATTGATTAACCAATCCTCCATTGACCACAACATTGAAATTCTAACAGAAGATATAACTCCGCTCTTGACAGTTCCCTAAATAACCCCGTTCTTAAACCCCTTCTTTCTGCGGCTTTACCTACCTATGTCAGATCACTCATTACAGACAAAAACAGACTCAGGAAACTATACTAAAAAACCCGATCTCACCACATCAAAGCACAATACAGCACCCTACACACAGCGGTCAAATCAGAAATACAGAAACTCACAATGGACCGGTAAGAAAGCCACTCTCAACCGGAACGACAACTCTCTGGAAAATGGCAAGGTCCCTCCATTCTACCACTGATTCCGAAAGAGAGGCCTTCCTCACTCGCATGCTAGACACCTCCTCTCCACTTGCAACCTCATCAAACTCTGAAGCAACTGTCTATGCATGTGCTACTAAACTCATCCCTTCCCCTGAACCTCAGACTTGCACTGTTAGAGAAGTTAGCTCACTCATATATACACTTCCTTCCACGGACATATTTAACGCGTGCCTGGCCTCTTCCTACTTCCCGCTGATATGGAGGAAAAGCAATATAATAATGCTCCCCAAAACTGCCAAACCCCTCTTCTGAGATCTCGAGCTACCGTCCTATCTCCCTCACATGTGCCCTCAGCAAATTATTCGAAAAAGTCATTGCAAGGTGAAATTCGTCACTGAATGTTTCAACCGACGGCATTCCACCGTCGGCGCCTTCTTTGACGTCAGCAAGGCGTTCGATCGGGTGTGGCACGAGGGATTGCTGTGGAAGCTTGAGTGCTTCGGCTTTCCTGGATGGTGGACAAGGATAGCGGCATCTTGGCTTCGGGAACGAACCTTTCGTGTAAGCTGGGGCGACGCAACATCGGAGAAGCGGTAAATTAGAGCAGGCGTTCCGCAAGAGTTTGCTCTCGCCGCTTCTCTTTAGCATCTTCACCGCAGACATCCCAGCGGACCACGGAAGCAAAGAGGCGGTCCTTTACCTGGGCGGAGTCCTCGACAAACGTCTCTCCATGCATCGCCACGCGACAAGGGCATCCGGCATAGCAGCATCCAGGCGTCATCTCCTCGCGCCGATCCTCGGAAACCCGAACGTCCCGCTGCGCAGACGTCTTCACCTGTTCGCGGCTGTCTTGTGTCCGACTCTCACGTACGCGGCTCCCGCGTGGAGCGGCCTCATGCGATTCGACGCAAGACACACCGTCGAAGTCGCGGACCGAACTAATCTGCGGGCGACACTTCGTATCGCGTTTAAACCCGGGAATTCGGTGCTTTGGGAGATAGCCGGGATTCATCCTCTGCTCGACGAACTTTAAAAGCGGACCCAGCGCTCCCGACGCGTTGCTGAGACAGACAGGTACGCTGGGGTTTTCAGGTAACACAATTCGATACCTCAAGAAAGAAATCTGCAAAGAAGACAACTGCAGCCATAGGACTTGGGTAGTATAGCCCAGGCTGCAAGGCACCCGGGAGGAGTGGCTAACTAAGCACCACTTAATCACTTCCGGGTGGCGCTCTGCGCCTCATCATTTTAAAGCGGTCGTCTCATTTCGGCAACCTAGTAAAGCGCCTTCGGGCGCATTGCACTTACTAGGGAACCGGGTGGGTCCCCACGCTAGGGTTCCCCTAACCTAGTTTATAAAAAGGGTGAAATCTGTGTTCGGACTTATGAGCGCCACCACCACCACGCATGTAGAACTGCGCCGAAGGCGCATTTTAAACCGGTTTCCAGCTCTGCTGATGAACGGTTGAAGGATGTTGGTGTTTAAAGGGCGAAGTTTCTATATAAAGTATCCATTATTGTAGTTTGTTGCGACAGTTTTATTTATATGTTATGGTTGCCCATGTACACAGGTTTTGGCTCTTTTATATTTGAAGTGGGGGGTTTTCCGAGTAGTTCCAAAGAGGTGCTAGTAAAGGGTTACCAGTATTTCCTAGCGCTGCCTCGAAAGACTTTGCTATGTTTTTGAGGTGTATTGACAACTCCGGTATATTTAGGTCCTTGTGTATGTCTACGTTTCTTATGAACCACGGGGCGTTTGTAAGGGTTCTTAGGGTACTGTTTTGGAATTGTGACATTTTTTTGATTTTGGTTTGTATTATTGAGCCCCAGGGTAACCGTATGTTAGGATGGGGCGTATCATTGATTTAAAAAGGAGGACTTTGGTGTGGAGACGGAGGGGACTGGTGCGTTTAATTAGAGGATAGATGGAAAAAACAGCCGCATTTGCCTTGTTGAGCGCGTATTGGGTGAGAGTTTGCCAGTTCAGTTTCTTGTCTAGGTGGACGCCAAGGAATTTAGCCGATGTTGCCTGAGGGATTTTTTCCCTTCCGTAGTAGATAGCGGAAGTGTTGGCTTTCTTCGTTTTTCTGGCATAATTAACGTTAATGCATTTGCTGGGGTTGATTGTTAATTTCCATTCCGTCATCCACTCGGCTATGGTATTGAGATGTTCTTGGACGTTTTTCGCGGCGTGGTTTGGATCGAAGGAAGTTGACGCTATAGCTGAGTCGTCAGCGTAGAGGTAGCTTTCGGTGTTTGGGTGTGATGGAAGGTCGTTGATGTACAGGTTAAACAGGACGGGTGATAGGATTGATCCTTGAGGAACGCCTGCAGATATGGACCGAGAGGTTGATTTGGCGTTGTTAAGGGCTACAAAGAAAGTGCGGTGTGAAAGAAAGGAGTAGATGACTTTGGTAAGGTAGATAGATATGTCAGTTTGCAGCAGTTTCTGAATCAGCCCAGTATGCCAGACCTTGTCAAAGGCCCTTTGTAGGTCTAGATAGACTACTTGGGTGTTCTTGTTGATATTAAAGCCGAAAGAGATTTGTTCAACCAGTCTAGTTATTTGTTGAGTAGTGGAGTGGCGATGGCGGAAGCCAGTTTGTTCCGGTCTGATTAGATCCAGTGCTGAAACTTCCTCTTGAAGTCTGCTGAGTATGCATTTTTCTAGTACCTTGCCCATGCAGGGGAGCAGGCTGATTGGTCTGTAGTTTAATATGTCGGAGGAGTTTTTGTCAGGTTTTGGAATGAGTATTATTTTGGCCAGTTTCCACGTCTTTGGGAAATATGAATGGGAAAGGCAGGTGTTGAGGATGGAGAGCAGGTGCTTGAGGAAAGGTTTTGGAAGGTTTTTGAGGTGAAGGTAGGAGATTTGATCGGGGCCCGGTGATGACTTGGTTTTGGAGTGCGAGATAATTGATTGGAGTTCTTGAGGGGTAATTTCCGGGAATGGAGGAGATGGGCAGCGTATCAGGCTAGAGGCGCTGTCCAACGCTCCTGGGTCCAACGGAGAAGTATTGTCGTTTTTAAAGATATTACTTAGTGAGTCAGCAAAAGCATTTGCCTTGTCGCTGTCATCGTATAGTGCTTGACCATTGTAACGTAATGGTGGAGTGGGTAGTTTTTCCCTACGCAGACAGCGGGCTAGGGTCCAAACTGAATTGTCCTTGTGGGAGAGTGAGCTAATTTTGTCGTGCCAGGTTTTATCATTATGTCTCCTAATTTTGGATGTTACAAGGTTTCGGAGTGCACAGAAGCGGTTTTTGTCTTGGCGGAGATGGTTGCGTTGCCAGAGGGCTCTGGCTTTGTTCCTCAGAGAGATTAAGCGCAATATGTCTGGAGGTAGTGTGGGACCAGCGATAGAGATTGGAGAGGAGGGGTAGTAGGAGCGATGAATGACGTCGGTTAGGGAGTTTGTGAAGTCTATTGCCGCTTTTTCTATACTGGCTGGAATGCTAGTCGAAAGGGGGACAAGGGTATAGGCCAAGCAGTTCTCTTTGAATAGCTTCCAGTTAACCCTTCTAGTAGGTTCCAGTGGAGAGAAGGAGAAAGTAGGGACGCAGAAAAATATGGGGCAGTGGTCTGAGGCTGAGTTATCAAGGTTAAGGATTTGAAATGCAATGTCAGCGGATGAGAGGACTACATCCAGGATATCGGAGGAATTTGGGTGATGGTGAAAGTGGGTGGGGAAAGGTGGTGAGTGGGTGGAAAGGTTATTGGTAAAAAGCAGCTTACGAAGGGCGCGTCCTCGTGATGTAGTGGTTTTGCAACCCCAGGCAGAATGTTTGGCATTTAAGTCACCACCTATTATAAGTTTAGGTTGTAGTAGGGAGGCGAGCGCTGTTAAGTCAGGGGCGTCTGACTTCGGGGATGAAGGAGGAAAGTAGGCAGACCAGATGTTGAGAGTACCAGTGACTCCCTTAATAGCTATACCAGTAAGTTCCAGTTTTTGGGTGGGCGGGGGTTGAAGTACGGTGAAGCGTAGGTTATTTTTCCATAGGATCATAACACCACCGCCAGGACCATTTGTCCTATCTTTTCTTGTAGCACGGTAGTTTGGACAGGAAAACGTTTGGTTGTTTTTCAGTTTAGTTTCCTGAAGCAGGACAATGTCTGGGTTATGGTTTGCTATTAGGAGGTTGAGTGCTTTTGTTTTTGTTACTGATGTCGTTAATGTTCCATTGTAGGAATTTGAGGATATGGTTGGTTGTTTGTAAATTATACGCCATTTACAAGTTGAAGCAGGGCTGGGATAAGGTCATTCGTGATGATGCTTATGAGGGTTTTATTGTCGGTAGGAGAGAGAAGTTTCGTAATAATGTTCAATAGAGCAGTTCTTGTATCAGCGGTAGGCGATGTATCGTTGATTGATTGGGAAGGTTGCGCAGAGGGTGGCGGAAGGGGTAGAACGGTGGTTGGAGGAGAGCTGGGAGATGGTCGAGGTGTATCCGCGGTGCCAGATTGATGGTTTAGCCAGGGATTGCGGAGTGGGGGAAACGAAAGCGAGTTTGTGCTCAGGTTCGGTTGCCTAGTGGGCTCATGCATCGGCTGAAGTTGAAGGGCTTCTCTTGTGTTGCGAAGCTTGAGGAGAAGATTGCGGTGTACAAGGCATCCACGGTAATTGGCGGTATGTGGTCCACCGCAGTTGACACATTAAGTTCAAATTGGGGGGTAGGGGTGATCAACAACCCTCGCTACCCTTTAAGACCCTCAGGGGTTAGATAGGAGGGGTTTGAGAGATTCGGATAAAAATAATAATGTATGTGTGTGTAATGGGTAATACCCGTGTGTCAATGTGTTAGTGAATGGTGTGTGTGAATTTTCGAATTTTCGTCCTGTGCGCTTATCCGGCATATGTTTACATCCTGATTCCCGAATTAGCATCGGTTGTTGCCAATTGTTGGTATTGTTGATTTGATTAAAGTGTTTTTCAAAAACATATTTACGCTCCCTCAAGGACACCTGAAGGACGTTAGAAGGTGGAAGGAATCCCATCCCATCCTACCCGCTCCTACGCCATGGCGGCCGTCCCATCGCCTGGTGTCTCCCGACCTGGATCCCCGACCTTTACCGACCAAGAAGGCTTCATCACTCCAAAGAGAACTGTTAAGATATTAGCGCCGCTTTTCAAGGAAACGGCGTCAACCTCCTCCCGCTCCGGCATCCGACGGCCTTTCACCACCCTCAGTGATGCGGCAATGAAACGTGCCCGAACCTCGGCTGACCCTTTTGTGCCCATTGAGGTCAATAACTCCTTCGCGGCGCTCACCCCAGCGAATGAAAATACTAAGAACAACGAAATGGAAATTGAGGACCATTCTGTACAATCCGATTCCAATTCAAGAAACACAACGCAAGTCAATCGTGGGCGGCGCCCACCCCCCTTGGTTGTCTACGACGTCGAAGACGTTCGTTCTTTTCGAGATTTGCTTAAATCCACTGTGAAGGACCAATTCTTCTCGGTATCCTTCGGAGACTCGTCGGCCCGAGTGCAAACGCGCACAATGGATGACTTCAAGTCTCTAAGATCCGCCCTATTGAAAGCAGACGCCCAGAAGTCAACTTGGGGCGTTGGGGAAGAGAAGACCACTTCCTTTACCTTCCGTGGCCTATCTTCCCGCCACCAGCTTGATGACCTCCTTGAGGACCTAAGAGAATTAGGAATCAACGCCCGAAGAGGCCGTCAACTAACTTCGGAGGGGAAACCGATCGGCGTCTTTGTGATCGCTATAACTCCTTCAGAATCCTGGCCGATCTCCGCGATCAAAGCCCTTCGTACCGTTGGAAATTGCGTGGTTTCGGTGAGACTTTACGTCTACCGTAACCCCCAGCTGTGCCACCGATGCTCCCGTTTTAGTCACGGGAGCTACTTCTGCTCGGCCTCTCCAAGATGCCCCTTCTGTTCCGGAGGACACTGCCTCCAAGAATGCCCCCGTTCAGGCGCGGAAAAGTGCCCGAACTGCGACGGGAACCACACCGCGTACTCTCCGGACTGCGCGAAATGGCACGCGGAAAAGGAACGCCGCGACCAGAAACCGATGAGGAAACGCCGCGGAAAAGGCCCGCAAGCCTTTCCCTCGCAAGCTACGACGCCCGGGAGAAACCCATCCACTTCTGAGCAATCGCCAAGCGCCACAGCGAAGCATCCCGCCACGCTGGACGCGAGAAACGCCTGGGGAGGAAGCACCGCTTCCCAAGTTCCAGCTTCTCAACGATCCACGCCGCGACAGCGCCTCGGCATCAAATTTCCAGTGCTGCCGCACCCTGCTGCGTCTGCTGCTGAAACAGCGGCATCCATCCTCGTTCCCCTGCGGGAACGCCGTCGCCCCCAAAAGGCAGCGACACACCAGCCGTCGGCCCTTTTAAGGACCACATCGGAGCCGCTGTCCGACAACCAAGGCGAAGACTCCGGTTCCGAGGCGCTTCTAAGCGTACTTGGAACGCTTGCCACGATCGCGACCACGCTTCAGTCGCAACTTCAAGTCCTCTCTACGACGCTTCAGCGGCTGCCGAACCTCCTCTCAATCCATCATGGATAAGCGGTTTACGAGACGCCGAAACATCGTGATCGCGTCATGGAACGCCGGAGGCGCGATCGCGAGGAAGACCCCGGAGCTTCTCGAATTCTTGGCCCGGCAAAAATCCGAGATTGCCCTGAACCAAGAAACCCACCTTCGATCAAAGGACCGCTGGACTGTTCCTGGATTTCAAGTTTTCCGGAACGACAGGGAAAGCAGAGGCGGAGGTACGGCAATCCTTGTGGCGAGACATCTCCGCGCTCAACGTTTCCCGCTACCGGCCTTCAACTCCACGGAAACGACTGCAGTGGAACTCGACTGCGACGGCGGCCTGCTTCGCCTGGCCTCCGTCTACATCGCTCCCCAGGCGCCGCTTTGCATCGCAGACTTGGAAGAAATCTTCCGAGGGAACACCCCTACCATCGCGGCAGGGGATCTTAACGCAAAGCACTCGTCATGGCACTCGCGGGTCGAAAATATCCGTGGTTTTCGACTCAGAAAATGGATCTCGGAAAGCCGACTAGGCGTCATCGGGCCCCGCACGCCGTCCCACTTCGCCCCGTGCGGAACAACCGACGTGCTCGACATCGCGATCCATGCGGCATTACCATCGTCGCTCTCGGCGCGAACCATCCACGCCCTGGACAGTGACCATCTGCCTGTCCTTCTCCAGATCGCCGGACGCCCGCTTGTGAATCCACCCAAGATGGTACGCAACTACGAAGACGCCGACTGACCTCTTCTTCGAAACCGGATTACAGACCGTATCGCCGCCCTTCCGCTACCTCTGGCTGTCGGCTCTCCTGAAGAGATCGACTCCCAGGTCGATCTTTTGACGGAGACTGTGCAGTCGGCGGTAGCAAAATCCATTCCCGAGCGCCCAGTTCGAGAATGGAATCATCTGGCACTCCCCAAGACCATCAGGGACCAGATAAAGGAGAAGAACCGGATCAGAAGACGTTTCCAGCGCTTCCGGTGTCCCTCGGACAAATCCCTGCTAAACGCCGCTCGACACCGCATCAGGGACGAGATTGCCGCCTTCAGGGTCGCCAACTGGGATAGGAAGGTCTCCTCCCTATCCCCGGAAGACGGCTCCCTCTGGAGGCTAGCGAGGAGCCTTCGAGGAGAATCTCGTGAAGAAGCGCCGCTTCGCTCATCAGCGGGCTACCTTCGCACGCCGGAGGACAAAGCGGAAGCGATGGCAAATCACCTAGAGGAAGTCTTCACGCCCCTGGATGGTGACCCGATACTGCCAGATCCGTTTCAGTCGCCAGTGACCCCGCCGAGACCTCCGCAGACCGTCCGCGACCAGAAGGAATCTCCTATCGTTGACGCGTCGGACCTTCGAGGGGCCATAAAACAGCTCAAGCGCCGCAAAGCAACGGAACCGGATGGCATCGTCAACGCCGTCCTTGCGCAGATGCCAACCTCTTTGGCATCGGCTCTCCTGTGCATTTTCAACGCCTGTCTTGCACTTGGCCACTTTCCAACTCGTTGGAAAGAGGCGCGCATCGTTTGCGTGCCAAAGGTCGGGAGACCATCTTCCCCGGCGAATCTCCGTCGGATATCCCTGCTCGACGGCATGGGGAAGCTCTTCGAGAGGATTCTCCTGCGCCACCTCATCGCCATCGCGGAAGAACTTAACATCGTTCCGGACCATCAGTTTGGATTCAGGAGCGAGCATTCAACCACACACCAGGTCGCACGCCTGCTGAATTTTGTCACTGAGGGCTTCAAACGACGGCACACCACCGTCGGGGCCTTCTTTGACATCAGCAAGGCGTTCGACCGGGTGTGGCACGAGGGGCTACTCTGGAAGCTGCACTGCTTCGGCTTCCCACGTTGGTGGTCGGCGATCACATCGTCCTGGCTTCAAGGACGGACCTTTCGAGTCGCCTGGGGCCACGCCACATCTGCGAAAAGGAAAATCCGAGCCGGCGTCCCGCAGGGGAGCTTGCTATCGCCCTTCCTGTTTAACATCTTTACGGCGGACATCCCCTCGGATCTGGGAAGCAATTGCTTAATTGCAACCTACGCAGACGACGCAGCCATCCTTGCGAGGTCATGCAGGCGCCACCTTGCATCAAGGTACCTGCAACGTGCGGTCGACACCCTCACGGACTGGTACTCCCGCTGGCGCTTCTCCGTGAACGAGAAGAAGACGCAGGCGATAGTCTTCTCGAAGGGCCCGAAGGAACCCGATGAAATTCTCGTCGGGTCGGAGGAGATCCCGTGGCAGCGCTCGGTGATTTATCTAGGAATCACCTTAGACAAACGCCTCAACATGCTGCAGCATGTCAAAAGGACATCAGGCCTCGCCGGAAACCATCGTCATCTCCTGGCGCCGATTCTCGGGAATCAACATCTTCCCCTCGGTCGAAGACTCCATTTTTTCTCCGCCGTCCTCCGCCCGGTCATCGCCTACGCGGCTCCAGCGTGGTGCGGCTTGATGGGTGCGGCGGCGAGACGCACCCTAAACACCACAGATAGAAAGAGCCTTCGTGCAACACTGCGCCTAGAATGGAAACTAGGGAATGCAGCCCTCTGGGAAATTGCCAACGTCCAGCCGCTCTACGACGTTCTTCGGGAGAGGACCCTCCGCTTCCGAAGACGTGCCGCCTCCTCATCCCACCGAAACATCCGCGGCATCATTGATGCTGTGGTTCTTCCGTGGGACAAACATCCCCGTCCCCGGGCAGGCACAGGAGACGACGAAGATCAGCCGCCGCGGAAGCGACGGAGATAAGTCGGCCTTTTCGGAGCCTTTGTGCTCCGAAATGGTACGACAGCGACGGGGTCCCTCGTGAACCCCGTCTGATCGCCGAGAACATCGCTGAAGAGCCTAGTGCTGGGCAGCGAGGATGCCGATCGAAGAAAGCGGTCCGGCAGTATCCTGATAGTTAATGGTGTGTGTGTAGGCAACTTGAGACAACCTACTGGAGGGAAGATGGAAGATGGGGGACACCACGGGAACCCCTGCCGATCCGCAGAGCGGGCACAGCAGGTCCGTACCCGGGAGTCTTCCCGCCCTAAAGCCCTAACAAGTGGACCGGCCCGGTTCCCAGAGGAGTGCAATGGGAGACTAGCTCCCTTCCTAAGGTAGACGGACAAGACGACCTTGGGGGGACACAGCACGAGCGCCTCCGAGGGGTGAGGAGGGACTGAGTTAGCCTCCCCCCCAACGGAGCCACGGCTGAGGACTCAAGTTGCCGGTGTGTAGGTGTGTGTATAGTGTGAAAGTCGCGATGTGCGGACTGGATGGCGTATAAAGAGGGCAATACCAGAAGGATTGCAGATAGGATGGCAGCGGCCTCGTGGACTGGCTGTCGCGTTCCGGCAGTGAGTACGTCCGTTCGCATTGAGAGTAGGCAGCAGAATGACTTATGAGCGCGGAAAAACGCATTTAGCCCTATCCGGGGTATCGTACCATTTCGGGGCATCATCGCGCCCGGCAAAGTAAGCCCGAAATGGCTGATTCGTCTCTACCGGCGGTGACAAAATCATCGAATTACGGCGAAAATAAAGCACCATCAGCCCTGCCGCTACAGGGAATGTTTAAACCTAATGATACATTTGGTCCTAAACCATTAAGGTTAGAAACCGCGGCCTCTAACTTTGACAAAACAGTAAACAACATGGCGGAGCACCCTCAAAAACCTGCAGCTACTGCTTCGGTGACCTCTGCTGAAGCCAACATAAAGAAACTCAATCAGGCTAGTCTCGCTACACCATCTCCTGCTGCAGCCGCAGCTATAGCCGCCCTTCGAAAGCGGCAATGCATCATTAACACAATGTCAGTGTCCAAAACATCGAACACAATCGTCGATTCTTTGGCCGTTGGTGATCCAAAGGAAGCCACGGAAACTACAACGTCCACCTCCTCAGCGACCACTATTTTAAATCACCCTCTTGCCGTAAAACACAACACAGGCCTACCTACACAAACACCGCATGGCCAGGGAGACGATGGCTTCACTGTCGTCTCCAGAAAGAAGGGAACTCTAATCAAAAGACGCCGGGTGATTTCTTCCCCAGAAATTCCCCAATCAAATAGATTCACGCCAATTGAAACTACGGCTGAGGTGATGGAGACTCAACCGTCAGTTCCAAAGTCTCCTAAAATCCCGGCTATCACGGTACATAATGTCAAAGGATGGGTTAATTTGGCGAAGGAATTAACAGCAAACCTCATTATTCCCCCCAAATGTATTCTCAGGGGACTTAACACTGTAGCAATATCCTGCGCCAACGTAGACGATTACTGTAAGACAAGAGAAATTTTAAAAGCAAAGGAAATGGAATTCGCCTCCTATCAGCTCCCAGCCGACAGGCTAAAAGAATTCTGTATCAAGAACCTGGTAGGAGACGTGAGAGCCGCAGAATTGGAGGAGGAATTAAATCGTCTAGGTTACATAACGAAAAGTGTAGTCCAACTGACAACGACGAAACCGACTACCAAGGAAAGGGAGAATGGTATAACCCTGGCACCAAAAGGCTGGTCCCAGTGTACCACGTCATTTTGACAAATGACCCACAACCGGGCGACCTCCTGAAAGTAGAATATTTAATGGCCATGCGGGTGAATATCACAACATTCACCAAACCTATGGGCGTGATTCAGTGTCAAAAATGCCAGGGCTTCGGGCACACAAAAAATTACTGTAACATTCGGCCCCGATGTGTTAAGTGTGCCGGATCACACCTAACAACCGAATGTGAAAAAAAAGATCGCTCTACGCCCGCGAGGTGCGTAAATTGCGAAATGGACCACCCTGCCAATTATCGCGGTTGCCCCGTTTATAAATGGGAAAACCAACGACGACTGGCGCGTGGAAAGCGCGACACAATTTCCCGAGGATCAGACCAAGGGAAAACATATATATCTGCCCCGGCTCCTACAGGGAATGCTTGAGCGACCCGTGCTCAAGGTCCTTTGCAGGACCAAACATCTTTAGCTGCCATCAACCCATTTCCTTCCTTACCTCCACCCAGAATCCCTCCTCCCCATGTGATCAACCCTCTAATGCCCGGCGGCGCTATTCCACTTTCCTCTTCTTCTTCAAATCACCTACCAAACATTCCTGCTTCAAATCCCGCACACAATGAACAGTCACTGTTTGGATACTTTATGTCCATGCATCACCAGCTAAGTCTCTTAAAGACCAAAACGGAGAAGAAAATCTTTATGCTCCAGCAATTATGCGAGTTGCACGAGCTTAATGACTAGTAAGCTCCGTAACATTTGCCTTCCCAGTTGGAATTGCAACGGCATACTCGGCCGCCAACGGGAATTCAAAAATTTTATAAGCTCTGGCAATTTCGATGTAGTCGCCCTTCAGGAGACACATCTGAAACCAAGTCACACATTCACAATACCAAACTATACCACATATCGGCGAGACCGCCCGAACTCTCGAGGTGGAGGCGTGCTTATCGCAGTAAAATCCTCAATAAAACACAACGCACTGAAAGGACACGCCCTTAGTACATTAGAATTCGTCGGAATACGACTCCCAACGCCCATAGGTGACATCGACATCTTTTCAGCTTACCAACCTTGTGGTAAACCTATTGTTCCTGACGAGTTTCGTCCCTTATTCCCGACTGACAGACGCGTCGTAGCCATCGGTGACTGGAATTCAAAACACTTAGAATGGGGGTGCCGGTCCTCGAATAGTAATGGCCAGCGTTTGCACAACATTGTGAACTCCATCATGCTAGACGTCGAAGTGCCACTAACGGCGACGCACATTGAGTGTCGTGGAGGGGAGGACATCCTGCATTTTTGCCTAACTAAAAACCTACCAGTTATAACGACTCCAACGGTACTACCCGATCTCTCCATTGATCATTACCCGATTAAAGCCGACATTGCGACTGTTCCTTTTGAGCACCCTCCTTCCACCCCTGTATGAACGGACTGGAAACAGTTCGCCTCCCTTACAGAAGACGCCTTATCAACAATCCCCATTCCACTTTCCTCAGTCCGGCAGGACATTGACACTCATGTCCTTGCAATCACAGAGGCAATGCGGGACGCGCATGCACTTGCATCGCTCCCGTATCCTCAACCACCTCCTCCTTCAAATGCCCTACCCGACGACATCCTATTGCTCATAAGGCAGCGTAACAAGGACAATGGGCGCGAACCAGGGATGGCGCCTATAAACGGCGCTATAACTTTTTCGCGTCCTGCGTCGAACGAGAGATCAGAAACCGGTTTAATGACCAATGGAGGGACAAACTCGACAACCTTTCCTTCAACGACGGATCCCTTTGGAAGGTTGCTAAGCAACTGACCAAAAAAGGCCGTCCAGACCAGCCCATCAAGCATAATAACAACTTGTATTTTGACGCTAATGACAAGGCAGAAATCCTCGCCAACGAGTTCCAAGGAACTATGACTCTCAAAACCGGCTGGCCAAGAACTGTGGAGGACGAAGAGGCCGAAGCTGCTGTAAGTAGCCTAAGCTTTCTTCCGACTCCGCCTTTCCAACCAGTTACAGAGACGGAGCTAAGAATAACCATTAAATACTTGAACCCGAAAAAAGCCCCGGGTATTGATGACATTTCAAACAGGCATTTAAAGAACGCGCCACTGCTGGCCGTTCGTCATTTGCTGGGCTTATTTAATAACTGTCTTTCCTCTTGCTACTTTCCGGACTCCTGGAAAATAGCAAAACTTTGCCTGCTTACCAAACCAGGCAAAGACCCGACAATTCCTCTTAACCGCAGACCTATATCTTTACTTTCCTGTATATCCAAACTGTTTGAATCAATTTTGAAAGCCCGTCTAGACCTCTTCCTACGGACCAATGACGTAATACGATCGGAGCAAATGGGATTCCGGGAAGGACATTCCACCTCCCTGCAAATGCTCAGACTAGCAGAGTATATCAGCCACGGTATGCAGAACAACCAACACATTGCGGTGTTGTTCTTGGATGTGGCCAAGGCATTCGACCAAGTCTGGCATGATGGACTGATACTGAAGTTAATTAAAATCGGGGTACGACTACATCTCATCAAGATGTTTCAAAGTTTTCTCGCTTCACGAGCTATACATGTCGCCGAAAACGGAGCTCTGTCAGCCAGGAAACAGATAAACTGTGGAGTGCCGCAAGGCGCCATATTATCTCCTATTCTATTCAACTGCTATGTCAACGATCTTCCTTCTCCACAAACCCTCACTTTCATGTTCGCCGACGATACTGCTATCGCGGCAAGATCTTGGAGCGGCACGTGTGCCTTCCGTAAGATACAAAACCACCTCTCTTTACTTGAAAAGTGGACCGTCGACTCGAAAGTCACAATTAATGCTGAGAAAAGTGTTGTCGACTTTCGGAGGAAACGAAGCTATTTCCCAAAAAAACCTCTAACCTTTCTATCCGTACGTATTCCGACGAAATCCTCACACAAATTCTAAGGGATACATTTCGATTACAGACTGTCATGGGCCACGCACGTACAGCATGCCTTATAAATACCAAGGGGCACAAGATCACTCCTATCCCCACTCTTGTGCACCAAATCGCGCCTCACGCACCGGGCAAAAATTAGACTCTACCTCTCATACGTTCGTCCCAGGATGCTGTACGGTTGCGAAATTTTCGGGAACGCGACAAAAACAGACAGAAAACGCTTAGAAACATTCCAGAATAAAACACTTCGCTACCTCACAAACCAGAGTAATCTCGTCCCAATACAAGAGATCAGAAACGCACACAAAATACCTAAAGTACACGACTTCATTCGAGCACAAGCCAAACGACTCGAGAGGTCCCTTCCACGAAACACGCTTACAAAATAATATGGGATTACTCCCTACATAGAAAACGCCGCCCGAGCTACAGACTCCCAAAAGAAATTATATTTCGGTAGCAAAACCGAATTCTTTCCTATTACATTTATTTCTCTTAAAATATTAGAAATGTATGCTAGTGTAATTGAACAATGGTTTATGTTTTGTACATTATCTATGAATGCCTTGTCAAACTATTGCATTGTTCACGCCTAATTTTGGAAGAAAAACAAAAAAAATATTAAAAAAACATATATTCCTTAAAAAAATCAACAAAAAAGATAAGGAAAAAAAGACATATTTATATAAAAGTATGTAAAAAAGAGGAAAAAAAAGATTAAGTTATTGAGATTATTGATTGAGGAGGATTGATTATTGAGGAGAGAGAGGAGAGCTTTGAGCGGAACCTTCTTGGATCAGAGCAAAGCTGATTGAGAGAATTGCCGTTGCCTTTTGAGGTTAAGGGGAATTCTTATCCCTGTGTTCGAGGGGAAGAGTTCCGGACACAGGCGTTCGTCTTCTTTGGGTGAAAGCCCCCCATCCTTTGGGAAAATCACGCCTGCTGGACTGCTGACGATGTTTTCTTCTGAAACATCGACTGCTGCACTTCCAGATCCAATTGCAATTGCGACGCAAGTTTCTGAGGTGAACGGTCCTTTTAGGGGCCAGGAGACTACCACCTCCGCCATGGAGACTTCAAACGCTGACTCCGTGCCCATGGAGATTTCGACGTCGGGCGTTAAGAGGAAGGTTTCTGGGAAGCCCTCCTTTAACTCCATTGAGGCCACAAACATGGCTACAAAGGATGACGGCGCTGAACCTGCGCTATCGTCGGAAGAGGGAGAGAATGACGGCTTCAAAGTCGTCTCGAAAAAGAAGAGCAGTCCCCTTTCTCCTGCCGCAACCAACCCTACTACGGCCCCGTCTCCTGCCGAGGCCTCAGCAGAGGAAGGACAAAAGAAGCCTCGTATCCCAGCCATCGTAATGTACGGTGTAACACGGATAAACGAGGTTATCGCAGCCCTTGAGGGGAAAATTGGACAACGTTTCACCCTGGAAGCTAGGCGTGTTTCAACTCGTCTTCTGGTGGAAACAATTCCGGATCATCGAGCAGTGGTGGAACTCTTCACTGGGAGGAAGATCCAATTTCACACCCACCCAATAGACCGGATCCCCGGCGTACGATACCTTATAAAAGGTATATCTCGATGGCTGCCGACTTCGGAGGTGACAGCTGCATTGGTGCAGCTGGGGTACGAGGTCCGAAGCGTGCGGCAAATAACTGTCTTAGAAGCTGGGAAACCAGTCTTCATTGACCGACACGTCTGCAGCCTGGTGAAAACGCCGAGAGCTGTAAATCCCGGGGACATAAAGACCATTCTTCACTGCAAGGTGACGGTGGAAGCCTACCGGGGGATTGGTGGACCGACGTAGTGCCTGAACTGTCTACGCTTCGGCCACATTGCAGTTGCATGCAGATGCGCTCCACGCTGCTTCAGGTGTGCTGGCCAGCACAACATTGATGAATGCAGCCTGTCAAGGACGGACCAGGCCAAATGTATAAACTGTGACGGAGACCACGCGGCGGTGTCAAGGAAATGTCCAGCATACGCCGAAGCCCTCCAAAGACACCGTGCAGCGGGAAAGGTTCCGGCACCTCTCCGGGCCACCTGGAAGCCGAAGCTCGTGACACCGGTAAAACTAACGGCACCCTGTAAGCCCGTGAGTGGAAAGGTTTCCTTTTCCTCTATACTTACGGGGAGAAAGGACGAAGCGACTGAGGGGACGGAAGCCACTGATGAAGCCGCTTCTCAAACGCCACCTTCGGAGACTGCCAAAACAGAGGAATCTGACTGCAATCTCCCTGCAGCGACTGCGACGACGAAATCCAGCAATGCGGAGAAGGAGAAACCGAAACCGGAGGCTCCCAAGAGTAAAAAGAAGAAGTCGTCCCCCCTTCTACCCACATCCCTCCCAGACAAGGAGAAGGAAGTTACCGTGACTCCGCCCGCAAGTGGACCGGAGAGAGCAGGGGAGAAAAACGAAGTCAACATTCCCAGAACGCCTACTGAGCCTACGCATTCCGTGCCTCTTGCACAGGTCCAAATAACAGACGAGGATAAGGAGCTATGGGACACCATAGCAACAATCTGCAGAACCCTCCGGAGATACATCACCTCAACAGAGGGACAGCTGCTCCTGACTTTACTCGAGGGACTAGCGACAACGAGGTCATCCGGAAACCACCATGGATAATGGCCACCTTGTGTTCGCGCAGTGGAATGCAAACGGGATTCTTCGCCGGCGAGAAGAACTCAGAGCGTTCCTCCAAGAGAAAAATGCAAAGGTCGCTGCCGTCAACGAGACACACCTCCCACCATCTGACTCATGGAAAATCCCGGGGTGGTCCATCTTTCGGGCAGACCGGGATAGTCACCGTCAGATGACGCCTTCAGGAGGAGCAGCAATACTTGTCCACCGGAGCCTGGAGCATAGGGCGTGTAAATCTCGATCAAACTCATTTGCTGAGGTCGTGTCGGTGGACATACGAACGAAGGGATGGGTGAGAGTATCTTCAGTATACTATCCTCCGAAAAAACCGTGGGACCCAGACCTCATCCTTCAGCTGCTCGGAGACGGCAGCGGACCTGCATTAATTTTGGGAGACCTCAACGCTCAACATCACAGTTGGAACGCAAGCAACCACAACCGGAGAGGGAAAGCTCTGAGGAAGTTAGCAGACGAGGAAGGTCTGACAGTACTTGGCCCGACGACCCCGACTCACGTGCGAGGTGGCGTACTAGATATCGCGATTGCTCGTGGCATCAGGACGTCGCTGAGCATTTACACGTGTTGAGCTGTCGTCGGACCATAACCCCACGATTCTCCTGATGGGCACAAGAGTACCGAAAATTCCACCGACAAGCAGATGGGACTTAAGGAGAGCGGACTGGGTTTCCTTCCGGGGAAGCATCGCCTCGCAGCTGCCCAAGGACGTCGAGGAACCGGCAACAGAGAAAAAAGCGGACGAGATGGTACGCTATCTCACGGAAACCGTCACTTGACAAAGATATTCTCTTAGCAAAACTTCAAAACCTGAATTTTTCTTCCTCGTCTTTACTGTGGATTCGCTCATACCTAAGTAACCGATTCCAAAGTGTCACTACACCTAATTCATCCTCTAACTGGCTTCAAATACACAGGGGTGTTCCACAAGGATCCATTCTTGGACCTTTGCTTTTTTCCCTGTATATAAACGATATTAGTAAATGCATTTTAAATTGCCATCATCACCTTTATGCCGATGATTTACAAATATATCACCATTCCCGCCTTCAAGACCTACCTACAATTATAAACGAAATTAATGCAGATCTGGCTGCTTTGTCACTATGGGGAATAAAAAATTTATTGAAAATAAACCCAATCAAAAGTCAGTCCATCATAATTGGATACCATAAAATACATTCTAAAATAAGTATTGATAAACTACCACCACTAAAATTGCAAGGATCTATCATACCATACCTAAGGACAGTAAATAATTTAGGCTTAACCATAAATGAAACATTATCTTGGACTGATCATGCAATTGCTATCTGCAGAAAAATTAACTCATCCCTGCATCCACTGAAAAGGTTAAAGCACATTGCTCCCCCCTCCTTAAAGATGCTTCTTGTGTCCACTCTTCTCATACCCCACTTTGATTACTGTGATGTAGTATACCAAGACCTTTCAGGCGAACTAAAAACCAAACTCCAGAAGACCCATAATTCCTGTGTGCGGTTCATATGTGATCTTAGGAAGTACGATCATATTTCCGACTTATTTAATAGAATATCCTGGTTAAAGCTAGAAGGCCGCAGGCATTTACATATTCTTTCACTTCTCTACGGAATACTTTCAAAGCACACCCCTAATTATCTATACAAAAACTTCCTCTTCATCAACTCAATCCACAACAGAAATACCAGGGGTAATAACAAACTTCTTGTCCCACACCATCGCACGGAAATCTATCACAAATCTTTTCATGTTACAGCATGCCGTCTGTGGAACTCTCTCCCAGATGACAAAAAACTCTTCATCAACAACAACATTTAGAAGAGCACTTCACAAGTTCATTTTCCTCAGGTACTTAACTTAACCAGTATCCCTCCGTCATTCCACTCAGCTGTTATACAGATCACTGTCTACTTTGTTTTTTACCCTGCTTTTTGTTTTGTCATCTCAAGCGGTAGGAGTTTGCGTAATTATTTTTAGAAACATCACGCTTCTCATTACTCCGCATGTGTTGTCAATGTATTTAATTTCTCCATTTCAATTTCAGTAACTTAATAATATGTATACTCTGTAAAAATGATTGTTACAATGTACATGTATCTTTCCTCTAATTAATAGGGTTTTCGCAGGTTTTTCACACCCCCCTTCTCTTCGTGGGTGTTTTTCCTGCGTGGCTTTTTACTAGTTGAGCAATGCCACGCTCTCCCTAGCTTTTCCCACAAACCTCATTCTTTGCTCAGACTTTCCTCATTATATTGTACTGTTGCCTTCACTGTCATTTAATTTGAGTATATGTAGGTGTATTCTTAATTTATATATGTATATGTATGTATGTATGGGTGTGTATGTGCGTACTTATGTTTGTATTTATGTATGTGTATGAATGCATGTATGTATGTTTGTGTGTATGTGTGTGTGGATATGTATGTATATGTGTAGGTATGTGTATGATAGGTATGTATGTGTGTGTGTATGTGTGTGTCTATATATATGTATATACTGTTTTCTTTTCGATGTGCAAATCTGTGTTAATGAATTGATGTCTGTCTATATGTATTTATGTGTACATATGACTGTATTTATAAGTTTAATGGCTAATATAATATGTATATGACGATGGGTTAAATGGAAGAAGGGACCATTTGGTCTCAATTTCGCCCAAATAAAGACCACTATCTATCTATCACTGCAGCCATGAACTCAGCAATACCGAGGAAGAAAGTCCATCCGCATTTTCATCGGATTCCTCTTCCGCCGCCGGTGAATGCACTGATTACGCGCCGAAATAACATCCGTCGGCAATGGCAGCGGTACAGAACACCAACCCTGAAGAGAGACCTGACAGCCCTGAACAAGGAAGTCGACACTGCACTGCAAAAGGTCCGATCGGATAACTGGGAACAACACCTGAAAGAGGAACTCCTTGAAGTAAACGGAGAAGAGAGGGAGGAAAATGTATGGAAATTTTGCAGGAAACTACGAAATTCCCACCATACTGATCCTATCATTGTAAGCGGCAACAATGTTGCGGCCTCCCCGGCGGAAAAGGCGGAGATGCCGGCGGGTCATCTTGAGAGTATCTTCACCCCAAACCCGGGAAACCGCGCCTCCGCGGTGACCGAGGCAGAGATAAACGAAATGGGCGATGCCAAGGACGAGATTCCTGCACCTATCATCGAGAGAAAGGACATCGAGGCTGTTATGCGTCACCTTCGCCCTCGAAAAGCGCCCGGAATCGACGACATTTCAAACGTTGTCATCCGGGAACTCCCAAAGGCGGCGGTGGCGTACCTGGCGAGCATCTTTAATGGCTGCGTCAAAATATCCTTCTTCCCAACCACCTGGAAAAGAGCAAGGATTATCTGTATCCCAAAGACACAAAAAATAGAGCTTGGTCCCGGGGACTTCCGGCCCATCTCTCTTCTTGATGGCTTTGGGAAGATATTTGAAAGGATACTTCAGGGGCCGATCTGTGATTTTGTTCGGGCAGAGAAAATCCTCCCTGAGGAGCAGTTCGGCTTCCGCGAGCAACACTCCACAACCCACCAGCTAGCGAGGACTTCTGACTTCGTCACGGACGCCTTCAACAGGAGGATGGTGGTGGCCGGTGCTTTCTTCGATATTGGGAAAGCATTCGACCGCGTCTGGCACCCAGCCCTTCTGTTGAAGATGAAACGACTCCACTTCCCAGCCTGGATCTGGTGCCTGATCAGATCGTACCTGCGGGACAGGACATTCATCACCAGCTGGCGCGGGGCGGACTCTGGGGTGCGACGGATTCATGCCGGCGTGCCACAGGGTTCTGTCCTCGGACCGGTACTATTTAATATCTTCACCCACGACATCCCTAGGGACCATGGCCAGCATGGAATCCTGTCCCTCTACGCAGATGATGCGGCGCTCCTCTTCCGATCCTGGCAGAAGGACCTTGCTGTTGAGCGACTGCAGGACGCCGTTGATGATCTCCTTTATTGGTATCGTCAATGGCGTATCTCAGTCAACGCAGGGAAGACGAAAGCCATAGTCTTCCAAACTGGCCGAGGAGCGGCACCTAACGAACGATTAACGGTGAGTGGAGCCGTCCTGCCGTGGGAGTCAGAAGTCCTCTACCTTGGGGTTGTAATGGACCGCAAGCTTCTCTGGAGGTCCCAATGCGAGCGTGCCCGTGCTAAAGGTTTTGCGGCGCTGAATCGGCTTCGACCAATTCTTCAGCCGCCTGTCCTGAGCATGGAGACCAAACGGAGACTTTAGGGAACATGCGTCCTTCCAGCGATATCGTACGCCTCGCCGGTGTGGTCCGGAGTCTCGAAGTCAGCCCTTTCTCGGATCCAGGTGGTGCAGAATGCTGCTCTGCGGTGCATTCTGGGACGGGGTCGATACGAACCCGTCTCCAGTATGCACCATGACGGGGATCTGGAACCACTGGATGTCTTTCTCCCGAAAATAGCCCGGGATTTCTTCGAAAAAGCAGCGGGGTCTGACTTCGCTGCCATTCGAGGAGCCTCCGAAGCCCAAGTCATGCCATGGGATCGCCACAAACGGCCCATTGCTAGCCTTGATCTCCCAGCAACACTTCCGCCAGGGAAGAAACCCCGTAACCATTAAGATATTCTAAAGCAGACCAGATGAGACGCCAAGAGATCCCGTATTCGACAACAAGACGTCTTTAGAGTAAAATTACTGGCAAGACGACAGAGACGCCTCCACAAAGGAAGAGGTCGTCCCAAAGGCTAGTCAGGAAAAAAATGAGACTGTAGACCAGAATTAATAAGTTAATGTTTAATTTTAAGACTTAGTTGTAGTTTCCGTCATGTTGACGATGATAAGGGAAAAATGTTCCCACCCATACTTATAAGGTTAGTTAATTCTTCTCAGTATAGTTCTCCTCATTAGGTTACGGCCAATTGCCAACCCACTAGTGGTCTTTTTTTCAAATTCTCCTTCACTAACACTGGAAAGGTACACGTTCGCCATTTACACTTTCGTTCGCCATTGTTTCCCTGTGCAAAATGCACACACACTGTCGCTGAAGGGGTGGACGTTGTCACACCGAAGCAGCGGTAAAACGAAGGGCAATGCCCAGACAATTAGGGTTTCTGGTCTGGTCCCGACGCGTTGCTGCTTCGTCATCCCACGGAGAAATCCACGGCATCGCGGATGTCATGGTTTTCCCGTGGGATAAACATCCACGTCCCTGCGCCGGCAGCGGAAGAGACGAAGACCTGCCGCCGAGAAAACGGCGGAAAACTATCGGCCCTTTCGGAGCCATATGCTACGAAATGATACGATAGTGGCGGGGTTGTTCGCGACTTCGCGCATCGCCGAGGGAAGCAACGCTGAAGAGCCAAGCGCTGGGCAGCGAAGAAGAAAACCGGCAAGGAGCCGGTGGAACCAAGTAAGTGGCCGAATGTATTTTCTCACTGTGCGATCATCCGGCGCTTTTGTTATCCTGATTTTCGGGTCAACTAGCTCTTCAAGTCATCCAGCATCCGCCAGTTCTGCGTTGGAGCCACGGCTTCGACTTGTTTGGTGGACCTGACCTCCGGGCCACAGCCCACTAGACTACTCTCCATGGCGGCCGCCCCGGCGCCTCCCGTCCCGGATCCGGTTGATCCCGAAGGATTCATTACGCCGCGAAGAACCTCTCGACGTGTCGCTCCTGTCTTCAAGGAGCCGACAGCTGTCAGGGCCGGCACCCGCAGGCCATTCACCTCCTTAGGCGACGCAGCCCTCAAGCGTGCGCGCACATCTACCGAAGTATTCGTCGCCGTGCCGACGAAGAACTCCTTTGCGGCCATCGCCCAGGAGACAGACGCCTCGGAACCGGTCCCGGAATGCATGGAAGAAGAACCGGCCGCTGCTACGAGCACGAGCGCCGCTTCTTCTCTTCCGCGTCCAGCTCGCGGCTCCCGCCTTCCTCTCGTCGTTCACCACGGAGAGGATGTGAAGGCGTTCCGAAATCTGATCCGATCGAATGTATCGGATCAGACATTCTCCATCTCGTACAGGGAGTCCTCGGCGCGGGTTCAAACCCGTAATTTGGATGATTTCAAATGTCTGCGCTCGGCGCTATCGGCGGCGGAGACAGAGAAGTCCACCTGGGGAATCAGCGAGAAGACGACATCATTCACCATCCGTGGGCTCTCGCCGCGGCACACCAGCGAGGATCTCCTCGAGGATTTACGCCCAACCCTTGCACACACCGCACCCGAATGGTGCGGCATCATGTGCGACGGCGCAAGGAAAAAGCTACACGCTGCGGACAGTAGAAGCCTCCGAGCGGCACTCGAGATCGGGTGGATTACGGGGAACGAAACGCTTCAGGCGCTGTCCGGTATGCAACCGCTAGAAAACGCGCTTCGGGAGAGGTCGCGCGCCTTCCGGAGAAAAGCAGCATCCTCCACCCACGGGGAACTCCGCGGCATCACTGATGTGGTTTGCCCGTGGGATAAACATCCACGGCCACGTGCAGCGACGGGGGAAAAGGAAGACCAGCCGCCGGCGAAGCGGCGTAAGTGTGACGGCCATTTCGGGGCTAAATGGCCCCGAAATGGTACGACACGGCGTAAGTGTAACGGCCATTTCGGGGCTAAATGGCCCCGAAATGGTACGACACGAAAGGGGTCCCTAGGGAATCCCCGGGAATTTTGCCCTAAGAGAGAGAGAGCCCGATATGCCACGTGCAGCTACGGCCGACTCAGCGCTCGCGTTGCCTCAGATGACGAAGGGGCATCGCCGTACAGCTTCAACGGGCGACAGGACGTCGTCTTTTGGGATAATGTCTCGTGAGGACCTTCGTCGTGTGTTTGGGAAAGGGAAGTCGGCGCCTGCGTCGGATTCCTCGACCCTGGGGTCGGCGAAACCAAGGGAGACCGCTGGCAACGTACCTGCCACACAAACTGAACCGGCACCATCGGTGCTGCAGGAAAGCTCCAGCGGCCCTTTTCAGGACCAAATTGGAGCTGACGACCAGTCAGGTCGCAAGACTACCAAGAGTAAGAAGGAAGCGAGGAAAAAGGCGTGTCCGGTTTCCTCTGAACCAACTTCGTCTTCGGCGCTCCCAGGTGAAGAGGAGGGAGCTTCCCGAGCCCTGGACTCGGGCGACGAGTCGGCCGACGGTTTTACCGTTGTCGGCTCAAGGAAAAGGAAGAAGACGTCAACCCCTACGGACGACGCCATCCCGACGCCCGCCGTCACCGGAGGAGCACCAACAGTGAAAACACGGAAGACGCCTCCCTCTCGGGTACGCAGCGCGAATTTCAGACGCCTCAACTCGCACTTCCATAAAATACAGAAGTGGACTAAAACATGGAAAATACAATTGAATGCCGACAAAAGTACTCATATCCACTTCGCCCGACGCCGCCCACGCACATTCCACTCCGCTTACAGAACCATTCCATTCCGAAAGCTTCCTCCCACCGATTCCTTGGCGTCATTCTTGACGCCAAATTAACCGTCAAACCACACCTTGATCTGTGCCGTCGTAAAGCCATCGTGGCAGTAAATCAACTTCGATGTCTCGCCTCGGAAGCATCTTCGGTGACACACGCGGACCGGATGTGGCTGTTTAAGTCCATCATCCGTCCCCAAATTCTTTACGGCTGCCAAATTTTCGCGTGTCGTAGGACGATATGGACCCGCCTAGAAACGATACAAAACAAGGCCATTCGGGGCCTGCTTAATGTAAGCCGTCTAACCCGGATGGCGGATGTGCGCGCGGCACATCGCCCCCGTCCATTGCGGACTTCATGCGACGCCAGGTGAAGTCCTTTCACGCTGGTAATCCCCTTCTGACGTCATTGTGGAATTACAATGTTGACAAGCGCCATACATATACACTGCCTAAGGATACTACTCGCCTAGGAGTCTTTCCTATGTCTGCTTTTTGCCTTCTTCTTAGTCGTAACCTTTACATTTATCGTCCTATGTTAGAGTATATTATAGACTATAGTATCGAGTGTAATTAAATCTCCGCTTCGCCTGGTGCTTTCTCTCCACACCCTCTTTTGTTTATATTTCACCAATAGAGATAATATTTCAGTTTTATCTAGTTTTTGTTTCTAAGCGATCGCTTAGTCCCGCCCTGTCCACCTGTCGGACATATTCGGGCGCTCCCCCTTCTGTAAATACTCCCCGCCCTATACTCATAAAATTTTTCATTATTATTTCTTTTAGAATTAGGTCATCCCCATGTACAATTGCCTTCTCCCGTCTAGTTTATACAGTCAGTAGTTCAAGCCGTTTCCTGTCGTCTTGTCACCTTTTTATGTTTATATCATGTATGTATTCCTCACATACTAGATGTTAAGTTTCCATCTTCACACAAACAACACGCATACTGACGTCAAATTAGTTCGCCTTGCCAAGGTATTGCGGAAGCGAAGCGCCGTATTGCATCATCTGTTCCTCCCAAATCTGGGAGAAGTAATCGTGCCCTCCCTCCTCACATTCTTGCGAAGATAAAAGCCAGAAATGCCGCTCGCCGTGCATGGCAAAGGGACCGACTGCCATGGGACAAGTCCCATTACAATCGGCTCCATGTTGACGTTCGGCGCTCCATTGCTGCTTTCTCTTCTCAAGAGTGGATGCGTCATGTTTCCTCTCTGTCTTTCGAGGATAACTCTGGACAATATCCCAGTCCCTTCGTCGCTCCCCAAAACCGACCAATCCCCCCTTGAAATTAATCGACAGATTAATTTTCGACCCATCCCAGAAGGCGGAGATCCAGGCGACTTTCCTGGAAGTTACGATGGCCGCCGATCCTTCCCCCTCCCCCCGGACCAAAAAATACGCAAATTCCTAACCAATCCTCCATCTTACCCATCCACTCTCGTTTTGATAACGTCCGCGGACGATATTAAATCAATCTCAACCTCGCTGCCGTCAAAGAAGGCGCCCGGGTTCGACAATGTGTCAAATCGGGAGCTTATGTTTGCAGCCCAAGTCCCCATCTTTCCACTAATCCTTTCCGATTTAATAATTCATTGCTACCTTTCCACCCACTTCCCCTCCACTTGGAAAACAGGGAAAGCTATCCTCCTTCCAAAGCCAAGGAAAGACGCCACGATACCGGGTAATTGCCGACCGATTACTCTACTTTCCAACGTCTTTAAAATCTTTGAGCGGGTCCTTCTGTCCTTGCTCGAAATGCACGCGCGCGACCGTGACATTTTTCGCCCGGAGCAACTTGGTTTTCGCTCACGCGTTTCCGCGGACTTCCAAATCCTTCGCTTGTGCGAACGTATTTCGCACGGTGTAAACCTTCGTCGCTCCACGGACGCGGTATTTCTCGATATCGCTCGTGCGTTCGACAGGGTATGGCACAATGGTCTCCTTTTTAAAATGAACCTTTCCGCTTTTCCTCATCCTATCATCCAAATGGTACGCAGTTTTCTCACCGATCGCCGATTTCGGGTTTGTATGGGGGATTCTCTTTCCTCCGTAAAGACCGCCGCCGCCGGCGACCCGCAGGGCTCTCTCTTAAGCCCGTTCTTATTCAATTTATTCGTTAATTATATACCGTCCACGCCCCACACGTATCTCTACATGTACGCAGATGACACCGCCATTGCTGCCTCGTCCGGGGTACGCTCGGCGAACATTCGGCGCATCAACACGCACCTACGCAAACTGCAAAAGTGGACGTCTACATGGAAAATTAAGATAAACGCCGACAAAAGCACACACGTCCACTTCGCCCGACGACGCCAACGCACTCCTCACCTTCCTGTAACGCTCCAAAAACATGTGATTCCTAGAGCTTCCTTGGCGTCATTATCGACGAGAAACTGACCTTCCGACCACATTTGGACCATTGCCGAACGTCGGCGATTGTCGCAAGGAACAAGCTGTCTTGCCTCACCTTGACGACATCGCCACTCAGTCACAAGGACCGAATGCGCCTTTACAAGGCGATCATTCGGCCCAAATTTCTTTATGCCAGCTCCATTTTCGCAAACCGTAAAACTACATGGCGCCACCTGGAAACCATTCAAAACAAATCCATACGGGGCTTACTGCACTAAGCCGCAGGACGCGAATGGCCGAGGTCCGTGCCGCCCACGATATCCCGGCCGTCGCGGACTTTATTCGCACGCAGGTAACCAAATTCCATTCGCGCCTGAAATCAGCGGGCAATCCACTCCTCACGGCCATTTGGGATTACGACATAAATCGGAAACAAACCTATACACTGCCTAAAGATATTACTCGACTTTGAGTCTTTCCTATGTCTACTCTTAAATGTACGGCACTCTCTTCGCCATTTTTTCCTGTTTATTTTTACTGATGTTTCCCCGAAATGTTCCTGTCAGCTCGTTCAACTTATGTTGTAAATTGTTAGGGTGTAACAGTCCTTTTGCACTTAGTATTAAGTTTCCCGCTTCTCACAAACACACACGCATACTTTCGTCAGGTTTTTCGTAATGCCAAGGGTTTTATTTATGTAAAATGAAAGGTAGTGGGTATCGCCCACCGGGACGGTATAATATGCGCCCGCAAGGGCCGACAATGATACGGCTGTGTCATAAGCTTCTCTTCTCATGAACAACACGCACACTGACGTTGGTTTTTTTTCATCATGCCAGGGTTTTCATTTGTTGTGAATCGACCTGTTAAGGTTGTTTGCACCCACCAGCATGGTACGTGTGCCCACAAGGGCTTTCAATGAGCCATTTCAGACATTAGGTGCGGTAATGCCAAAATCGACTACACAAAGGGTTTCTTTCAAAGGTGACTTTCTATTCAATGGGTATGGCGGCCAAAATGCCTCCTAAGGGCAAACGACACCAGCCCTTAATTTAAATATGTTGAATGTTTTTTTCCTAAATGTTCACTGAGATCAAAGAGGACTTCATTATAACTATTTTAAAATCCCCATTCTATTAGACAAAACTAATACATCCACCACTACCACTAATGTGCCTTCACAACAGGTAGATAATTAGCTTAATTCAATCCAAACTCAATCTATCATGCTGTAGGCCATATAGAAAATATAATTTAGCTTCTCAGCTCTCTTTAGGTTCTCAGCCCAAATCACTTTGGTGGACAATTAGGTTACCACAAGCACACCTGCTGCAATGTGCCCCCTTTCAGCTGTAAAGACTGCAAAACATTTGACTCACCTTTTCACATTGCTGACACTAGCAATTGGCTGGTGATTAACAACGAAATAATTAAACTCTGTCATACATACTCCCAATACATTACTTGACTAGTACCAACACTATGGTAATAAAATGTTCCACTGTTCATGAATATCACAGTGGGTAAAATTCTGAAATCCATGACTGTCCCTTTGTCACATACCAACTCCCTGGAGACAGAAAATATAATTTTCACTGAGGAGTCTCTTCCTTTCCATTGAAGATGAAGGCAAACAGAATTGAAAAGCCACAGTTTCTCAATGGTATCAGTAGGCGGAATATGCTCTACTCGTCCCTTTGACATCCAGCATGCCTTAGGTATCCAATTTGTGGCCAAATATCCCACAACTTGTCACCTAGTTTTTGAAAATTCAGTACATCCTCAAGCCCTGTCATTAAAAACCAATCTAGCAGGTCTGGCAATCAAAATAGACTATTTAAAATAATTTCCATTACCTGTGCAGGGCCATAGGTGCCCAGCCATTGGTAATGCATAAATCACAGCACCTGTCTTTTAAACTGTGTTTGCTGTGGCTAAGACCACACCACCTCCAAATGTCAAAATTCCAAAGACACCCAGCCATGTGATATCTCTGCAAACAAGACCACACTGCCAATTATCGAGGGTGCCCGGTCCACAAAAACACAAAACAAGTTTTGCTATTGCACTGAGGAAATGCTGGACTTCTTACCACAGCACCTTGTCCAGCCTCTCTCACACAATCTTTCTCTGCTGCTCTCACCAATAACAACTCCTTTCCCTCTTTAATCCATTATTCACCTACAACACCATTCTCTCAACAAAAGACTGATACGAATGAATCTATAGCTTAAATGCCCTTCTTCAGGGACACTTGGGCAAAAATGTCTTCCCTTCCCTTAAGAAAAGAAATTGTTCTTGCTAGAAAAATGTTTCTCTTCCAGACTGAACTAACAACATTACACTTCCAATCACATCACAACACATATGAACAATCCTGGAATTGCAACAGCATACTACACACACAGAAAGACCATTTATTGAAATACATAGACAAAAACAAATTAGACATTACACTTTTACAAGAAATATTTCTAAAACCATAATTTCTATTACTCTCATAATCACAACATACATCCACCAGACAGAAACATCCCTGGTCACCATATGGAACTTAGACAATCCTCCTTATCCATCTTCATTTTTGAACCCTTGAGGCCCTTGGTATCACGCTACACACATCACAAGGAAACCTACACATTTACTCCATATACCACCAACCTGGCAAATATATGAAGAGACGACTTCACAAAACTACTCTTACTTCATGACAGGGCCTTGTAAGAAGGCAACTGGAATGGCAAAAATAGTGACTGGAATACAATAAAGTCCAGGATTTCTACATGCATTCAGTTAAGTACCTATATCTTTGAGTATGATGTTTATAGGATTGTGCGCATAAAACGACTTGAGCTACCGGGGAGGGAAGGTTTTTGGAAGATCCTTTGGACACTCCTGTTGATCTGCAAGCGGGCACAGCAGGCCTGTGGCCAGGAATCCACCCATCCTAGCACCCTATGAAGTGGACCCACCCAGGTCCTACAGAAGTGCAATGGGAGGCAGGCTTCCTTCTGAGTGAACTGGATTAGATGACCAATTGGGGACACAGCTCAAATGCTTCCAAAAGGTGAGAAGGAGGGACTTAGTTAGCCTCCCCCTTTTGGAGGCTCAGCTGAGGACAGCTCGAATCGTTGTGTATGTTTATTAATCTTTATTTCAACTGTTAATGTCATTGAACATCATGCGCACTTTCCAAAATTGTTGTCCACGACATTCAGTGGTAAAATCAGAACCACAGGACAACCGGGCAGGCAAAGATCCAAGGAAGGGCTCAGAGCAACATTCAATTCCCATGGCCACTAATTATCTATATCTCCATCCAGACCTCTTGCATTGATTCCCTGCTTTCATGGTCCATACTCAGAAAGTGAGTAAGTTGCATGAGAAGAAAATTTATATTCTAGAAGAGGTACTTTAAATGTACACATAATTAATGCTTGCCATCGTCTTTGCGCTTAGACAATACAATTCTTTCCCAGAAATGTAACAACATTCACTGCATAAAGCATGAACTTTTATAGCATCCTACCACACACCACATTGACATAATACTTTCACAGGAAACTTTACTTAAGCTGCACATTTTCTTTTATGGGCGGAATGACACTACACACTAATTCAATAGGCATTCACAATGAGTAACTGTTCTGGTTGAGTGCAATCTCCAATTCTTTTTTAGACGTCCTCGTTCTTACTCATAAAAAGCTCTCTGAATAACTCTTCATCCAACACAAGGAATTTAAACATATTTTCAATTTACCAATGTGGGGTTCTTTCACTCATTTCGGAAAAGAATGACTTTCCTTGGTTTACATCCAAGAGAAAGAACAGATGGTTCTTTGGGGGTTGAAATTCACATCATGGTGCAGCGAATTGTTCCGGCACGGAGAGTAGCAGCTGTATCCTGCTTCCTTCATCACAGGCAAACCTGTCTCTATCCTAGCTCTTCTTGAGCCCACCCAAGTCACCAGGTCCCCTCACCAGGCGTACTCACTATTTTATTTCACTCTCTTCAAACCTCTTAATTACACCAACCATCTTCAATGAGTTTTCATCACACTTTCTCCTTCAATTTCGCCTGTCTGTTTCCATGAGCATGCGTCAGCTAATCACCAAGTCTTACGCCTCTGCAAAATAATTTGCATGGATTGAAGTCTAATGGTAACTGAATCTGTCTTTTAAGACGTCGCCACGGCCTTCTACAGTATGGCACGATGGCCATCTCTTTAAACTTAACCCCTCTCATTTCCCCCTCCCCTGCTGTTCATCAGCCACAGCTACCTTCCGCATCAGCAATTTGTCAGGGCATTGGGTGGATCCATCTCCCGTCACACAAAGGTGCATCTGTGCCACAAGACGATGCTCAGTCCTCTCCTCCTACATCTGTTGGTGAACAACTTATTTTCCACTCCACATGTATGTATGCAGAAAACACCACAATCGCAGCACCTCCAAGACAGTCACACAAGCTTCTCTGGCGTACCACCACAGAAACCTCTTTCACGCACATCGAAAGGATGCACCCTCATGAGGCGATCTTCTGGCGGCTTACTCATGAGCGAACTGACCCGGATGGCCGACATTTGAGCACCCCACAACCCAGCATCCATCGTGAAATTCATCTGCGCCAGTAAGAGACAATTCCCTTTCAATTGTGGATTCTATGAACTGGTAACCCTCTCCTTACCTGGGATTATGCTCTTCCATGTAAAAATCAAGTAGACTGCCTAAATATATCACGTCTTAGAGTCTATCCTATGTCTCTGGGTCATTCTTCTTCCTAGGTCACGTGACCTCACCTTATTACAGTGCATGTTCATTTACAAATAAATTTACAGTGTTTCCTTTGTGCCTTCTTTGATACGCCACTTCAAACGGTCTCTTTTTCTCTTTGGGTAGTAAATAATCTTACAAATCTAACATGCCACCTATTCGCACCCCCACCATACTGTGACATTTCCAATTCAAATTGTACTCAATAATTGCTCCGGGACGTGTATACAATGCCCAGGATCACCATGGGCAACCACCCTTTGGAGATTCTACTCTGAATGTCACCAGCGGTGACCCTCATTGATAGCCAAGCAGCTTATTATTTTTGTTATGATAATTTATCTGGCTTTCAAAGATCTTCAGAATCTTACTGAACTTCCGAAGTATGCTTCACCTCACCACACTGCAGTGTCCATCACGCCACTCATCCCTCATGTAGCCTGCCGACTGAGTTTCTGAGATTTAAAAGGACGCGAGGCAAAGAGGAGCCTTGCTGCACTTCAGGTCAATGGCAGTGGCTTCTGTTGACTGAAAGGCTGGCAGTGGGAATCTCTGAGCACTCAAGATGATGAATAACCAAAACAGCTGCTTCTCTCTGCGTCGATCTGTCCTTCTGGCAAACCTGGACTCCTGGAATGTGGTACCCAGGCTTTCTTCTCTCTCTCTCTGGAGGGACCTCACATTTCTGATGGGAGAGAAATGTGAGGAGGCTGGGTGTCTTCATATCCATGACACCACCCTCATTCCAGGGAAGGGGGACCAAGTTGCATTGCCCTGGTTGGGAATTAGCCATGGTGGGCAGCTATGAGGAATGGCAACTGCTACAGCGGTGCTGAGATGAGCTATAGCCACGATGGTTGCTATCATCCAGAGGATGCCTTGGAGGGGCCTTCCGTCAGTGGCGTCAACTGCGAGACCTGGTGGAACCCAAAAAAAAACCAGAGATTATTTCTATCAATATTTTTTCAGTGGTTAAGGTTAGAGTAATATATTTTTCTTCACAATTGTACAAAACAATTTTTATAAATAAAATTTATTTAACAGATAAAAACCTACCATCTGGCGGGTGCCTATTCATAATGGAATTATTAGGTGCTATTTCCTTAATACTTGACATTTTTCCCATATTGTTTTAGTGAAACTAAAGGTGCTTTTGAAAGATGTTATTTTTTAAACACGCAAAGATTACTGTTATAACGTATATAAATAAGCCTGCAGAGAACAGAAAAAATACATCAAACATATACTTTTTGCCAATAATTGGTATGATGTTTCAAGTCAAGAAAGAACTGACACGAGTTCCAACAATAACGAAATCCAAGGTAACCGTGAAGCCAATGTAACAATTACCAAGAAAACTGTACGTGGCCTGCATTTGCAGTGAATCTGAAGTTGATGACAGTACCGATTTGACTAACATGACCCGTGCGATGTTCTATTTTGGTCAGACAAAGGCATCATTGCTGCTTAGGACCAGAGTACATAGAGGTCTGCCTGAAAGTCTGAAATCAGCAAAAGACACCAAAAGACAAGGAAGCATACCAAAGATAAAAGATGTTCTCCTGCAAATTTGGAAAGACAAGTGAGTGGGAGAGACCAATGATCTCCACCTTTCACTCCTCACCTATCCAACAATCTGAAAAGAGATCCCAGGAATCACGTCAGAGGTTATTTGATATTAATGCCAGAGGATGGCATAACTATCTCATTTCATGTGCTAACCACAGTACAGCATTGCAATGAACCTGTAAGTATTGATGGAATATATTATCCTCTTGATACTTTGATTGTCAATTTTGGGGAAACACCCTAGGATGGACTTGTCTTCATGGTCACAAGCAGCAATAAAATTTCTTATGGAGATAGGCAAATGAACATAAAAAAGGGGCACCAAACCATTTTACTATCACAGCACCCAAAACATAACAATGGCACCTAATTAATTACAGACTTGAAATTGAAGCCACCAATGTGCGTTTGCTCGGGGATGGTACCTCTAGTAATGTCTGGTTGAGGTCACTCACTCTAGCCGAGTACAAGGACAAGTGGTCTGCACTGAAGAGTTCCAAATGCAGCAAATCCACATGTCAGGCCAGAAGACAAGTTTACCTGGACGTTGGCTGTTGAACAAATGTAATTAGAGTTCATGCAGAAACTCCTTGCAGGATGGAAGGATGAAGAGCGTACATGCAATTATGCACGTAACATGAAGCTGCATTTGCTGATGGAACACATATCCATACAGGTCCAGTCATGCTGATGATAACTGAAATTCAGAATCACCATTACAGCCTTTGGGAGACATCTCGATGGTGAAATTCCTCCAATCGAAAAGTTCTGAAGAAACAGCAACCCAATAGATTTCTGAGTGGAACATACAAATTTACAGAGTTAAGAAATACAGAACAAGTAATGCCATCTTCTCAATATGATCTCATAGTTCAACTCCACAAAATCAAAATTATTCACCAGAGGTCATTTCTGCTCTGAAAACATTATATTCCATTTCCACTCAACAAGCACCGCCATTATGTAGGGCACTCACATCAGCTGGAGCTTCCAAGGTCATCTGAAGGACACCCATTGTCATGCATAGCCAGCAAAAGCACTATCGCTGCTCGCTATTCAAGCCTTATTAAACAACAACCACGATGACACGAAAAAGATTCCAAGCTATTTAAAATAAATATATTTAAAGAATTCATATTTTCAGATTCTATTCAGAATTTCTTTGTTTCTGTCTGAATCAAAACAAATACTCCAAATTCTGATTTCATTATTCCTAGACTTTTCCGCATTTTAAAAGCCTAACGTCATGTCTCACATGCCCTGCCTTGAAATTCAAGTGAAAAGCACATGAATGAACTGATTCCAGGAATTACAATTTTAACTTATCATACTATTGTTATGGCAGTCGAGCATCTACAGCATGGCTCACACACTGCATCTTTTCTTCATGGCCACCATAAGAGATGGTTACAAATTTCTTCTTTCCCTAGAAGGTATCCTAATAGAGTATTTGGCTCAACGGCCAACTTTCACAGCATACCATGCGGGATGAACATGAATTTTTCAAACCCTCCGGTGAACCACTTGTAAATATTACAAACAATGATGGATAGAGGTTAAGAAACATTCTCTAATACAAGTTCTTTGAATGAAGTATTTTACCACTACCGCCAGTGTGATAGCCTTAAAAGCAAAGAGAGAGGCATAAAGAGTGAAGATAAGAAATCTACCAAGTGGTTTGGAAGGAGCAATATATGAAACACAAAGAATCCCAAGCATTATGCCGTGGTCATACCATGCAGTGAACTACACAAATACTACAGCTCCACTAAGTATTCTATTATTCCCAAGGGTATCCTTGAATTTATAAATTAAAATCAATTGACTTTGCACAAGTTTAACTGACCTTCAAATAATATAACTGAACATAAAATTATGGTAAGAATTATACTTTTTGAGAAGCATTTAAGATTGTTAAGAAAAAATTAACAAATTAGTCATGTAATTCTATGGAATTCAACCTATCGATAGCACAAAAACCATAAATTATTAAAGAAAAAACCATAAGTTACAACGATTTAAACAATAGCCTATGCAAGAGCCGATATATCAGCCCGCCGCACTTTTCGCCAGGGATACGAAAGCCGATGTATCAGCCCGCCACACTAAGAGGGTTAAACAATACAGCAATGGACAGTATGTGTCTTTGAAGACGAGCTGAATCCGACCAAAGTGATTTGTGCTTGAAGGACATCAAAACAAATGATTGCCTGTTTCTTCTGGATAACTGGACAGGAGGCAACTGCACCATTAGAGCAAAGTGGAACTGTGAATTCTCAATGGTACATGAGCATTTGTATGATAGATGTGGTGGGTAAAATGAGGAAAAAGATGAAGCACAAAGGAAAATTCTTCATCGTGACTATGCAAGCTCTCACAGATTGGCTGAAACAACCACCTATATGACTGGTCAAAATGTCAAATTGATGGGTCATCCTTAATGGGTGATATAGTGACATCCTTCCTTAATGGGTGATAGGTGATGCCTTCAAAAACGTTTGTTCCTGAAGTCCTTAAGTTGGTGCGCAAAAATTGTTATTCAAAATGGTTCGAGCACATGCAAAAGTGCATAGACTATCATGAAAAACAATGAAAACATTTTCAACAAAAAATTACTGCCTTTAAAGTACAGCAACCCTGATAATCTTAGTATAAAAACCTTTCTTGAAAAAACATCAAACCTTGATTTTTTTATTGAAATAATGCAATCAGAAATGGGCAGATATTGTATTATTCAATACATATTCTCAAGAGAGCAGACTTGCGGTGTAAACTGATCATGCAAAGAATATTCTGCTCAACGGTGATTGGCTAATTCCGACAGTCCACAAGAAAAACATCACTGGACCCATCCTCTGAATCCGTCAAGGAACTGCCAGTGCAACCACCATCATTGCAAGTTCCAATTCCAAGCAAGCGTGCACAGCAGCACCAAATATAAATGCAAATCAAGGGAAAGCTTCTCACCTTGTGCACCGGGTTCAAGATCTGCTTTGAATAAAGAGATTAAATACTAATATTCTTGTTAGTCTTCCATTGTAAGATGCGATCTCCTAAATCAAAGTTAAATGGACCCTCCTTACATTGGACACGAAGCTAAGTACAGAGGCAAGACTGGAGGAAGCATCAAGACCAGGCAAAATGAGCATTGGATACGCTAAGAAGGGAAAATACAATCAATATTGCTCAACCATTGCCTCAGAGTAACCATGGCAACTTCTCCCCTACACACTGAAGAAGAAAAGCGACTGGAATCTAATGAACACCTAAAGATGAGAAGGGACAGCACCAGGCTTAATTCATTCTCATGGTTACCAGTGCAGATTACAAAAGAGGTCGTGGAATGGGGAACATATCATCACTTTTGATGAGACTTCTCCAGAGGCAACTGCTGATGTTTTAAGAGTAAATCTGAAGCAAAACAGTGTAAATGACATAGTCAATCAATTGCGCAAGAATTATCACCCTCGGAAATTTAAGGAGCTTCAAAGGAACAAGATGTTAAAATGGTGTACATAGAGGTGTACATATGTGACATGTGGTCTGGCACGAAGTCACAGGCATTAGTAGCTGTGTGCTTCATGCCACAGGGCAACGAGGTCAAAGCCAACTTTTGAACACTTTGGTGTTTACCTTAAAGACACTTTCCAAGACACTGCAAAGAGATGCTGCGACCATGACATTTGATTGAGTCAACCACTAATGAGCATTACAATGCCAAAATTTCAAATTAAAAAAGCCACCCCTCTTGCCCAGGCCAATAAATACCCGTGACTCTGCATGCACGGTATTATGTCAAAACATATTGTTCCTTTACGTCTTGTACCATTTAAGAGTGAGGACACCTTCGTTGCTCATCTGACTCGGGCACTCGGCTGGACCTCTTAATATCCAAGTTCGTATCCTGTTCATGGCAAATCATTTTCACCCTTTCAAATAGTTGCATTGCGAGGCAAAGTAGTGGACGACTCATTAAAAATGTTACCCTAGCAGCATTTCATGCAGTTTCTTTGAAGAACTTCGATTGGCACAACTCAATAATCCATCTTGTTGCCTTCTGCCGCCACCTGGTGGGAAATCTTCACATTGAAATTGAAACTAACAAACTCGGCAATTCAGCATAGAATTGTTTTTTCATTTACTACTTATTTTGTCATACCATAACGAAAAAGAGCGGTAAATTTAAAAAAATTTCTATGAGGAAAAGCCGGGTTGTTTTGTTTCAATGTCCATCTGTTTTTGAATTATGGTTACTGCAGGCACTAAGGTATAACATGACTGTTAGATGCACCACAGCATTCTGGAGAAAGGGCACTGCATGCTATTTCATGCTGGTCTAATGATTTGATGCAAGAACTAAATCTTTGGTGCTAAATCTTAGTTTTATTCATGAATCCACAGGGACTCGAGAAATGATGGGGCAACAAACTTATCCTCTGACAAATATTTGCTCATAAATACCAAAATGGAAACTCCAAGCAGCTCAACCATGGTTTCTCAAAGGGATCTCAGATTTCGACATTGCACAACAAAAGAAAATAAGAAATATACAGCCTACACATAAGACGATCTTGTGGCAAGGCCTACATGGAACCTGCAACCTTCAGCAAGGATACATTAACTTCCAACACCTTCACTACCTATCTCGCTATGCCCTCATTCTTTGTCAAAGTGGAATGAATTTTGGTCCACATTAACTAAACACCACAAAAATTAGCACAAATAAATGTTCCTTCATTGTGCTAATAATGTTGCTCGTTTGTTGAAATACCTAATCCTTTAACCCTATGGCAATAACCAGCTGAGCATACCTCCACAAAAACACCAAAATTCTGACTGGGTCAATTATACCTGAAGCTATAATGCGTGATTCGGTGAAGGACATCAGTACTTCTGAGAGGATTAACCATAAAAAGATAGTGAAAGTAGCATCATGATCAACAGGACTTTACACAAGAAGATGACTGGATATTGCGGGTTAACAGATAGTTTCCAATGTTTCATAGTTGCGAGGACCAACAGGATGGTTTACTGGAGGTTCTAGGTCCGGGGACACTGAGCTGTCCATCACTTTGGGTGCGTTACTCAGCATTTTGTTGGGAGTTATGGGATGCAAGGGCGTCCCTTAGGCCAATGGCCGAGGAATGGTGGCTTGAGACGCTAGACTAGGCACAAATATGCCCTCACTCTTGGAGAGTGAGGAGAGAAGAGGACTCCACTAAGAGCGGCTTAAGCCAACCCAATTTGGCTGTGAAACTAGACACTAACAGTGCTAGGAGAAGCACAGTTTGATGAAAAATTACTTTGAGATTTCAATGGGTGCAATCACCTGTTAAGGACATGAGAGATTTCAACGCGTGATATACTTTGAGATTTCAACTGGCGCAACCACATGTTTAAGTATTGGAGACTTCATCGGGCGAAGTTATGGTTGGTAGATGTCACTACCATCGATGTCTCAAGAAACAAATCGCAGTTACACAAATCAAAGGTTTGAGATAGCGAGATTTTGAGTAGAAAACGGTCAGGCACAGGTCGCGCATTGGGATCAAGAATTGAATGACCGGCAAGGAAGGAATCACTCACCGCATCCTGAGCGGAGCTGGTCTCCATGGGCTCGGCCAAGCCTGGTGTGGAAGCCGATTGGCGAGCAGCAGGGATGGAAGTTGTGTTGATTCCTGCTGAAGGCGAGGATGACGTGTTGATAACGGCTGAAGGCAAGTCCTTGGGCAAAGTAGAAGGAGCGGAGGCGGTCGAAGGACAGAATATGCCAAGGATTGCGTCCCTTTCGCTCATCGAAAGGGCCGCAAGCGCGTTGCACAAGCTCTCAGTCGTCAACGGGGTAGCGTTCATGGCGAAAGAGGAATTCGTATCACATGTTACAACGTTTGATGAAACTTTTGTTAACGCCACTGGTGACGAAGTCGTACGGCTATTGCCATGCAAACCAATGTTTATTGAGACGTCATGTGCACCTCGCGGGTGCCGAAGCGGTCCAGATTCATGGTGACGCGGAGTTGAGCTTTTTAATCTCATTGTCTGTTCACCTGACACATCGGAGATGTTGCTCTCGACGATGGAAAGGGAAGGAGAGGGGAGCGGGCGAGGAAAGAGGGAATGCTCGGGCGGGGCGAGTGCCAGGGCGGCTCCGGGGAGGAGGAGGGGAGGCAAGCGACCGGCGCAGGCGGGCGGGATCGTTGCTCGGCGACGTCGGCCGGATCAAAGGACCTGCCGGGCGGCACGGTGACCCACAAAGGGCTCGTACTTCAAAACATGCAAAACGTGCACAAAAATCAAAGGAAGGAGCGCTCGAAAGACACGTCCATTTTCTTCAAAAGCACAGTATGTTCTCTGGTTGATCTATCGTGTATACGTCCTTTATTATGTGGTGGAATACGCAGATCAGAAAAAACAATGGCCGGATAAGCACACAGCCATCCTTCGGCGAGTAGCGCGAAGTGTTGGAGGCACCCCGCCGCTATCGTACCATTTCGGAGCATAGGGCCGTTCAATTTTCGCCGCTTGGCGGGAGGTTGATCATCTGCGCGGCCGGTCTTTGCGTGTGGGCGAGGATGCTTATCTCATGGAAGGGTCTTCATTGATGTTATCAGAGGATGCAGCTCTGTCGAGGAAGGAATTCACGCCTTCTCGAAGGACGTCTGCTAGGGGTGGAGTGTCCGCTAATTCCCAAAGCGCCTCGTTGTTAGGAGTCCAGCCTAGATGTAGGATTGCTCTAAGGTTCTTTCGGTCCTCGACGAGAAGAGCACTTCTTGCCGCACCTCCCATGACTCCGCACCAAGCTGGTGCTGTGTAGAGCAGTGACGGTCTGAGTACCGCCGAGAACAGTCGAAGGCGTTGCTTCAACGCTAGACAAGGATTGCCTAGAATGGGCGCCAGAAGGTTTCTCCTCGTGGATGTGATGCCAGCAGATCTCCGGATGTGGGCACGCATCGTGAGGCGTTTATCTAGGACAACGCCTGGGTACAAAATCGATTTTTTCCAAGGGATTTCTGTCACACCAACAAGGATCTCGCCAGGCTCCTATGGTCCCTTGGAAAAGACGATGGCCTGAGTCTTCTTTTCGTTAACGCCAAAACGCCAACGAGAGAACCACTCAGTTAAGGAGTCCACCGCCCTCTGAGGTATTGAGCCGCTTCGACGACCTCGCTAGAATAGCTGAGTCGTCAGCGTAGGTGGCGATGATGACGTTGCTGCCGAAGTACCCGGGTATGTCCGCCGTGTAGATGGGGAAGAGGAGAGGAGAGAGCAGACTTCCTTGCGGAACGCCGGCTCGGATGGTTCGCTTAGCTGAGGTAGCTCGGTCCCAGCTTACACGGAAAGTCCTCTCAGAAAGCCAGGATTCCATGATTCAATTCTACCAAGTGGGGAAACCGAAGCAATTCAGCTTCCACTGAAGGCCCTCGTGCTGGACGCGATCGAACGCCTCGCTGATATCGAACAGAGTGCCGACGGTGGAGTGGCGGCGGTTGAATCCTTCGTTGATGAAATTCAGCAAGCGCGCGATCTAATGCGTGGTGGAATGTTCGCTGCGGAAGCCGAATTGTTGGTCCGGAATGATGTAGAGCTCTTCAGTGATGTAGATAAGCTGCCCGAGGAGAATTCGGTCAAAGAGCTTCCCTAAGCCATCGAGAAGGGAAATTGGTCGGTAGTCTGCCGGTCCCGGTGACTTCCCTGCTTTGGGGATACAAATCACGCGTGCCTCTTTCCACCATGAGGGGAAATACCCTAGCGAGAGGCATGCATTCAGAATGCAGAGCAGCATCGTGGCGAATGAGACCGGAATCTGGGAAAGAACAGCGTTTGTGATGCCGTCAGGCTCTAAGGTCCTTTTCGCAGATGGTCGGCGGTGATTCATCACGTTCTCGCGTGAAGCGTGGAGGCCTCGGTGGTGGAGTAGGTGAGGTCAGGGAATACCAAAGTTCTCACCACCACCACCACACATTTAGTACTGCGCCAAAGGTGCATTTTTTACCGGTATCCAGCTGTGCTGATGAACGGTTGTAGGATATAAGTGTTAATGGGCGAAGATTGTTTATAGAGTATAAATTTTTGTAGTTTGTTGCAGTGTTATATTTAGAGGCTATGGCTGCTTATTTATGCTGGCTTTAGCTCATTTATATTTGAAATGGGGGTTGTCTGAGTAATTCCATAGAGTTTCTAATAAAGGGTTACCAGTATTCCCTAACGCTTGCTTGAATGACTTTGCTATGTTGCTTAGATGTATTGACAACTCCGGTATGTTTAGGTCCTTGTGGATGTCTACGTTTCTTATGAACCACGGGGTTTTGGTCAGGGTTCTTAGGGTACTGTTTTGGAATTGTGACATTTTCTTCAGTTTGGTTTGTGTTATTGAGCCCCAGGCTGGGTAACCGTATGTTAAGACGGGTCGTATCATTGATTTAAAAAGGAGGACTTTGGTGTGGAGACGGAGAGGACTGGTGCATTTAATTAGGGGATAGATGGAAAAATCAGCAGCATTTGCCTTGTTGAGCGCGTATTGGGTGTGCGTTTGCCAGTTAAGTTTGCTGTCCAGGTGTACACCAAGAAATTTAGCCGATGATGCCTGGGGGATTTTTTCCCTGCCGTAGTAGATAGGAGTGATGTTGGGTTTCTTCAATTTTCTAGCGTAGTTTACGTTAATGCATTTACTGGGGTTGATTGTTAGTTTCCAATCGGTCATCCACCCTGCTATGGTATTAAGGTAATCTTGGACGTTTTTCGTGGTGTGGTTTGGGTCAAAGGAAGTTGACGCTATAGCTGAGTCGTCCACATAGAGGTAGCTTTCAGTGTTTGGGTGTGAGGGTAGGTCGTTGATATAAAGGTTGAACAGGATGGGTGACAGTATTGATCCTTGAGGAACGCCTGCAGATATGGACCGGGTGGTTGATTTGGCATTGTTAAGGGCTACAAAGAACGTGCCGTTTGAGAAAAAGGAGTGGATGATTTTGGTAAGGTAGATGGATATGTCAGTTTGGAGCAGTTTCTGTATCAGCCCAGTATGCCAGACCTTGTCAAAAGCTCTTTGTTGATCAAGGAACACTACTTGGGTGTTCTTGTGGATATTGAAGCCGAAAGAGATTTGTTCAACCAGTCTTGTTATTTGTTGAGTAGTGGAGTGGCGATGGCGGAAGCCAATTTGTTCAGGTCTGATTAGATCTAGTGCCGAAATTTCCTCTTGTAGCCGGTTGAGGATGCATTTTTCCAGGACCTTGCCCATGCAGGGGAGCAGGCTAATTGGTCTGTAGTTTAATATATCAGAAGGATTTTTATCGGGTTTTGGAATGAGTATTATTTTTGCCGTTTTCCACGCCTTTGGGAAGTATGATTGGGAAAGGCAGGAGTTGAGGATGGAGAGTAGGTGCTTGAGAAAAGGTTTTGAAAGGTTTTTAAGGTGAAGGTAGGATATTTGATCGGGGCCTGGTGATGACTTGGTTTTGGAGTGGGAGAGAATGGAGTGGAGTTCTTGAGGAGTAATTTCCGGGAATAGGGGGGATGGGCGAAGTGACAGGCTAGAGACGCTGTCCAACGCTTCTGAGTTCAACGATGATGTATTGTCGTTTTTGAAAATGCTATTGAGGGAGTCGGCAAAGGCATTTGCTTTGTCACTGTCATCATATAGTTCTTTCCCATTATAAAGTATTGGCAGGGTGGGTAGCTTTTTCCTTCGCAGACAGCGGGCTAGGGTCCAAACTGAATTGTCCTTGTGGGAGAGAGAGCTTATTTTGTCATGCCAGGTTTTTTCCCTATGTCTTCTAATTTTGGAAGTTATTAGATTTCGGAGTGCACAGAAGCGGTTTTTATCTTGGTGGAGATGAGTGCGTTGCCAGAGGGCTCTGGCCTTGTTCCTAAGTGAGATCAGGTGCAAGATATCTGGAAGGAAGTGTGGGACCAGCGATAGAGGCTGGAGAAGGAGGATAGCAGGAGCAATGAATGACGTCGGTTAAGGAGTTTGTAAAGTCTTGAGCCGCTTTCTCTATACTGACTGGAGTGCTAGTCAGAGAAGGGACAAGGGTAATGGCCAAGCAGTTCTCTTTAAATAGTTTCCAGTTAACTCTGCTACTAGGTTCTGGTTGTATAAAGGAGAGGGTAGGAACGCAGAAAAATATGGGGCAGTGGTCGGAGGCTGAGTTATCTAGGTTTAGGATTTGAAATGCAATATCTGAAGATGAGGTAACTACATCCAGGATATCGGAGGAATGAGGGTGATGGTGAAAGTGGGTAGGGAAAGGTGGTGAGTGGATGGAGAGATTATTGGTAAAAAGCAGCTTACGAAGGGCGCGCCCTCGCAATGTAGTGGTTTTGCAACCCCAGGCAGAGTGCTTGGCGTTTAAGTCACCATCTATTATGAGTTTAGGATGTAGTAGGGAAGAGAGCGCTGTTAAGTCAGGGGCGTCTGACTTCGAGGATGAAGGGGGAAAGTAGGCTGACCAAATGTTAAGAGTTCCAGTGACTCCTTTTATAGCTATTCCAGTAAGTTCCAGTTTTTGGGTGGGCGGGGGTTGAAGTTTGGTGAAGAGTGGGTTATTTTTGGATAGGATCATGACCCCACTGCCAGAACCATTGGCCCTATCTTTTCTGGTTGCACGGTAGTTTGGACAGTTAAATGTTTCGCTGTTTTTTAGTTTAGTTTCTTGAAGCAGGACGATGTCTGGATTATGGTTGGCTATTAGAAGGTTAAGTTCTTGTTTTTTGTTTCTGATGCCATTAATGTTCCATTGTAGAACTTTCAGGAAGTGGCTGGTTATTTGTGAATTAGGCACCATTTACAAGTTGAAGAAGGGCCGGAATAAGGTCATTCGTGATGATGCTTATGAGAGTTTTATTGTCGGTAGGAGAGAGAAGTTTCGTAATTATGCTCAATAGAGCAGTTCTTATATTAGCGGTTGGTGATGTGTCGTTGATTGATTGCGAGTGTTGCCCAGAGGGTGGTGGAAGGGGTTGAACGGTGGTTGGTGGGGAGCTGGGAGATGATTGAGGGGTATCCAACGGTGTCAGATTGATGGTTTAGCCAGGGATTTCAGAGTGGAGGAAACAAATGCGAGTTTGTGTTCAGGTTCAATTGCCTCACGGGCTCGTGCATGGGCTGTACTTGAAGGGCTTCTCTAGTGTTGCGTAGTTTGAGGAGAAGTTCCCGGTGAACAATGCATCCTCGGTAATTAGCAGTATGTGGTCCACCACAGTTTACACATTTGGCTGGAGAGGTTTTTGGTTTCTGGCATTCTCTATAATGGTGATCACCGGCACATTTGATGCATCGAGGTGGGAGGCCGCAAGTCTTGTAGGTGTGCCCATAACGTTGGCAACTTAGACACTGTGGAGGTCCAGGTGGAGGTCTCTACGGTTCTACCAAAGTCTTAAGGTGAAGAACTTGAATTTAGCTCCAGAAAGTCTTTAGAGCGGGAGGAGTCATGGCGTCGGACTTGGAAGAGCGGGAGAGGGACGGGGTCGATACGAGGGAGCTCCGCGTTTGAGTTTGCACTCCGAATGGCTTCCCTTTCTGCTCTCTGAAATTGGTTTGGACGGGTGGAACGCCATTGAGAGATGTTCTCCGCAGGAAAACCAATGTCCACCAGAGCTTCTTCAATGGCTTCTTTTGGGGTGTTTGCGGGTATTCCACGAAGGACAAAATGAGGCTTTTTATCAGATTTGAGCTGGTACGTGTAGTATGCGTAGTTCTTGCAGGTTAGCTTTTTGGTGACTGCTCTGAAGTCGGAGATGGTTTGGCATTGGACTCAGATCTCATTACAAATGAGATTTGCCACAGGAGGAATTGTGCAGACTTGCCGGATTTCATGGTATTGAATTTGCCAGTTGTTGATGTCGCGGAAAAAAATTGGAGGGATATGGGTTTTGGGAGGTGGAGAGGGCTAAGGTTCTGTGTCTGCATCTTCATTTGGAATTTCCGCAATTTGGTCATCCTTGGGGGAGGGGGAGAGGCAGGTAAAATGGTTAGAGGTGGGGATTTGAGAGGTTTGCGGGGAAGATTGGTTCCTGGCTTTCCTTTTGGTTGAAACCTTTTGGTAGGGCTCATCGGCAGGGGCAGAGCGCTTGACTGTAGGAGTTTGAGTCTGGTGTGAGGGCGGCTGGTTAGGATCTTTGATGGATTGAGGAGAGTTACACCCAGTGCTCCTTGACAGGTTGGCTGATGAACTGGGGTAGGAGGAGGGGTTGATAGGTATGCGGTCAGGTCTAAGGTCAAATGATGGATTCCCTGACAGAGTGGTTACCTTAGCTCCTTTTATTGTTGATAACATGGATTGAATGCGCGGGTTGTTAAGATGGTGTTCATCCAGTTCTATTATAGCTTTCTTGGTGCTAGGCTGTGGTTTTGGGATGAGGTTCATAAGTAATTGTAGGTTGGTTGACCCATCACTGTTGTCACAGGACTCAACCGTGGAAGCAAAGGGTGTATTTTGCATTTTAACAGGGAGGGGTCAGTATTGGAGGCTTAGGGATCCATGGTTTGGATACCCCTGCCTAAGGGGGTTATAGCGGCTGTATCTTGCTGAGAAATAGCACTAGAGCGAAGTTGTTACTGTTACAGCAGGAGACTTCAACAGGCGTAACTACCTGTTCAGAGCTCTGGAGATTTCAACAGGCGTAACCACCTGTTGAGAGCTTTGGAGATTTCAACAGGCGTGCCCACCTGTTAATAGCGCTGGAGACTTTAACGTGCGGGGTGTAAAAGAGATGGTAGGTGTCGCCCCCGTCAATGTCTTTGAGGACAGTCCCAGTATCTCCTAAACCGTAAGGGGGATCAACAACCCTCGCAACAATTTGAGACAATAAAATCCCAAGGAAGTTGGCTTTGAAAAATATTAAACAAAAAGTGGTAAAATAAGGGGATAGTACCGGTGGCTGACACTTGTGTCGCCACCGACAACGTCTTATGCGGGAAAGGGCTGTATCTCGGGAACTATGGGAGATAGCTCAATTCTGAGTAAAGGTTTGGATACAAATTGGGAGGAAGGGGGGAACAAACGACCCCACTACCGTATGGCACCCTGATGGAGGGGGTAGGTTGCGTTTGAAGAACGTCTTGGAAAAATACAAAAACCAGTTATACTACGTGGTTCGTAGTTGAACTGAACAGATGGCACCACTGACAACGTCTTAAAGCAGGTAGGGCCTCTATCTCCTGAACGGTGGGTCTTAGAACAAATCTGGCAAAAAATTTGGATTCAAAGTGGGGGGTAAGGGGGACCAACAATTCTTTCTACCCAATGAGACCTACTTGAAGGGGGTGGGGGGGATTTTAAGAAAAAGGAAAATAGTATTAAGTAGCACTATGTAGCAGTTTGGCGAGTGAGTGTCAGTGTGTTTGCGTTGGTAGTGGTGAGTGAGTGAGGGGACTTGAGCCGACCTAATGGAGGGGAGCGGAAAGTAGGGGGACGCCTAAGACACCCCTGCCGATCTGCAGAGCGGGCACAGCAGGTCCGTGCCAAGGCGCCTTCCCGCTCTAATGCCCTAAGAAGTGGACCCGCCCGGGTCCCAGTGGAGTGCAATGGGAGTAAACTCCTTTCCAAAGGTAGCCCGACCAGACAACCAACAGGGGACACAGTTCGAGTGCCTCCGGAGGGTGAGAAGGAGGGACTAGTTAGCCTCCCCCCACCGAGCTACGGCTGAGAAGGACTCAAGTTGCCTATGTGTAAGTGTGTGTAAGTGTACCTATGGCTATGACTGAGTTGACACAAGCGTGCAGACTTGATGGCAGGTCGGGCGGGCAATCGCCAGAAGGTTTTGCAGCGTCGTGGACAGGCTGTAGAGCTCCAGCACCTTTCCGGGAGTAGGCAGCAGAAAGTGACCAAAGCGTGAAAGAGAGCACTGGTAGACTATTTGGCTGTCGTACCGGTTTGGAGCATTCCTCCGCTAAACTCTGGAAAAATCACAGTGAGGCTGAGGAATATCAAAAATATGCAGGTGAAATTGCAACATTACCACGCCGTGAGGCGGCTCATAGTGTGGGGAGAAGAGAAAACAAAATACTTAACCCAAGTACCATGGGTGCTGACTAGGCACAGCGGAAGGCCATGAAGCGGCATGTAAGTTATGATGAAAGAAGGGAAAGATTGCGGTGGAGAACATGATTTCTTGACCTTAAAAAGCATAATTAAACCGTGAGGCGGATACAACTAGGAGGAAAACATGTTACTAAAATTAACAGACATAAGAAAGACTCATAGAAGAGCAATGTCCTTAGGCAGTGTGCATTTTTTCTTACGTGGGGGTGTATAATCCCAGATGTTACGTAGGAGGGGGTTCCCAGTTTGCAATAAGCGCGAGCGAAAGGACGTCGCTTGCTTGAGGATGAATTCCGCGATGGAAGGGAATTTGCGGGCAAGACGGCCATCGGACATCCGGATCAGTTTGCTGATGCGTAACAAGGCCCGGATGGATTTATTCTGGGAAATTACCACTTTAGTCCAGATCCACTTGCGGACGGCGAAGACCTCGCAGCCGTAAAGAAGCTGCGGACGGATTATCGTCGTATACAGGCGGATTCGCCCGGCTGGAGAGAAAGGGGAACCACTGGCGGTAAGGCAGCCTAGTTGGTTCCTTGCGACTATTGCTTTTCTGTTGCAAAATTCTAAGTGAGTCAAGAAAGAGAGTTTTAGAAAAGTTCCGAAAAGGAGTAATCTGGACTCGGAGTATCGCACGAGCGCATGGATATTTAAAAAAGCAACTGTGTCGATGTCGTTCGCACAGGAAACATGACATGTGTTAGCTACATAGCTTGGCCTAGCGGTGATGCCTTCCTTCCGCTCGTCATCGGACGGACGAGTGGAGAATATTCGGCGCACAGATATCATGGGAAAACCCAGCGAATTAAGGGATTCGAGAATGGCGTCATCCGTGACCAGCCGGTAAGTAGAGTCACTCACCTGTGGTTCCGGGTCGATTCCTACTGCGACGTCCATCGGCACGGGCGCAGGAGAGGAGTAAAATGGGTGCCGTGCTGCTGGCTGCGGCATCCGGTGGAGCAGGAGAAGAATCGGCGTTGATCAGGAGGGGATCCGGGACCGGGGAGTCGAAGCGGAGATCCGCGAGCATTTCATGTCTCTCGTTCACGGAGAGGGCGGCTCTCGCAACTGCCACTGCTGAATCAGCGGGTGACTCAGTCATCTTAGGTTCGGAAACAACCAAGTTATCCTCGAAGGGGAGCTAGCATCCTCCGAAACAGGGATGTACTGTCATATGGCTCGGCGACGGAGGGCTTGTGTCCCGAGATTGATGCTGGAACCACGGGGATGATAAAGGGGGCCTCCGGAGTGTTTTGTCGTCCTTGATTTAATTTGCATATTGTAATTTGCACTAGAAAGGGCGTTGTTCACTTGCCATTGTAAAAATCAACTCGAGGAAAATCCTTCCCATCGTACGAGGCGAGAGGGGAAGGAGGGGAGGGAAAAGTGAAAGACCACGGCCGGGCGACGGCGGGGCCTGGGCAGGCACGCGACGCGCAGACTAGACGCGCTGCAGGGGGAGGGTGTGGCACGTGGCCGGCGGCTTCGGCGGGGACAAAGGGCCTGGCTGGGCGGTCGACGGCTTCGGCGGGGAAGGGTCCGCCAGGCGGCACTTGGAAACACTAAGTCGGCACGGGATGTTCAAAGAGAAAAAGGCACACACCAAAAACACGTCCGTCCTCGATGGCAGTTGAGCAGAGACTCGTGCACAGAATCGACGAAATGGGTCATTGGAAGTCCTGTGAAGGGCACACACAAACCATACCAGTGGGCGTTACCCACCTTAACCGGTCGTTTTACAATATTTTAATACCATGGCAATTTGAAATAATATGACGTCAGTGTGCGTGTTGTTTGTGTGAAAAATGAAACTAAACCTCTAGCATGTGAGGAACACATACATGATTTGACAACAGGTGACAAGCCGACAGGAAACGGCTTGAACTACTGACTATCCTACGAACTATACGGGAGAAGGCGTATGTACATGGGGATGACCTAATTCTAGGTGAAAAAATAATTCTAGGTGAAGGTGTGGTATTCATGGTTCGGCCTGGAGAAGGAACATCTGCTCTAAGAGGAACAGTTTTTTGTCCTTAAGGGACGGAAGGGAAGTCATTTTGGACCAAGTGTCTTTAAAAAAAGACATTAGTGCTGTAGCTTCGCTTGTGTTTGTTTCCGGGTGAGATGAAGGTGCAGTGGGTGAGGGGTGGATTAAAGTGGGAAAGGAATTGACGTTGGTGAGAGCAGCAGAGTATGATTGTGTGAGGTGGGCTGGTAAAGGAGCAGGATCTACGCGCTGGGTGAAACCTGAACGCAACAACATGGCCTGTTTAGCTTTTTTATGGACCTGGCATCCCCTATAGTTCGCAGTGTGGCCCTGTTTGCAAAGGTAGCAAGTTGCTGCGGAATCCTTAGATTTTTTGCATTCGGAAGTGGCGTGGGCTTTCCCACAGTGGACGCAGTTTGGCGGGAGGGTGCAATTTTGTTTGACCCAGTTGCTGGCATCTATGGCATTGGACGGGTTGGGGGATTTTCTAAAATAGTCAAATTTGACTGCAAGACCAGCAAGGTTAGTTTTTGAGAGGAGTTTTTGACAATCAACGGAGTTTTCATAAATGACGTGACATGTTCGGGTAGGGTATTTTTCGACAGCAAGGATGCCAGAGGCACGTTCAGCAACAGAGGGACGGGTGGACCAGATTCTCTGCACGCTTATCACTGGAAACCCTTGCAGTTAGATTTCATCGAGTATGCAGACGATACCAATCATCTGTTAAAGCAGGCAGGAAATGTGGTTCTACCAGCTCAGGAAGCTGTCACAAACATGGAGAGTTGGTGTTCTAATAATAAGGTTCTAATAAATAAGAGTAAATCATCCTATATGCTGTTTCATACGCCACAGAAGAAAATTGACTGTAGTCCATACATTAAGTTTACAGACAACAGTCTAGGACGTACAACAGGTATTAAATTCCTTGGTTTGTTCTTAAATGAATGTCTTAGTTGGGATAGTCACATTGATAATCTTGCATCTCAATTTGCCTCTGGTTGTTATTTAATCAGAAGGATGAAAAAACTTACGAATACTGACACAGCCATAAGTCTATATTATGCACATGTCTATAGCAGATTGAAATATGGCATAGTGGCATGGGGAAATTCCCCTCCACCTGAAAGAATTTTTAAACTCCATAAGTGGGCAATAAGAACAATTTGTAATGCTAGTCAAAAATAGAGCTGTAGAGGCCTATTTAAAAAGCTGAGGATTATGCCTCTATCCTGCATTTATATGTATGAATCCATATTATTTGTAAAAACTTTTGAAGGTAAATTTAACTTAAAAACAAATAAAAATGTGCATAACTATGATACCAGAAAAAAATCCAATTATGTAACAAGTTCTCATAAACTTTCTATGTTCAGCAATGGGCCTACGTATATGGGTTGTAAATTATTTAACAATTTGCCAATAGAAATAAAAAATGAGCAAAGACTGGGGTATTTTAAAATTAAATTAAAAAAATATTTACTTGGCAATTGTTTTTACAATGTAAAAGAATTCTTGTTTAAATGACTGTTAATATTGCTGTATGATGTTTAAATCTTGTAATATGTACTACTATTTTAATGTATATTTGACAAGGCCTATATATGTACTAACATATCAACAGGACCAATAAATTTATTATTATTATTATTTGTGATGGTTGCCAGCGTCCCGAGGATGCTTGGGAGGGGCCCCCTGTCAGCAGTGTCGACTGAAAGTCCTGGTGGCACCAGAAGAAACAGAAAGATTGTTTTCAACAATATTTTTTAAGTGATTAGGGTTAGAGTATACATATTTTTCTTCACAATTCAACAAAATAAAATTTATTCAACAGAATGAAAGCCATAACCAAGTGGGTGCCATGGCTGCAGAGAACAGAAGTAAAATATTATTTGAACAAAGTTTTTGCCAAAATTTGGTCTCATGTCTCAAATTACGATAGAACTGACTAGAGTTCGAATGATAACGAAATCCCACGTAACGGCAAAGAAGATTTTACATTGCTCAGAAAACTGTGTAGCTCACATTTGGAGTGAATCTGAAAATGATAACAGTAATGGTTTGACACACATGACAAGGGGTGATGTTTTATTTTGATCGGACATCATCATTCCTGCATAGGGCCAGGGTAGAGAGAGGTCTTCCTGAAAGTCTGAAATCAGTGAAACTACCAGAAGACGAGGAAGCATCCCAAAGAAAAAAGATGTTCTAGTGAAAATTTTGAAAGACAAGTAGGAGGCTTGCATTATCTCCGCCATTCACTCACTTCATGGCTACTATAAATTGAAAAGTCCCCGGGAAGCAGGCCAGTGGTTATTAGATATCCACGCCAGAGGATGGCATAACTATCTCTCATTTTATGTCCTAACCGCAGTATGGCAATGGAATAAGCCTTTCATTATTATTAGAATATATTATCCTCATGACACTTTCTTGACAATTTAGGGAAAATGCCCTATGATAGATTTGACTTGACGGTCACATGCAGAAATAGAATTTCTTGCAGAGATAAACAAATGAAAATACCAAAGGAGCACCAAACCATTTTACAATCAGCGTACCCAAAACATAACAATTGCACAGTATTAATAAAAGACTTGAAATTGAAGGCACCAATACGCATTCGATTGGGGATGGTACCTCGGGCAATGTCTCGTTGAGGTCACTCACTCTAGCTGGGCACAAGGACAAGTGGCCTGTACTAAAAGAGTTTCAAACGCAGCAAATTCACATGTCAGGCCAGAGGACAAGTTTACCTGGATGTCGGCTGTTAAACAAATTTAATTATAGTTTATGCAGAAACGCCTTGCAGGATGGAAGGTACATTACACTAGGTGATGGAACTGAAATTCATGCATGCCCAGTCATGCTGATGAGAACTAAAACTCAGACCATTATAGCCTTTGGGAAACATCTCTCTCAATGGTAAAATACCTACGTTCAAAAATGTCTGAAGAAACAGAAATCCGACTGATTTCTGAGTGGAACATACCAATGAATTGGGTTAAGAATTACAAAACAAGTAACGCTGAAGATTCAAAATGAAATAATGTAGCAAACAATTATGCTCAGCCATATTCTTTCTAAAATATCTGGCTCACAATTTTAATGAAAAACTACTAATTCCAACCTACAATGGATTATTTGAGTCCATATCTTGATACGGTATTGTCCACTGGGAGAGCTCAACACAGGAAAAAAAATTGAAAACTCTCCCTTCAAAACAACAATCTGACAACCAAAAAAAACGTTAACTTTTGGAAAATAATTACTCTTTATTGCATCCAAGAGAGTATAGAAAGAGCCAATACTAGAATTGTTATTGTATGTACTTGTAACTTTGATATATTGATGAACCCCACACATTCATGTACTCACAATAATAGTTTTGTGGTTAAATATCTCTTTCTATCAGTTCTGCAGGAATGTACCCACTCCCACAGACTCGCTTCATTTCAATTCCCTTTTAATCCATCCATCACATATGCGTGGACACATGCTATCCTTAACTAACACATGTTCTTTTGATAAGCAATTCAATTGAACTAGTATTAAGTACTTATTATATACTCTGATGTGCGCCTACTGTGGCCAAAGCCCGCTCCGCAGAGCGAAGACAATTCAAATCTCCCGGCAGCGGAGAATCTTCCCCTGCACCCGCGCTCCGATGCAATAGGGGGAGAGTCTGCCACGTGGAGAGCGCGACGTCACAATGTCACGTGGTCTCCCCTCCCCCGGAGTCCCCTCAGCGCTCGCCCATTGGCTACCGCCAGGGCCAGGGCAGGTATATAAGGAGGGGCCTGAGACTCGAACAGACAGAGTCGGAGGTGGGAGTCCATCAGGGAGAGACCGCAGAGAGAACATCCTCGGTCAACTCCGCTCCCCTCTGATGGAAGCGACCGCAGAGAGCACATCCTCGGTCAACTCCGCTCCCCTCTCGAGGAAGCGACCGCAGAGAGAACATCCTCGGTCAACTCCGCTCCCCTCTCGAGGAAGCGACCGCAGAGAGAACATCCTCGGTCAACTCCGCTCCCCTCTGATGGAAGCGACCGCAGAGAGCACATCCTCGGTCAACTCCGCTCCCCTCTCGAGGAAGCGACCGCAGAGAGCACATCCTCGGTCAACTCCGCTCCCCTCTCGAGGAAGCGACCGCAGAGAGAACATCCTCGGTCAACTCCGCTCCCCTCTGATGGAAGCGACCGCAGAGAGCACATCCTCGGTCAACTCCGCTCCCCTCTCGAGGAAGCGACCGCAGAGAGCACATCCTCGGTCAACTCCGCTCCCCTCAAGAGGAATTCGAGGCAACCAGGACCAAAGCAACCGGACGGATGCCGCGCCACCTCCCAGCGCCAACCGAGCTCGACGCCACACGGAGGACCGACCCGCCGCGACGCCGCCCCGCCGCTCCGACACTCTGCCACCAGCACCTCCGACGACCACCCCGGGATCATCGCCGACCCTCGAGGACTACCGGACCTGGTTGGCCGAGGCCGCCCTTCCTACGTGGCCGGTGCTGAGTCTCCTGACGCCGCCCACCCCGCAGTACCGCCTCCGGCCCCTGGACTCTCCAAGGACACCCTACGCAGAGGTGCCGAGGCTGCCCCTATTTGGCTCGCCGGACCGTCGGGCTCCCGCGACCAGCCAGAAGCCGGACAGGACCCCGGCCGCCATCCAGCTGCTGGAGCTGAACCGGACTACACGCGCCCTTCAGGCAAACGACACTCGACCTTCTCCCTGGGAGAAGGTCCCCTTTACTGTAATCCTGTACTGGACGGAATAAACGCCCTTCGGGGTAATCAACGGAACGGCAGGGAGGTTTATTTTCTCCAGCAACCCCAGCCCTTGCCTGGGCAGAATGCTCACTCGCTCTCGCGTTTCGGGGCGGGTCGCACAGCCAACCCCGGACGCCAGCGACGCGACAACTCTTATGACCCCTAGCCTGCTTACTTCCCAAATTGATGTCATAGTTCAAGTGCACAACATCAACATTGGTCACCAAAGCCATCACTTTTGCTCGGACAACATTATATATTACATTTCCACTCAACAAGCACCGCCATTACCTAGGGCCCTCACTTTGGCTGGAACTTCCAAGGTCACTCTAAGGCACTCCCAGCAGCAAACTCAGCCATCAAAAGCACTATCGCTGCACCCTACTTACACCCTCTAATATAATAACAAAGATGACAAGAGGAAAAATCCAAGCAATTTAAAATACATATATTAAGTACTTTTATTTTAAGATTCTATTCAGAATTTCTCTGTTTCTGTCTGAATCAAAACAAACAGAGTCCAAATAGTGATTTCAATTATCCTTGACTTTTCCACGTTTTACAAGCCTAACGTCATGTTTCATATCCCCTGCCTTGAAATTTAATTAAAAAGCACATGAGTGAACTGATTAGAGGTATTACAATTTTAACTTATAAAACATATTATTATGGTAGTTGAGCATCCACAGCATGGCTCACACACAGCATCATTTGTTCATGGCCACCTCAACAGTTACAAATTCTGCTCTCCCTAGATGATGTTCTAATAGAGGAATATGCTCAGCAGCAACTTTCTCAGTATACCATGTCGGTTAAACATGAATTTTTAAAACCTACTGGTGAACCAATTATACATACCACAAACAAAAACAAATGGAGGGGAAGTTAGACAATCTATTCCAAGTTGTTTGCAGAAAGTATTTTAACACCACTGCCTTTATGATGGCTTTAAAAGCAAAGAGGAAGGAATAAAGATAAGAAATATACAAAGTGGTTAATTAGGAGTAATTTAAGAAACACAAAGAATCTTAAGCATTATGCCATGGTTATACCATGCAGTGAACTTCAGAATTACTACAGTTCTACAAAATAAGCAAATATTCCCAGGGGTACCCTTATATCTATAAATGAAATTCCTCGCAATCTTTTTCAACAAGAAAGGAAATGCAGCAACCCAAGCATCAAAAACTACACCAGTATTCATAAAGATATCCTGATGGAACTCCTCCTGTGAGTCACCCCTGTCATTAACCAACATCAAACTCCTACGAAGGAACATATTTCACCCCAAGCAGCCCTTGCAGCTACTTCCAAGGACCTCACTGCAGGGAACATATTTCAGGACCACTAATATTTTACAATGACTTCAAAATGAACTGTTCGCATCACAAACTTAAAAAGCCTATGTAGACAATTGCCACTTGTATACAAATATCTATGCCAGTCAGATTAATGAGTGCAAAGCTATGTCAGAACAATTTGATACTCCTTGAAATTATCCTTAATTGAATCAGTGCTCTCATTTCAACAATGAATTGCATACAACAAGGTTTCTTCCCTCTTTCATTTGATCAATCCTCTCACCTGTTGTCTGGTCCATGAGTTCCCGCTCGCCATATAAATTCGTAGTAGAGGTCTGCCTGGATACAGCCAGGCAATATCCTGAAATGAATAGTTTCCCTAGGACAATGAGGAGGCCATTGCTGTCCCCTAAGAAGTACTCTCCTAGGGGCCTCACACACTCAACCCAGCATCCCTTCTACTTTTATAAACAATTGGAAAAGCCATTTCAATTGGAATGGTAATTAACAACTGTCACGTTGCATTCTCCTTTGTCTCATTAATCAAGCAATAGATAGTAGACTGGGCTTTGGTTTCAGAGTCATTATTGTAGACCCATAACTCATCTCCATTAAGACCTTCTTTAAAAAATCTGGATAATTGTTTGTGGTTTCAAGCAAGTCCCCGGTGTTTGCACCACTAACTTCTTGACATTGACCCAAGCCTACCTGGGAATATCTACCAGGAATTCTCAACCAGGCGGGAATTGAACCAGTGATTCTCTCATAGCAACATCCGCAATTATGTCCTCCACAATTAAGTTTAATTTCAATTGCCGAATGATCGTGTTGCTTAGGATTACCAACAAGAGGTTGGAGAAGAGGGCAAGTGATTCCTTAGCACATGAGATCCTGTTCACATATGAGCAGATAATTCATTTCAACAACTTACAAAGTAGAGGCCTTGATTTGACAATCAAACCCTGAATGCCGTCACTAAAAATTACACATTTCCACGGCCATATATGGATGAAATATATGAACGTGGTAATCCAGGAGAAGGGCATTGGCCTACTGACCAGAAGGCCCAGGTTCGATTCCTGGGTAAGCCTCTTCAGGAGCCCTCAGGCCCATGCAAGCTTTGTGATTTTTTGGCTACCAGATCTTCCTGGTGAACCATAAATGGCACAGGGAAAGGCACAGGAAAAGGCACTTCCCTGATGTTTGAATATTGCACTAAATAGGCCTTAGTACTGCGTGAACTCTACCCCAACCTACCGAACCCACATTCGAGCTGATTATTATATTTACAGTTTATAGTAATTTCCATCAATTGAAAACATTGTTTAGGACCACCTGTCTCAAACTAACAGATCTGTGGAAATCAAAGGGGGACATGACAATTATCATGTTGCTAACCCTGCTAATTATATGAAATTAATTGCGACAGTTTATTTAAGTGAAAAATGCAATTGATGTTGAACTGGGCCCAGCTTACAAATTTCCTGTCACCCTTACCTTTAACAAGGAAAAGTTTATTATAAAAACCTGGGATATTAAATTCATCATAATGATTTCATTTATTTATCATCTCAATGCTGCATACCGACAGTAGAATAAGTGCATTCCATTTCATTGTGAAAATGTAAAACCAAATCAGACTAGGGCTAAAATTATAATCAGCAGTGGCACCAGAGATTTAGCCGAGGGCAAGTGAAAAATGAGACAAAGCAGGACAATGTGACTGATTCTGTAAAATTTACAAGAGACGACATAGATGAGTTCTTGTCCATTCGACACAGTACACAGATAAACTCTCCCATATTGAATTAACTTAAGGAAGAGAAGGTGTAGCACACCTAAGCCTAATTCTTACAAGTTCAGATTACAAATGAGGTCATGGAATGGTGAACATATGATCACTTTTGATATGACTTCTCCAGAGGCAACTGCCTTTATCTTAAAAGGAAATCTGCAGCAAAAAAGGATGAATTACACTATCAATCAAGCAGAACAGAATGGTATTTTTCATTAAATGAACAGGAACATGCCAATTTACACTAATCATCACCCTCAGATATTTAAAAGATGTTAAAATGGTGTACATAGAGGTGTACATATGTGACATGTGGTCTGGCACGAAGTCACAGGCATTAGTAGCTGTGTGCTTCATGCCACAGGGCAACGAGGTCAAAGCCAACTTTTGAACACTTTGGTGTTTACCTTAAAGACACTTTCCAAGACACTGCAAAGAGATGCTGCGACCATGACATTTGATTGAGTCAACCACTAATGAGCATTACAATGCCAAAATTTCAAATTAAAAAAGCCACCCCTCTTGCCCAGGCCAATAAATACCCGTGACTCTGCATGCACGGTATTATGTCAAAACATATTGTTCCTTTACGTCTTGTACCATTTAAGAGTGAGGACACCTTCGTTGCTCATCTGACTCGGGCACTCGGCTGGACCTCTTAAGATCCAAGTTCGTATCCTGTTCATGGCAAATCATTTTCACCCTTTCAAATAGTTGCATTGCGAGGCAAAGTAGTGGACGACTCATTAAAAATGTTACCCTAGCAGCATCTCATGCAGTTTCTTTGAAGAACTTCGATTGGCACAAATTTAAAACAATACATTAATTTTATCATGACTCTAAATAGACTAAAAAAATGATGGGACGACAAACATCCTCTGATAAATATTAGCTCAAAAAACCACAATGGAAACTCTTAGGAGATCTTGCCCATTGCGTGTGCATACTGAATAATCAGAGACTTGGTCTACTACTTGAATTAACACGCACTTGGTGCACCGAATGTACTGATCACTCATTATCATGTAGTAGTAGTTTTTAGGGGAGGCGACCGACCACTGAGGTCATTTGCGCCATTAGGGGATGGGCAGGAAAGGATGAAGGGTGGAGAGAAACCCGGCATCAGCATTCGCCTACTCTTTACAAAAGGCGCCAAGGGGTCCGCTGTTTAACGTCCCATCCTATGGATGGCGTACTCACTCAAAGTGCCCTCCACAAAGCACCTCTGAGCACCAGGGATCGAGATACCTCTGAAAAATATTCAACACCGCCGGGATTTGAACCTCATTATCACATGAAGAAGATGAACAGCAATTTCACTTTTTGTAGGTCCACGACATTTATCTCTATTTAAACGTCGTCCAGCCAAAAGATTTTCATCCGAGCTTGGTTTCACAAAGGGATCTCAGATTTCGACATTGCACAACAAAGCAAAATAAGAAATATACAGCGTACGTACAAGTCGATCTTGTGGCAAGGCCTACATGGAACCTGCAACCTTCAGCAAGGAAACATTAACTTCCAACACCTTCACTACCTATCTCGCTATGCCCTCATTCTTTGTCAAAGTGGAATGAATTTTGGTCCACATTAACTAAACACCACAAAAATTAGCACAAATAAATGTTCCTTCATTGTGCTAATAATGTTGCTCGTTTGTTGAAATACCTAATCCTTTACCCCAATAGCAATAGCCAGCTGCTCATTCCTCCTCAAAAACACCAAAATTCTGACTGGGTCAATTATACCTGAAGCTATAATGCGTGATTTGGTGAAGGGCATCAGTACTTCTGAGAGGATTAACCATAAAAAGATAGTGAAAGTAGCATCATGATCAACAGGACTTTACAAATGAAGAAAGAAGATGGATAAAAACTCCATTTCGAAAGAAAATTCAGCATCACTCACCAAAGTCACATAGTACAATGTGTAATGAACACTGGAAAAGGATTTACTTCAGAAGTTGGTGAGGAGAAAGGAAAAATAATATCTTCTGAGGCGCAGAGATCTTCACCAAATGCCAATGGACGACTTAGTCAAGATAGGCATAAATGTACTCAAAATGTTACGTATAAATCTACAAGACCAAAGTACAGTGCAACTCGCCAAAAGCGTCTCTTCATTTCATTTCTTTTATTCAATTTCACCATTCTGATTTAAGTGAAACATGCTCTCCCTGAAATGCCACATACCTCTGAATTTTCCCAAGTGGTGCCCTGGCGATAGCAGTAACAGACTGGATTATCCTTTGGACAATGCTCAGCATCATTGAAGTATTGCGTGAATGTGATGAATGATCCTTTGATGTAATACATGCCTTTTTTCGGATGTACTCAGGGAGTTGAGGCACGTCAATTTCACACCACCTATAGTTTGGAAAAAGGACAACACAATGAGAAATGGAAAAATACAGGTCTTTTTATTTTATCATTATTAGTATTGGTAACCTACCAGTGAAGTTAGGTTTTCAGTGGAATCAACTACCCATTAATTATCTTCCTCTCCTAACATAACACTACCCGACATCTTACTCTTCAACAACCCCTCATCTTCCCCGCATCCTTCCTTTCCTACTTCATCCCATCCAACATCCCCATTGTATTTCTACCTCTATCACAGTCTTCCACATCTCACTAAGCCAATCAATAAGCTTCCCATCCATCTCCCTGCCTCCTTAATGACAATCCCCTCCTCTCCCCCACCATGACTACCACTTCCTCTTCTGATTTCCATTCTGTCCACCTCCCTTCCTTCATCCCATACCCTATCATCCAATTAATTGGAATAGCCTGACATGCACAATTCTCATACATTGTCTCACTGAATCTACATACTGGCATTGCAAAGGGCTCATGTCTTGTACAACACACTAAACACACCTCTCACTGTAATTAATGATGCTCCCCAGCAAGAATTATATGGATTTAATGACAGTAGTTTACACTTCAAAAGGTGATGACCCAGAAAATCCGTCCCTTAGGGGAGATGGTGAAAGTTAATATCCTATAAGGAACAGCCGACAGAGAAATACCTAATATTAATTGAATTGAACTCTTACGGCTAGTACGATTAAATAAATAAATAACTCCAATAGCCATAAACCTTTTACTACTATTGGAGTTTTTCATTTATTTAACCTAATATTAACTTGTACCATGTTCAAGGTAAAAGTACAAGGAACAGCTGACAGAGAAGTACCTAACTTTAACTGTTATTATGTTCAATGCACTTTATTCATTGAGGGATTGAGTGATGTAGACAGTTTCCAGAAAAGATCAAACAGGATAGGCATTACAAAAATGATGCATGGGATTTGGTAGGGAAATCTGAAGGGAGGAACATCATTCAGAGAGACTGGATTTTTTAAGTAACAAGAAATGTGGAGGGTGCTCTGAAAAAACTAAAGCTTGCCTTATCGCAAGGGGATAAATATTATGGTGATCACTATTTAGATGCCATTGCATGACTATAAAACCGTTGGTATTTTATACAGTAAAAATTAAATAATAGCCCGGACCACGAGATAGATACTAGAATAAGGAAAATCCACGGAATATTATTATTATTAAAAATACACGTGTGCTGATACACATTGTCAGGTGGCACACAAGTCCCAAATAATTGCAAAAGATAATACATAAAACAAGACTTCAAAACACAAATCTCTTTAACAAAACAAGTGAATCCCCGCCCCATTTACAACCATTAATCAGCAAGAAAAAAAAGATAAATTATAAATAAAATTAAGCTATTACATATAATACAAGACACCACACATCAACCAAATTATTACATGTATGCCTTACATCTATTCTTAAAAGTATACACTCTGTTAGGAAAGGGCTCGAATATTTTTGCAGGTAAGGTGTTTCACTCAACAATTGTTCTATTTAGAAAAGAAATTTTTTTTTATTTGTCCTCTGTGCCCGGCATTTTATCTTAAATTTGTGATCATTTCTGCCGATAAAATTTGGGTTCCCCGCCTCTTTCCTAAGATCTGCCCAAGCTTTCTCCCCCTTCAAAATTCGGAACATTCCACAAAGTCTGCTTACTTTTCTTCTAGATTCTAGAGGTTCCCAGCCCAGCGTTTCTAGCATGTCAGACACACTCTCCATCCTCCTATGCTTCCCCAGTACATATCGGGCAGCCTTTCTTTGCACCTTTTCCAGTTTTTTAATATGACCTTCTTCATGAGGGTCCCATTCAAGAGAAGCGTACTCTAAAATTGGTCTTACTAGGGTCTGATAAGCCTTCTCCTTGGTTGCTCCAACGCTCCCTTTGAGGTTTCTCATTACCCAATGAAGAGTTTTGAAAGCTTTCTTATAGATGCACTCCACATTTAGCCCCCATCCTAAGTCCTTAGTTAAATATACACCTAAGTATTTGACAGCATCACTTCTAGGAATGACATTTTCTGAGAATTTATATTCCCTATTGTTTCCATTTACAAATTCCAAAGAAACTGCGGGAGATGCCGCAACAGTAACTTTTTAACGGAGTCATCCGCTAATGTGCATTTCAATGCAACAATTTCAGAGTGTAAAAATCATTCGCCTTGACTGGGATCCCAGTCAAGGCGAATGATTTTTACACTCTGAAATTGTTGCATTGTTTCCATTTACCTTATTGCTAAAAGTGATGGATTTGCATTTGTTAACATTAATATCCATCCCATTTTTTGTCACCCAATCTGCCATTTTATTAATGTCCCTTTGAAGTTTGTCACGGTCTCTGTCATTTTCGACTTTCCTGTAGATAATACAGTCGTCTGCAAAAAGTCTTATCTGAGAATTAATATTTATTGGGAGATCATTTATATATATTAAAAACAAGAGCGGGCCAAGTACGCTTCCTTGTGGGACTCCCGATGTTACCCTTGCTTTTTCAGAATACGCTTCTCCTAATTTGACCCTTTGTGTTCGAACTTCCATGAAATTTCTGACCCAAGAGATCACTCTTCCATCTGTGTGTAGTGGCAATTGGCCCATCTTAAGCATTAAGCGATCGTGGTCAACTTTGTCAAAGGCCTTTGACAGGTCGACTATTATAGCATCCATCCCCAATTCCCGCATCCATAGAGTCGACCATTTCTTGGCAGAACCCTAATAGCTGAGTTTTGCAAGAGTGCCCTTTTCTAAAACCATATTGGCGACTATACAACCAATTCTCACTCTCCCACAAGTCCCAGAGATAATCAGCCATTTCTAATAGCTTGCATACAACTGATGTCAAGCTTACCGGTCTATAATTATCAACTAGTGCCTTATCTCCTCCTTTGAAAATTGGCGTAACATATGCCTCCTTCCAAGCATTTGGCAGGGCATTATTGTTTACGGTAACATTGAATAAATGATTTATATAATTTGAAACTACACTACCGCCCAATTTAAGTAAGTCAATTGAGATACCATCTGGCCCTTTTGATTTATTTGCCCTCATTTTCATAATTTTTTATAAATTTCTGCGCTCGTCGTTTTAATACTTTTGGTATTTAATATTTTTTCGCCTCCTTGTTGACTCAGAGATGAATCTACAGCATCCTTTTTATTTACCATAACCTTAAATACACTTGCATACCAATTATTAAACGTATTAGCCTTTTCCTCATCATCAACGATTAGTGTCCCATCCTCTTTTTTTAAAGCTGTTATGTTTTCCCTGTTGTCTTTCCTCCTCCGGAGGTACTTGTAAAATTTATTTCCATTATCTATCCCGATTATTTTCTGTAGAAAACTATCTTTGGCTATTTTATCTCCTCTATTCAATTCACGAACTAATTTTTTGTAAATTATGAGCCATTCCGAGCTCTCGTTCCGTTTTTTGTGAATCACTCTCAGAATGTGCACAAGTCCAACACCAACCAATAAACTGTAGTTAATTACCTAATATTAGTGACAATTTCCTGGGCACATTCAACAATGGCCACACCGAAGTGCTCTGCCATGTTTGAAAAGAGTATTGAAGCACTTAATATGTACTTACCTCCACACAGAGCTCAAGAAAATCAAAGTTACAACAGTTGTTTCTGGGTAAGGACATTGCTCTTTTGCTAATGATATTAATAAGCAACCAGATTTTAGGTATTAATAACAGAGGGTCAATCTGCCTTGAAGGTAAAAGGCTAAGTGAAGATCTACTAATACTACCTAGTACATCACAGTTAGATTATTCATTGAATGATTATATAAAATAAAATGATGGATTGTTCAGGGAATAAATTACCTACTCTAACAGCCACATTGGAAAAAACCCTCAACAAAAGTTCATCTAAGCATTCTCTGCTGGTGATTATTTTGTATAAACAAGATTCACGTCATGAACCCCTTTCACATAAAAATTGCTGGGTTGCATCAAAGGCAAGCAGTGATGTGTTCACGTTTACATTGAAAAATTTAACACTCAACCTTTGGTCGTTTTACATAACCTAGTCCTTGTTGAGAAATGTTAATCTTGTGGGGCTAGGATTGTTGATGACATCATGAACTCATAATAATGTATACAATGGAAACTTGTCAGCCAAGGAAAATTTAACATAACCAGGAAGTTCTGGTTTCCTCAGTTTTCACTGCACATGCCGTTTAATTATCAGACTTTAAATGTACTTTCAATTGTATGAATCGACTTCTTTATTTCGAGTACCAACATTCCATACTTTGAAGAAAAATGGTGCTTTAAAAATATTGAAAATCATCGACACACCAAAGAATGCAACAATTATTTTCTAATAAATGCATACGACACTTTCTTCACCATTAATCTGTTTTGGCGTTGGTTTTCTCGACAAATGTTTTATCGAAAAAGGATGTGTTTTACTGAACGTGATTCTAAGCATCGAATATTTATTCTACCCATCGCATTACTTTGAGTGGTAGCTGAAGTTTGTATATCTATGTGACGTTGATCATTCATCCAGAATAACGCCCAGCCGAGCAAGCGACCGATTACAACAAACATACGCACTATTTGGTATTAGTAGATATGCACACTTTCAATCACGCTATAGGGTTAATAAACTTTAATTTATCCCCTTCGAACGTCTTAAATATTTACAAGGTTTAACAAAATACACTGATGAATATATATATATTACGAATATCTGTATTTCCTTAAGCAAACATAACCCACCCAATTTTGTAATTGCGCACATGTAAGGAATTGAACAAGGTTAGTAATGACATTCTAAATAAGACAATCCAAGTTCTCTGCCATATAGAGAAACTCGATCTCGACAGGAGACTAATGCCTTTGAAAAGCTGGAAATCAGCAAGCGTAATAACTTCAGCAACATTAACTCCACTAAGTTTTTGATATGCCCAAGGTATCATGTGCCTATGAAATATTCAAATATCTTTGAAAGTATATCCTACCAAGAATTCGTAATAAACTATTCTTACCTTTCATTCAAAATTGTGACGTTCTCCAGGCGTTTCGATGAAGGACGAATAACTAATTTACTTTCACATTCGATGACTAAGGAAAGCATAGCTAAACCAGTGTTTCACGTTTTTGCAACTTGCTGCGTCCAAACTCGTCACTTAGGCGCCTAAATCGCTGGAATTAATTGAGAACACCATCTAAAAAGACACCGTACCTAATTTGCCAAACGAGATTGCATCTTAAGGCGCCTATAAGAGGCCCCAGATTTATTACAGAACAATCTTATCATAAACATACGGCATAGCAACCCCATAATGCTATTAGCTTAAGGCGCGATAACTAGCATCATAATATTGGTATCCCATAATGCAAAGTGCCGGTAGCGTGACAACTAGCAGAAGAAAATTGCCGTGTCGGGAGTTCGCGTTACGTAAAAGTGTGTAAAGTAGGAAAAGGCGGAACATTTCTTAGGCAAGAGTAATTAGACGTCTCCTGCATGAATGTGGTTTAATTCTTTTGATAACTTTATTTCATCAAGTTATTAGATACAGTAGAGATAAGTACAAATTTCTTTGTTTGGTGCTTCATTTTAAGGCCAAGAACATCGCCATTGTATCATGCCTCCTTTTTGTCTTATTTGGGTGTATATACATAACAGAAAATACTCTTCAATCGTAATGTAATGTTTGGAGAGTGAAATCTTTTAGTAATGGCCTCGGTAAATATAAAATGCCCTGTTGAATCATTGCTGTCTGAATGAATCCACCTGGCTAATCATAGGTCGTTCGCCACCGTTTCACTACGTAGCACCACAAAGCATTAAAACCAGAAATATTAAAAGGAGCCTACAAAGACTAATTGTAGGATAAATATTCAATGGATACTAAGCCTATCTTAAAGATAGAAAACATAAAACAGGAGAAATACGCATACATACGGCAGAGTGCATATCTTAAACCAACTACTGGATGTCAGATTGGAAACGTGTCAACGTCAACAATGCCTGAAAATGGGAGAAATCGAACAGTGCACGCATCAAATATGACAAAGATAGAACCCTTCAAGCATCAAAAGCAAAAACGTCGTCGATGGCAATGGCAAATAACGTCACGCTCAGCACTGATCCCCGGGGTACCCCGTTCTCCTGTGTAAAAGATCTGGATAAGTGCTTCCCAGTCCTTACTTTAAAAAGGCGGTTTGTTAACAAATTTCTGATAAATAGGGCCATGTTGCCTCTAAATCCTCACTTGTGCAACGTGTTAAGGATTCTCCATCGCCACACACTACTCCAGGTCGAAGAAGACTGCTATGACGTGTTGACGCTGGAGAAAGGCTTCCTGGATGAAGTTCTCAGTGTGCACCAGATGATCTGTCGTTGACCTCCCACGCCGAAAGCCACACTGAGTGTCAGAGAGCAGGTGTCGACTCTCCGAGCACCAAATCAGACGTCGGTTTACCATTCGTTCCATCACCTTGCACAGGCAGCTGGTGAGAGATATGGGACGGTAGTTATTCGGGTCATTTTCGTCCTTGCCCTGTTTCGAAATTGGTATCACGATGGCCTCTCGCCAGGCATTTGGAAAACTGCCCTCTTTCCAAAGTTGGTTGAGGGTATTTAGGACCTTCCCAATCGCAGTTTCCGGAATGTTCCGGAGAAAAGCGTTGTGGATTTCGTCTGCACCTGGCGAGGTGTTATGGGAGACTTTGATGGCAGATTTAAGCTCCCAGGGCGCGAAAGGCTCATTGTAATATTCAGATCTAGGACCTGCACCAAAATTGAGAGGGACTCTCTCGCATCGCCTCTTCCTGTTCACAAAGTCCGCGGTATAGCCCTCGTCACTGCTGTTGCCTGAGAACTGACTGGCAAATATGTTGCTTATTTCGGCAGGTGAAGGAAACACCCGGCCAGCAACAAGCAATGGCGAGATGACAAATGAGCCCTTGGACCCGGAGATTTTCTTGACTTTGTCCCATACCTGACCAAGTGGCGTGCGATGGTTGATGGTAGAGACGTATTCTATCCAGGAAGCCCTCTTGGCCTCCTTGACGGCCCTTCGAGCTCGCGCTCTCAGGCGGCGGTACGATGCCAGATTAGTTGCCGTGGGGTATTTTTTAAAAAAAGTCAGTGCTTTTTTCCTCGCCCGAATCGCCCGGTCGCATTCCCCGTTCCACCAAGGGACAGGAGCTCGATTAAGATTCCCGGATATACGAGGGATACTTTGGCATACTCAGTGCACATCTCCTGACAAGGACGGTTATACCGTTGCTACCTCCGAAAAAAGGAAAATCCAAAAGTCACCCCGGAAAGCCAAATCTGTGCAAGGAGCCACAAACACGGCGAACAGATACGAAGTGCTAAGAGAGGTACCAGAACCAATAACCATGTAGATTGACGACGACGCCTCTCCTGAACCACCAAAGAGAGACCTATACCACCAATTTTCTTGAAGGATCACTCGGAATGGAACATCAAAAAAAGGCAAATTACGTCTTGTTGTAACTTCCCTCCGGTATGCTCCTTCACAGGGTCCCACATAAAAATTAGCTGTACCAATAGTGACGATTACAGGAAGGTTACGGCCCTGTTGAGGGAAAAGAGCTGGGAGTTCTTTACATACCAATTGAAAGAAGACAAAAAAACATATCTAGTGATACGAGGACTGACGGTCGACTCAAAAGTCGAGGACATAAAGGAAGAACTGTTGGAAAACAACCTTCCTATAGATGAAATAATTCAAATGAAGGCGTCGCGTCCGACATGGCGCCAAAAAAAAGAGAGGGAGGATATATTGGCAGCGGATCCAGACGCGGAGATCCCACCTCTTCCAGCCCGTTTACTTCCCTTGTTTCAAATCAAGATTGCAAGACAAAGCGACAAAAAAGACTTCCTTGCATTAACCCATCTCTGTGGACTAGTAATCACTACTGAACTATTCCGCCCATCCACCGGCCCTCCGCAATGCAAGCGTTGCCAACGCTTTGGGCACACATACAAAACCTGCTGTTATGTGAAATGTGGAGAAAATCATTTTTCCTCGGATTGCACCCGAAGTCGCCCGGAACCAGCAACCTGCGCAAACTGTGGAGGCCCTCACCCCGCGAACTACCGCGGGTGTCAGCGCTACCGATCGTACGCTGAGAAATTGCGAAGCGCCCAAACCAACCGAGGGACGCCCGCAGTGGCGCAAGCTCCCGCATTCACCGATTCCAATTTTCCGACGCCTCCAGCAGCATCAAACGCCATTTCCCAACCCGTTCCCTCGGCAACCACACCAGCGCCCCAGGCCGAAGGAATCAACGAACTCAAAAACAGAATTATGTCCTGGCTCACGGGCTTGATAAGTAAACTTATCAACCCGCCCCATGGCAAATCAACAACTGAAATACTTATAGAAGTAACAAAAGCCGCCATCCTTTTCTTATGATGAAAAACGCCCCAACATCAAAAATGAGAATCATTCAGTGGAATGCGAATAGCATCAGCAACAAAAAGGAAGAGTTACTCCTTCTCTTATCGGAAAACCATGCCGACATAGACTTCAGCTCCAGGAGACTTGGCTTAGCGTGTCAAAAAATCTTTTCATTCCGGGCTAAAATCAGTTTCGCTGTGATAGGAAAAATAAGGCTGGAGGAGTAATGGTGCTTATCAAGTCCTGCCACCAAGCTAAAATGTTACCTCCTCCACGTTCCATCCGCCTTGAAGCAGTAGGCGCCACGATTACCACCACCGGCGGAAACATAAGTTTTTGGTCGATCTACCTGCCTCAAGGCAATCTCACACCCACGGACGAAGGAGCGCTGAGGGCAATTATTAAGGAAAAGTGCATCTTGGGAGGCGACTTCAACTGCAAACATCCGGACTGGGGATGCCGCGCAGCAAACGCAGCGGGAATTGGACTACGCCGACTGCAACAAGAATTAAACTTCGTCATCAGTGCACCTAACACCTACACTCATTATACCAATATCCCTAGCAACAATGATGATATCTTGGACATTGTTCTTTCGAAGAATATACCCAGTTTACCAACTCCCATAACTCTCGATAACTCCTTTTCGGACCACCTTCCGCTTCTGTACACCATTAACCTATCACCAATTCCTTCTTTGAGCAACGAAGGAACCAAAATTAACTGGAACTTGTTCGGCGAGACACTAGAAGGAAAAATGGCAGACCTGGATAGTCTCCCGCTGCACTCTCCCCTTCAAATAGACCAAGCCGCCGTCATATGGGCAAAAGAGATAAATGCAGCATTGCGTGTTGCAAGGCAACCTTAAAAAAATACCACACAGCAACACGGTATTCCAGATGAAATCTTACGGTGCATTACAGAAAGGAACCGAGCAAGACACAAATGGCAAAGAACTAGAGAAATGGAGAGTAGACAGCTCTCCTGCGTCCTCCGGAACAAGTTACAAACTCTACTGAGAAAACACAGGAAAAATACCTGGGATAAGACAATTGCGGAGCTCTCCACTGTACACGGCTCAGCATGGAAACTGGCCAAGGCCCTAAAAGGGCCGAAGGCTGGATCTCCACCACTGGAGAGCGAAGACACCACCGCCTTCACAGACGAGGAAAAAAGTAACCTCTTCGCAAATATACTCGAAGAACGGTTTAACAACAGCGGTGGCTCGACGCACGCCACAGAGGCCAGCCAGCCGTCCCCAATCACGCCAGAGGAAGTCGGCTTTCTAATAAAGCGACTCAAACCTAAAGGCGCAGGTGGTCCGGACGGCATAAGCACAAAATATTGAAACGATGCCCACCGAACGCCGAACTGTTCTTAGCCAAGCTTTTCAACGCCGCTCTAAACTTCGGCCACTTCCCGACTGAGTGGAAGTGGGCCAAGATCAAAATGCTACCAAAACCACAAAAACCACTCAGCGACCCGGCATCATATCGGCCGATCAGGCTAATCAACACCACAGGTAAATTCTTCGAAACAGCCATTAAAAATCAACTAAGCCCGTTCCTGGAGGAAGTAACCATCCCCGAGCAGGCAGGGTTTCGGCCAAGGACTTCAACAACTCACCAGATATTAAGGCTAACTGAGAACATCACAAATGCTTTCAAGTAGTAGTTTTAAGGTTTTGTAGGGTGCGTCGACAACTCTGGTCATTTTATGCCACCGTCACAACCTAAAACTTACGTTCCTTTTTAATTAGGAATAAGTGAATAAATAAATACGAATAAATATATAAATAAATACGAATAAATATATAAATAAATAAATAATTGTTAAAATCAAAAGGCATTAAAATTATGAGCTCCAAAGCTAAAGCTGCCTGGTTAAACCAGTTGCCTTTAAAAAAGTTAACACTTTATTAACCCAGAGTCATCCCCTAAAATATTACTTAAGTCTCCCCTTATCTTCAACATGTCTCTGGCCCTTTGGTATGTTGTACATTCCGTCAGGATATGTTTTATCGTCAGGGGTTGGAAACACTCATTGCAGCGGGGCTGTTCTTTTACCTCCGCAAAGAGGTACGAATGAGTGAGGGCAGAGTGCCCTATTCTCAGGCGTGTGATCATGACCTCTTCCCTCCGAATTTTCCGGATGGAAGAGGACCATGGTGAAACGACCGGTTTTATTGCCCTGAGTTTATTATTTTGCAGAGACTACCAAGTCTCCTTCCACTGATGCAGGACCGAGTTCCGCAAGGCAGCCTTTACGTCCTCCATTGGAACCAAGGTGGAGTCGGTCTCGGGTTGTCGAAGGGCATCCTTCGCTGCCTGGTCAGCTTTTTCGTTACCTCTTATGCCGACGTGACCAGGAGTCCATATAAAGGAGACCCTGTTACCCTTTCTCTGAAGGGACAACAGGGTATAATGGATCTCCTGGACTATCGGGTGCAAAGGTGCAAAGACCGATAAAGATTTTAGGGCGCTCAACGAGTCTGTGCAGATGAGGAAAGAGCCATTGCTTTCTTTTATTTCTCCTAGGGCCGTCCTTATGGCTGACAGCTCGGCTGTGAATAAACTGCAAGAAGTGTGCAGTTTTTTCCTCACGACTCCATGGTAGTGGGACACGACCGCATAGGCACTTGACAACTGTGACTTTGACCCGTCGGTGTAGACTGGGACAAAGTCAGAAAGTGAGCCGAGGACAGAACTGAAGAGCTGCTGGTATTCGGAATCGGTCGTTTTGGCTTTGCGGCGTGCACTGGCAATGAGTTTAATATCCGGCATTGGCGTTAACCAAGGCGGATACTTAGCATAGGAGACGGGGCATACTTGAGGAAATGTAAAATTTACCTCATTAATAAAATCATTAAAACGAACGGCAAAGGGCCTAGTTGCCCTTCTCCGCCTGTTAAATAAGTCTAAAAACCGTTGGTTAAAAACTATGTTAAAACAAGGGTGGATTGTCTCTGATAAAATTGTACAGGCATAGTTACCCATTAAAATCATCCTGCGGGTTTCCAACGGAGGCTCCCCTGCGTCTGCAAGTAAGCTTGGGACTGGGCTTGTTCTAAATGCCCCGGTGGCCAACCGTATCCCAGCATTGTGGACACATGTGAGTGGTCTCAAGTAAGACTCTCGTCCTGAGGAATACACTATGGAACCATAGTCCAGTTTGGATCGCACCAAGCCTCTGTACAATAAAAGCATGGTGGTGCGGTCTGCTCCCCAAGTGGAGTGAGTTAAAAACTTTAAAACGTTGAGGGTTTGGCGACATCTCTCACGTAACACGCGGATATGCTCCCGCCAGTTCAGCTTTTGGTCCAGGATCATGCCGAGAAAGCGGACGGACTCCACAAATGGAAGAATCCTACCCAACAGGGTTAGGGTCGGGGTAACGTGGTAACCGCGAAGACGGTGAAAGTGCACGCATTTCGTTTTCTCCATGGAGAAACGAAATCCATTCTTTCGCGACCACTCTCCCAGTTTGTTTAGAGTCACCTGGGCTTGCCTGGAAGCGTTTGGCAGTCGTGTCGACCGGCAAAATATGGCTAGGTCGTCCACATAGAGCGATGCCATCACCGGGGCATTGATGCATTCCACCACGTCGTTGATGGCGATGGCAAATAACGTCACGCTCAGTACTGAACCCTGGGGTACCCCGTTCTCCTGTGTAAAAGATCGGGAAAAGTGCTTCCCAGTCCTTACTTTAAAAAGGCGGTTTGTTAAAAAATTTCTGATAAATAGGGCCATGTTGCCGCTAAATCCTCACTTGTGGAGCGTGTTGAGGATTCTCCATCGCCACACACTATCATAGGCCTTCTCCAGGTCGAAGAAGACTGCTATGACGTGTTGACGGTGGAGATAGGCTTCCTGGATGAAGTTCTCAGTGCGCACCAGATGGTCTGTCGTGGACCTGCCACGCCGAAAGCCGCACTGAGCGTCGGAGAGCAGGTGTCGACTCTCCAAGCACCACATGAGACGTCGGTTTACCATCCGTTCCATCACCTTGCACAGGCAGCTGGTGAGAGATATGGGACGGTAGTTGTTCGGGTCATTTTTGTCCTTGCCCTGTTTTAGGATTGGTATCACGATGGACTCTCGCCAGGCATTTGGAAAACTGCCCTCGTTCCAAAGCTGGTTGAGGGTATTTAGGACCTCCCCAATCGCAGTTTCCGGAATGTTCCGGAGAAATGCGTTGTGGATTTCGTCCGCCCCTGGCGAGGTGTAATGGGAGTCTTCGATGGCGGATTTAAGCTCCCAGGGCGTGAAAGGCTCATTGTAATATTCGCTTGTAGGACCTGCACCAAAATTGAGAGGGACTCTCTCGCATCGCCTCTTCATAGTAGTAGTAGTTTTGAGAGTTTTAGGGTGCGTCGACAGCTAAGGTCATTTTGCACCACTCATTAAAATTAAAACTAAAATTCCTTTTTACTTAGGAATAAATATATACGATTAAATATAAATAAATAAATAAATAAATAATTGTTAAAATCAAAGGGCATTAAAATTATGAGATGAAAAACTATATCTGCCTCATTAAACCAGTTGCCCTTAAAAAATTTAAGACTCGATTTATGGACTCAGAGTCATCCCCTAAAATATTTTTTAAGTCTCCCCTTATCTTCAACATGTCTCTGGTCCCTTGGAATCTTCTAAATTCTGTCAGGATATGTTTTATTGTCAGGGGTTTGAGGCACTCATTGCAGCGGGGCTGTTCTTTTACCTCCGCAAAGAGGTACGAATGAGTGAGGGCAGAGTGTCCTATTCTCAGGCGCGTAATCATGACCTCTTCCCTCCGAGTTTTCCGGATGGAAAAGGACCATGGTGAAACGACCGGTTTTATTGCCCTGAGTTTATTATTTTGCAGAGACTGCCGAGCTTCCTTCCACTGTTGCAAGACCGGGTTCCGCAAGGCAGCCTTTACGTCCTCCATTGGAACCAAGGTGGAGTCGGTCTCGGGTTGTCGAAGGGCATCCTTCGCTGCCTGGTCAGCTTTTTCGTTACCTCTTATGCCGACGTGACCAGGAGTCCATATAAAGGAGACCCTGTTCCCCTTTCTCTGAAGGGACAACAGGGTATAATGGATCTCCTGGACTATCGGGTGCACAGGTGCAAAGACCGATATAGATTTTAGGGCGCTCAACGAGTCGGTGCAGATGAGGAAAGAGCCATTGCTTTCTTTTATTTCTCCTAGGGCCGTCCTTATGGCTGACAGCTCGGCTGTGAAAATGCTGCATGAAGTGTGCATTTTTTCCTCACGACTCCATGGTAGTGGGACACGACCGCATAGGCACTTGACAACTGTGACTTTGACCCGTCGGTGTAGACGGGGACAAAGTCAGAAAGTGAGCCGAGGACGGCACTGAAGAGCTGCTGGTATTCGGAATCGGTCGTTTTGGCTTTGCGGCGTGCACTGGCAATGAGTTTAATATCCGGCATTGGCGTTAACCAAGGCGGATACTTAGCATAGGAGACGGGGCATATGTCGGAGCGTCGGAGAGCAGGTGTCGACTCTCCAAGCACCACATGAGACGTCGGTTTACCATCCGTTCCATCACCTTGCACAGGCTCGCCTCTTCATGTTCGCAAAGTCCGCGGCATAGCCCTCGATACTGCTATTGGCCGAAAACTTACAGGCAAATATGTTAATAAATCAAAAGAGAGATGGTACTTTTTTCCACACTTTATTTTACAAGTCGACCGCTTTCGTCGCATAGGCGACATCATCAGGTACATAGAATCAGTGAGTTCCAGAATATATAGGTACGACTTCGCAATCCACAGGAAAGAAACTACCACAGACCATGTCATCCCCTCCGACTCCCGCCACCACCCCTCCCACAAGATGGCCGCCTTCCACTCCATGCTAAACAGATCTCTCAATATCCCCCTGTCCGCGGAGAACTTCGCCAAGGAAATCACGGTAATCAAAGACATTGCAGTGAAGAATGGTTACGAAGAAAGTGTCATCAGTAAAATGATAGATAAAAAACGCTCCCTCCGAGCACAGAGACTGTTTTATAAATCATCGGTAATTAGTGAAGATAAGAAACGATGGTGCAAACTTAGTTACTACGGTAAGATTACGCAGTCCATTGCCAACCTTTTCCCGAAGGAAGAATTTAAAATTGCATATTACAACAAATATAACTTAAGGGCTGTGTTAAACAAAACCAAGGACAATATTGACATTAATGATAGAAGTGGTATTTACAAACTCCAATGTGGTGACTGTGAAATTTGTTATGTTGGCCAGACTGGACGGTCGTTCCGAGTAAGAGCAGAGGAACACAGAAGACATCTACGAAACGGTGAGTTAAACAGATCCCATTTCGCATAACACCTATGGGAAAGTGACCACAGGAGCGATTTTGTCCCAGAGATACTTCACCTCGAGAAAAAGGGAAGAAGAATGGATTGTCTGGAGGAGCTGGAGATTAGGAAGCATCAAAAGGAAGGAAAAATTGCCAACGAGAATATATTTGTGAGCAATTCCCCCCTTTTGGATATTTCTCTGACCACAATACATGACGCCCCAACCCCCGCTGTGAAAGGCATACCTAACCAAGCTTCCACTTAGCCTACATCCACCCCACCCCTCCCTTTGAGTCACCCACGCCCAGTACCACGCTCCCTCTCACACCGCCCCCCCCTCCTTTTACCACCGCCCCCCCCTCAAATACCTATATATTCTGGAACTCACTGATTCTATGTACCTGATGATGTCGCCTATGCGACGAAACCGGTCGACTTGTAAAATAAAGTGTGGAAAAAAGTACCATCTCTCTTTTGATTTATTAGAATGGATTTCCACAAAGTGAAGCCTGAAACCATCGAGGCAAATATGTTGCTTATTCCGGCAGGTGAAGTAACCACCTGGCCAGCAACAAGCAATGGCGAGATGACAAATGAGCCCTTGGATCCGGAGATTTTCTTAACTTGGTCCCATACCTGACCAATTGGCGTGCGATGGTTGATAGTAGAGACGTATTCTATCCAGGAAGCCCTCTTGGCCTCCTTGACGGCCCTTCGAGCTCGCGCTCTCAGGCGGCGGTACGATGCCAGATTAGTTGCCGTGGGGTATTTTTTAAAAAAAGTCAGTGCTTTTTTCCTCGCCCGAATCGCCCGGTCGCATTCCCCGTTCCACCAAGGGACAGGAGCTCGATTAATATTCCCGGACGTACGTGGGATACTTTTGGTAGCTGCCGCCAACAGCGTTGAACTTAGTTTATCGACGTTGTGCAACGCGTCGAAACTTGCGTCGTGTTTATATGTAAACGTACGCTTGAAAAGTGTCCAGTCCGCACGGTTAATACGCCACTTTTCCGGAGGTTTTGAAATGGTGGGCGAAGAGTCTTCTTTAACGAGTAGAAGAGGAAAATGGTCACTCCCACAGAGATCGTTGTGGGTGGACATTTTCAGCTTTGGGGCTAGACTTCTCGAGCATAGACAAAGATCTATTGCTGAGAATTCCCCATTGAAGCTGTTAAAGCGGGTTTTTTCGCCGCTATTTCATAAAAACAGGTTAAAATCCTCAATAAAGTTGGATAAAATTCGACCTCTCCTATTACTTTGGGTTTCTGGCCCTCCCCAGAGAGAATCATGGGCATTAAAATCTCCCATCAAAATGAACGGCTGAGGAAGCTGGTGGACAAGGGCTTCAAGGTTCAGGCGGGTCACCGGTGCACCCTCTGGCAGATACACGTTGCATAACGTCATCCTCTCAGGGGTGTGCACCGTGACAGCGGCCTGGAATGGAGAGTTCAGTTGGACTCGCGAGGTGTAAAGGGCCTCACGGGCCGCAACTGCTACTCCCCCTTGGGCTCGTTGGCCACTTAGGTCATCCATTCTAAAAACAGTGAACCCCTTCAGAATACCCTTATCTTCAGCCTTAAAATGGGTCTCTTGGAGAAAATACAAGAGGGTTTAAAATCTTGGATTAAAATGGCCAGCTCCTCCTTGTGCCGATAAAAGCCATTGCAGTTCCACTTCAGAATGAACACATTTAAAGTGTTAAATTAAAATGAATAAATAAATAAATATATAAATAAATAAGTTGACTAAAAAGGGAGATGACCAACTCTATTGAGGTTATCGCTTGAAGCGATGTTTCCTGTTCCACTCGCTTGCCAGGACCTCAGTATCAGAGATACTCTGGTCCTCTTCAATTACCTCCGGCTTCTTTGGCTTCACTGGAGGCGGCGGGGAAGGTGTATTCTCACGCCCTTTTGGCGTGTTCCCCTTGGTGGTTTTTAGTGGGCTCTTCTTTGAAGGGCCCACAGGAGTAGGTGGCTCCTTGTCCACCTTACTCTTTCCATCCTTTACCCTTTTGGGTTTAGGCACTTGCGTGTCCATTGGGGATTCTTTCGGTATCTCCGTCTGCGTGGCGATGGTACACTTTACACATGGCGTGGTTGCAACGGAAGCAAAGGACCGGGAGAAAGTTGGAGCGATTAGCGCCCTGTATTTTCTCCTCGCTTCCGCATATGGGATTTTTTCAAGGGTTTTTATCTCCATGACTTTCCTCTCTTCTTTCATCTTCGGGCAATCACGAGAGTACACTGGGTGTGTACCCTCGCAATTGACACAAAGAGGTTCCGAAGAGCACTCTTTATCCTCGTGCGCGTCTTTGCCACAGCGCGGGCAGGTGGTCTTGCCCTCGCAGCGCGACGCGACATGGCCGAACCGTTGGCATTTGAAACAACGCACGGGAATAGGGATGAATGGCCTCACTGGTACCGATTCATAGCCCACAAACACCTTGTCGGGTAGTCTATCGCGCGCAAACGTCAAGATCACGGAGGTGCTGTTTACGTTTTCTCCGTTGCGCCTTGTGGTGAGTCGACGACAATCAGTCACTCCCTGAGAGAACATTTCTCTCTTGATTTCTTCGATGTCCACGTATAGGAGGTCGTAGTGACTGATGACTCCCCGACAGGTGTTAAGAGTGCGGTGCACCTCCACCTTAATCGGAATGTCATGGAGCATTCCCATAGCAAGCAGTTTTTCGCTTTGTGTATCGTTCAGGGTCTCTATAAGAAGTGTACCATCCCGGAGCTTCTTCACCCTCTTTGGGTCCCCAGGCACAATCTGTGACAAAACTCTGCGAATTAAGAAAGGAGAAACCTTTTTCAAGGTTTCACCTTCCTTAATGCACGACATAATTAAATAGCGCTTACATGCGCCAATACACTTCTCTCCCCCGCCGGTGTCCGGACGGGATCTTTTTAGTGGTGGAAAGGGTTTTTCCTCCATAATAATAAATGATTCGTCCCTCGGCCTCCCCACCCGCCACGGAGCCACACATTTGGGACGCCACTCCGCCAAACCGGAGCGGTCGCCAGGGCTAACTCGAGGGATATAGCGCTTCTGGAGTGGTTGTCTGTTTCGGGGTGGATCTTCGGTGCAAGGGCCCACCAAAACCCTTACATCTCCGACCTCCCTACGCAGACCCCCACAACCTTGGCACTCGCCACCGGAGCAAAAACGCGACGGAAGCCGATTGACCGGGAGTGGCTAGCTCCCGGCCTCCCGTTTACGCGAAATCCGGGGCCGAAGAGGGATATCGCTCTTCGGTCCATGCAGGGCATCCGAAACCCTGCTGGGAACCAGACAGATCACCCTCCAGGATCCCCTTCTCTCCCTTACGGGTCTCCAGGCACGGCAAACACCTGGGCGGATCGCAGGCCAGATGGTATGGCCGCTCACAGACAGTGGATCCACAGCACTGTCCGGACGCATCCCTTGCTGGCTTGGTGTTTGTTTTCGGGGTTTTCTCCCCGCCCTTTTAGTCGCCTCTTACGACAAGCAGGGATACTGCGGGAGTATTCTCTATCCCCCTACCCGCCATATACTTGTTACACTCCTACAAGAGACATTCTTAAAACCACACATCGGCTTGCACTCACCTAACCACAACATATACAGACTAGACAGAAACACACCTGGAGGAGGAGTCGCAATCATAATAAACAAAAACATTAAACATACCCCATTTCACATCCCTATTTTCGACACCCTAGAGGTCCTTGGTATCACACTACACACATCATAAGGTAACCTACACATTTACTCAATAAACCACTCGCCTTGCAGGAAACTAAGCAGGGAAGACCTCAAAGAGATCTTCTCACTCCACGACAGGGCCGTGTTTATGGGCGACTGGAACTGCAAAAATAAAAAATGGGGTTGCCGCTCCACAAACCAAGACGGCAAAACTCTCTACGATTTCATATCGTCCAGACCAATCGCCATCCTCAGCCCACCCGAACCCACCCATTTTCCTCCCAGCTCGAAAGCTCGCGGCGACATCCTGGACATTGCCGTCTCTCAAAACTTACCCTTTACCATTTCCCCATCCGTTATTCACGCCCTAGACTCTGACCACCTACCGATCATCCTCGATATCCCCCTCAGAACCGAACTAGACTCTCTTCCTAATAAAAAACTAATCGACTGGAACCGATTCCCAGACACCCTACGTATCCTACTTGACCCACTTTCCCCACTGGACAATCCCACTTACGAAGACCTAAACACACGAGCCATAAAAATATCAGACTCCCTTCTCAACGCCCAAGAAAAAATAACACGTACAATACCGAACACAAAACACATTCTTAATCGTCCACTCCCACAATTCATCAAAACCCTCATTACCATAAGAAACTCTTCTCGCAAACTTTGGCAACAAACCCGACTTCCCCAACACAAACATGAATACACGCATTTAAGCAACACAGTAAAACAAGAACTCCGTAAGATCAGAACCAAAGAATGGGAGTCACACCTTTCCACACTAAACTTTGAAGACAATTCCCTCTGGAAAATAACACGCTCCCTGAGAAAACCAAACAAAATATTCTCCCCTCCCTTAAAACACAATAACAACTATATTTTTGATCCTAAACGTAAAACCGAAATTCAAGCAGACATACTACAACAAACAATGACTCTTAATCCCGCACCGTCAAAAATGGACAACAAAATAGACGAAACCCTTCACTTCCTACCACATAACCCCCCTGACTTAACTCCGTTAACGGACTCCTCAGAAATAAAACAAATAATAAATTCTTTTCCCTCCAAGAAATCCCCCGGACTCGACAAAATCTCCAATGACTTACTAAAATCAGCCTCTACAGTCCCTAAATTCCTACTTTCCTTGGCCGACCTCTTCAATCACTGCTATCTGAAGTCCTACTTTCCAGAAACCTGGAAGATAGGCAAAGTAATTCTGATTCCAAAACCCGGTAAAGACCCCACCACCCCAGGCAATAGCAGGCCCATCACATTATTATCCAATATTTCAAAACTTTTCGAAAAAATTATTCTCACCCACTTACAAAACCATGCTTCCTCCCACAATATCCTTCGCCCGGAACAACTAGGGTTCCGTCAAAACACCTCCTCAGTACACCAAATCCTTCGACTGGTTGAAACGATCAGCCGCGGCTTTACTCGCCCTCGCCCAACAGACGTCGCCGTGTTCCTGGATGTCGCCCGAGCATTTGATAAAGTATGGCACAAAGGTTTAATCTACAAACTCTGTACCAATGATTTCCCGCCGCCGTTAATCCGTTTAATCAAAAATTACCTAATCCGTCGCAAATTTACAGTCGCCGAAGCACCGGTCCTGTCTACGGTGTTTTCCTGGTGTTCTAATGTGTTTTCCTGGTTCCGTTATGTGGACGACATCTTTTGTGTCTGGACGGGATCCCCCAGGCAATTAGACAATTTTTTAACAATGTTAAATGCTTTTGATTCTGCCATACAGTTCACGAGGGAGCTAGAAGCAGACGGTACTCTGAATTTCCTTGATTTGACGTTGGAAATAGTTAACCAAAGGTTCGACCTCTCGATATACCGGAAAAAATGCTACTCCGACCAAATTATCCACTCCACATCCAGGCACCACCATTCACAAAAACATGCAGCCTTCCATTCCATGTTACACAGAGCATGCAATATCCCAATGTCTACTCACAACAAACACAGAGAACTCCGCATTATAAAACAGATTGCAGTCAACAACGGTTACCCTGAAACATTGATTGACAACATGTACAACAGAAAACAAACACAAATAGCCCGGAATTCCATGTATCACACACCCAAACCGGACAAGCACCAATGGCGAAGAATCCCTTTCCTTGGCCATCTCTCACTCAGGACACAACAAATACTCTCAAAAAACCATATCAAAGCCGCTTTTTACAATTCACGTACTTTAAAAAACTTAATAGGTTCCACTAAAGACAAAATTGACGTCATGCAACACAGCGGAGTTTATAGACTCAATTGTACAGACTGCAACGCCATCTGCATTGGACAGACTGGGAGGACTTTCGACATTAGGATTAAGGTACACCGTTCATGCTTCAGGAAGAAAGACAACAGATCACAATTCGCCAAACACCTCTTAGACTACAATCATTCCAGCAATTTCACAGCAGACATTTTACACACAGAAACGAAAGGTCGGCGGCTGAACGCTCTGGAGGAGTTGGAAATTTGGGAATCCCTTCAGTCCGGTAATCTTGAGGTGGTCAACGATATCCTTTACCTCTCGCGTTCCCCTCTCCTTAATTTCTTGAATACTTCCCCACACCATCCCCTCCCCCACCAAGGCAGTGACAGTCACCGACCCTCCGTTAATGAGGGTCAACCGTTGTAAACAACCACCCCCCTTTGTACCGTCTGCATCCATTAGTTCCCCCTCACTTTCCCTTCACCCACCAATGATTGCTACCACTCCTCTCCCTGACTTCCCCTACCTTGCTCCTGGCTATATAAGTTGAATAATTTTGTTGTATTGTACCTGAAGATGATGCCCAGCATCGAAACCATGGTCGTGTTACATTAAATAAGTGTGTGGAAGTGCAAAGTTGTTTTTTTTCTCTTTCTTTCACCCTCACCATCAGAAAACTAAATGGTCATCTCACAAAAATACACCGCTGGACGAAAACATGGAAAATTGGAATCAACGCCACAAAAAGCACACACGTACACTTCGAACGCGGACACAAACACGACACCAAAAACTCTGCTAGAATCAACAAAACACCAATTCCAAGGGCCTCAAACCATCGTTTCCTGGGCGTAACACTGGACCGGGCACTCACCTATCAAAATCAACTGCAAAATAATATTACCTCGGCCCTGGTTGCAAGAACAAAGTTGCTGTGCCTCTTCACCGATCAATCTCCGCTATCACACCCCACTAGAGTCCGTTTGTATAAATCAGTAATCCGCCCGAAACTACTGTACGGGTGTGAAATCTTCGCAATCACAAAAACAATACGTAAATCACTGTAAACCTTCAAAAATAAATCCTTGCGTCTCCTTCCCCAGAGCTACTAACATGCAGCACGAGCGCTCTGCTCACCATCGCCCAACAATAGGCTCTTTGAAGGATCTCAGTTTTTCCCGGCGTATTGTATTCAGGAAATTCTCTCGGGTTTCCCACCGGGTCAGCGTGGTGTGCACATACGTTTCGACGGCTAAGAAAAATTGAAAGTACGAGACGTCACCGGGGCGGCTCGGCACTTGGGAACACATCGGACCAATCGGAGGACACCTGACCCTACGACAGGGTATAAATACATGGCGAATTCATTGCTCTGCACTTCACCCTGAAGACGATGGCAGAGTTAGCCGTCGAAACGTCGGTGCACACCACGCTGACCCGGTGGGAAACCCGAGAGAACTTCCTGAATACAATACGCCGGGAAAAACTGAGATCCTTCATTACTCACCTCTACGGGGAGGGACTACACCGCTGCGTTCGCCGCTTCGAGCAGCTGAGGAAGGACAGAGCCAAACTCCTCAGTTCCCTAGCCTTTCTACAGAGGTGTCGGGACAAGGATGTTCTACCCAGATTTGTCAACTTACGACCCCCGGTGAATTCACCGGCAGCCAGAAGAATCATGAAACGGACCGGTCTCGCCTTGATACGGGAGCGGATACACCACCATAGGAGTTCCCTAGACGACAACGCCAAACAACTTTTGGACCTTCATCTACAGTTGGCAACGCAGTTATCTCCGATGGACTGGGAGTATATCGACAGAGCTACTGCTGCCCAAGGGGAAATGCTGCTCCGTAGGAACACGGAGAGGCAGAAGACCAAGTACGATCGTTTAGACGTGAGGAAGGATTCCCTCCATGCGCCGGAGCAGAAACGAGTCGTCGTCAACCTCTCCGCAGAAATCGACGAAGCCACTTCTTTGGTTCTCTCCAAAGGTCTGAATTTCGTTCCAACATCTCGGAGAATCCCTTACCTGGAAATCTTAGGGAGTGTGGAGCAGGCTGTCCGGAATCTTCCCGTTGAAGCAGCGGAAGACGTCAGAGGGGAAATCTCTATGGCCCTTAAAAGGGCCGTTCCTCCAAAATCCAACATTTCGGGAGAAGAACGACGAGCGTTGAACACCTTGCGCAAAAACAGTGCCATTACGGCCCTGCCAGCAGACAAGGGTAATGCCACTGTACTGCTGAATGCTGAGGACTACCACAGAAAAATCCAAGAGCTCCTCCATGATCCAACCTACCGGACCATACCCCGGGATCCCACGGACTCCATTGTAAGGAAAACGATTGCCCTCATCAAGAAATCTTTGCCAACGTCAGAGAGGAATAGCAGCCTGGTGCCACAGGCGCCTGTTCCACCAAGATTATACGGTCTACCCAAGATCCATAAGGAGGGTACTCCCATAAGACCCATTGTGAGTGCCATTGGGGCTCCAACATACCATCTGGCGAGGTACCTGACGGGTGTCCTTGCACCTTACGTGGGGTCGTGTGAGCACCACATCAAAAACTCCGCAGAGTTCGTCCAGACGCTACGGACCATTAAGCTGGATCAGCATGACATTCTTGTAAGTTTCGACGTTGTGTCCTTATTTACTAAGATTCCGGTGAAGGACACCATACTGCTGCTGGAAGAGAAGTTTGACAGCAAAATCGTGGATCTCTTCCGCCATGTGCTGACCTCGACGTATTTTCAATACCAAAGAAGTTTTACGAGCAAGTGGAAGGCGTCCCCATGGGCTCTCCATTGTCTCCGGCGATTGCCAATTTCTACATGGAGGAGTTCGAGGAGAGGGCACTTAGAACGGCCCCACTAAAACCGAGGCATTTCTTCAGGTATGTGGACGATACCTTCATCATATGGCCACACGGACCGGACACCATCACCAACTTCCTTGGCCACATGAATAGCATTCATCCCAGCATCCAGTTCACCATGGAGATCGGGAGCAACGGTCGGCTGCCCTTCCTGGATATCCTAATTGAAAGGAAAGCGGACGGGAGCTTAGGCCACAAGGTGTATAGGAAGCCTACCCACACCAATCTCTATTTGAACGGGAAAAGCCACCATCACCCTGCCCAAAAACGAGGGGTTATGTCAACGCTCATCCACCGGGCAAAATGCGTGTCAGACCAGGAAGGTTTGGAGGCAGAAGTTCATCACCTGAAAAATACTTTCCTTCAGAATGGATATACAAGCCGGGAGGTCAATTTGGCCCTTAAAAGGGCCTTCACCAGAAACGACCGTCAGAGAGAGGAAAGAGAAAAACCCGTTGCCAGGGTCAGCATCCCCTTTGTTTCCACGGTATCCCATAAGATCTCCAGGATACTAAGGAAACATAAAGTGGAAACCATCCACAAGCCACAAGGAAAATTGAAGAACTTCCTTGGCACGGCAAAAGACGAACGGGGTTTGAAGGCGCCGGGGGTATACCGGATCCCGTGTGAGTGCGGCCAGGTATACATCGGGGAGACTGGCCGCACAATTGAAAAGCGACTAACGGAGCATGAGCGATGCATCAGACTCCATTACCCTGAAAAGTCTGCAGTCGCCGAACACAGCATCACGCATGGTCATCGGATTGACTGGGGGAGCACCAAAAGACTTTGTCACACGAACGGCTACTGGGACCGAGTGGCGAAGGAAGCCGTGGAAATCCGACTGGAAGGACAGAATACCTTCAACAGGGACACTGGCTTCCAGATCAGCAGCACGTGGAGACCTGTGCTGAGAAAAATTGAAAGTACGAGACGTCACCGGGGCGGCTCGGCACTTGGGAACACATCGGACCAATCGGAGGACACCTGACCCTACGACAGGGTATAAATACATGGCGAATTCATTGCTCTGCACTTCACCCTGAAGACGATGGCAGAGTTAGCCGTCGAAACGTCGGTGCACACCACGCTGACCCGGTGGGAAACCCGAGAGAACTTCCTGAATAGGCTCTTTTATCACACATCTTGTTAAAAATTTTCACAAACGCTTAAAAAAGACGAACAACCGCCTACTAGAAAATATCTGGGACTATACTATTCCCGATAAGACCAAAACTAGACTGCCTAAACAAATTACTCGCCTATGAGTCTTTCCTATCCACTCTTTAGATTTTAACACTTACTAACTTTAGAAAATTTATCTAATACTCTAAGTAAACCATTATTTGGTCATGTGTCTAAATCAAAGATATGTGGAACCTAGGATTACAATAATACTTGATGATTTAAATCTCATAAAAAAATAAAAAAAAGAATGGAAAAGAAAAAAACAAATGAAAAACAAGAAAAAAAGAGAAAAAAATGAATAATGGAAAAAAAAGAAAAAGAAAAAAAATAAACGTGATAATAAAACAAGAACAAGAGAAAAAAATCAAACTTGTCGAAAAGAGAAAAAAAACATATTATTAACAATAAATCATCAAAAACCATCAAAAATTGTAAAATTAAAATATGTATCTCTAAAATTAGTTCTACACCTAGCATTAGTTTTTAAATATATTTCAAATATGTATTTGTGTATCAAAGCCTGTATTCCAAAATATATGCTAAAAAAATGTTTGTAGTAGAATTAGTATAGCTTGTAAGTTTCCTATTTCACGCAAACAACATAGTCACACGTCCTTATAATTCACACGTAATTTTCTCATCCAACGTAACAACTACCGGTAGTGGTGGATAATATCCACCGGAACGGAAGCAATTCGACGACACAGTGAAGTGTCGCATCAGACAGTTCGGCGAGGAATGTGATCCGTTTCAAAAACCCTGCAGCTGAACTCCCAACTATTCCTCCAAAAGAACTGCCATTGTTCCAAATCCGTCTCCAAGATCCTTCTAGACAAAAGGACTTTCTGCAAACGACCTCTCTTCTCCTACTGCGCACGAGCATCAAACCTTACCGGCAACCCGTATGGCCACCAGTGCATGTCATGCCAGCGCTACGGGCATACACAAAACATGTGGCCTAAACCCCCGCTGCATCAAGTGTGCCGGAAACCATCAATAGCGTGACTGCTTGAAACCCAGAGATGAGCCTGCAAAGTGCATCAACTGTAGCGGCGCACACCCAGCAAACTACAGGGGCTGTGTTGTCCACAGGGAGCTAATGCTCAAAATATGCGCAAAATGAGAGGCCTTAGACACTGGCATCAGGACCACTGCAGCTGCAGCTCCAACTATCTCCAAGGCTGCTTTTCCTCCCCCAGAAAATGCTTGGGAATCCCGTCCAAACCCCCTTACTGGAATCTCCCACCATAAGGCCGATACCAACCTTCTCTACCTCAAATCCCCTCCTCACCCAACCCAACCTTTCTCCAGAATCCTCCCAATCAAACTTGAAGTCCTCTCTACTCAACATTGTAGCAAAGATCCGAACTCTAGATGATAATGCATCCGTAATATCAGTCCTAAAAACGGATTTAATCCCATACCTTATCAAACTCCTAAATGGCCTGTAATCCCGTCTCCTATCCTCACCACCTAAGCTTTCTCCAGTGGAACTACAACAGTATCACACCGAAATTGCTTGAGTGACAGCACCTTACAGCCACCTACTCCCCTTACGTAATCCTGCTTCAGGAAACAAAACTAAAACCTAGCCAAACATTTTATATACTTAATTACAGTCTTCCGTGGGGACAGGCCTGAATCCAAGGGTGGACGAGTAGCAATCCTTATAAAGAAACATTCCATGCTGCCAATTATGCCCACCTGTCTCTAAAACATGAACTTGTCGGCATCACCCTTAAGAAAAGAGAAGGCAAACTGAAAATATGGTCTGCATATTTCCAACTGAAGAGCAGCAATATCCCAAGGAAGACCTTGATTCAATTAAAAACATCCTCCCTCCCGGGGAATACTAGGAGGTGACCTTAATGCCAAACACATGACCTGGGGTTGCAAATTCAACTCTTGTCGCAGCCTCTCTTTGGGCGATCTCCAGATTTCAGCCAATTATGCCATACTGGCCCCAGCATCCTCTACCCACTTTGCCCCAAACCACGTAGTAGTTTTAAGTGTTTTAGGGTGCATCGACAGCTAAGGTCATTTTGCAAAACTCATGACAACTAAAACTAAAATTCCTTTTTAATTAGGAATAAACAAATATGATTAAATATACAGATAAATAAATAATTGTGAAAATCAAAAGGCATTAAAATTATGAGATTTAAAACTATAGCTGCCTCATTCAACCAGTTGCCCTTAAAAAGGTTAAGACTCGATTTATAAACACAGAGTCATCCCCTAAAATATGACTAAAGTCTCCCCTTAAATTAAGCATGTCTCTGGCCCTTTGGTATTTTCTACATTCAATTAGGATATGCTTTATTGTCAGAGGTTGGAGGCACTCCTTGAAGCGGGGCTGTTCTTTTACCTCCGCAAAGAGGAACAAGTGAGTGAGGACAGAGTGCCCTATTCTCAGGCGTGTAATCATGACCTCTTCCCTCCAAATGTTCAGGATGGAAGAGGACCATGCTGAAATGACAAACTTTATTGCCCTGAGTTTATTTTCCAAAGACCACCAAACCTTCCACTGATGCAGAACCAAATTCCGCAAAGCAGCCTCTGCGTCCTGCATAGGAACCAAGGTGGAGTCGGTCTCGGGTTTGCGCAGGGATTCCTTTGCTGCCTGGTGAGCTTTTTTGTTACCTCTTATTCCAACGTGGCCAGGAATCCATATAAAAGATACCCTGTTCCCCTTTCTCTGAAGGGACAAGAGGGTATAATGGATCTCCTGGACTATCGGGTACACAGGTGCAAAGACCGATATAGATTTCAGGGCGCTCAACGAGTCTGTGCAGATGAGAAAAGAGCCATTGCTTTCTTTTATTTCTCCTAGCGCCGTCCTTATGGCTGACAGCTCGGCTGTGAAATTGCTGCATGAAGTGTGCAGTTTTTTCCTCACGACTCCATGGTAGTGGGACACGACCGCATAGGCATGTGCAGATTCTGACTTTGACCCATTTGACCCATCGGTGCAGACGGAGAAAAGTCAGAAAGTAAGCCGAGGACGGCACTGAAGAGCTGCTGGTATTCGGAATCGGTCGTCTTGGCTTTGCAGTGTGCATTGGCAATGAATTTAATATCCGGCATTGGCGTTAACCAAGGCAGATACTTAACATACCTGACGGGGCATACTTGAGGAAATGTAAAATTTACCTCATTAATAAAATCATTAAAACGAACGGCAAAGGGCCTAGTTGCCCTTCTCCGCCTGTTAAATAAGTCTAAAAACCGTTGGTTAAAAACTATGTTAAAACAAGGGTGGTGTTTCTCTGATAAAATTGTACAGGCATAGTTGCCCATTAAAATCATCCTGCGGGTTTCCAACGGAGGCTCCCCTGCGTCTGCAAGTAAGCTTGGGACTGGGCTTGTTCTAAATGCCCCGGTGGCAAATCGTATCCCAGTATTATGGATCCATGTAACTTGTGGTTGTTGATGGCTACGGAAAATAACGTCACTCTCAGCACTGAACCTTAGGGTACCCCGTTCTCCTGCGTAAAATATCGGGATAAGTGCTTCCCAGTCCTTCCTTTAAAAAGGTGGTTGGTTAAAACTTTTTTGATAAATAGGACCATGTTGCTTCTAAATCCCCTCTTTTGCAATGTATTAAGGATTCTCCATCGCCACACACTATCATAGGCCTTCTCCAGGTCGAAGAAGACTGCTATGACGTTTTGACATTGGAGAAAGGCTTCCTGGATGATATTCTCAGTGCGCACCAAATGGTCTGTCGTGCCGAAAGCCGCACTGAGCGTCGGAGAGCAGGTGTCGACTCTCCAAGCACCACATGAGACGTTGGTTTACCATCCGTTCCATCACCTTGCACAGGCAGCTGGTGAGAGATATCTACATCTACATCAATACCCTGCAAGCCACCAAAAAGGTGTATGGCAGGGGGTGCAGCACCAGGAGGAAAGGGTAAGGGATGAGGGGATTAGGGTTTTTCAAATGGATGGGGAAAGGTAAGGGGAACCTGCAAAAAAAAAATATATATAAATAAAGAATATAAATATAAGCGTATAACCCTGCGCAGTCGCTAACTTGTAGGTTAATACTTATTATGTCGAGCCGGATCCTGGGCGATTTCGATTAAAAGAATTCTGGTCTCTTATTGTTCTCGGAAAAAATGACCATTTAAATCTATCTGTCCTGCAGTCAATCTCTCTAATCTTACATTCGTGATCCCTCCGCCCGTAATACGTTGGGGTTCGAATTATGTTCTTGATGTCATCGGAAAAGGACCCATCTTTAAATGTTTTTAATAAGTTTAATCTATATTGTAAACGCCGCTGTGTAAGGGAATCCCAGCCTAAATTTTCTAGCAAAGTAGTTACGCTACTGCGTTGGTCATAGCAATCTTTGACAAATCTAGCCCCCCTCCGCTGAACTCGTTCCAATTCCGAAATTAAATTTATCTCTTGAGGATCCCATATACTGGCAGCATACTCTAGGTGGGGCCTGACTAGGGCAAGAAAATATCGTTCCTTCACTTTTTCGTCACATTTACCCAGCACTCTTTTTACAAATCCCAATTTTTATCAGCGCGACCGCATATTTCCCGTATGTGCTTTCCCCAGGACAGATCGTGAGTAATTGTTACACCCAAGTATTTAAAGGAATCTACCCTCGCGATTTCTGTTTGCTTCACTTTGTAACTAAATGGTGGGGTGTTACTCTTTTCCCAAAAATGAATTACTACGCATTTCTTCAAATTTAATTCCAATTTCCATGCATCGCACCAAGGGAGCATTTGTTGAAAACACTATGGAAGAATGAGTTTAATATGTTGGCTTTGTCTAAACTACTTGTTACTTTATCCCCTTTTTCGTTGTTCAATGAGTTTACGGTGGACTTTTTTCCCTGCAAATCCCTGACGTAGGACCAAAACATCTTTGGGTTATCGTTTAAATGTTCACCTAATTTTTTCCTTTTGAATTCCGCTAGCGCCTTCCGGAATGCCTTCTTGGCAGTGGACCTAGATGCTTTGTAAGTCTGTATGGTTTCGTTCATTTTATCAGGGGAGGAATCTTGAACCGCGTTTTTCATTCTGGCATGGCACGCTCTTTGCTGTCTTAGTGATTTCCGAACTTCAGAGTTGTACCAACGGGGTTCCTTATTCTATCTTATATATTTACTAGGTATAAATCTCTGTATTGCTGAACGTGTTATCGTAAGAAAATTATTCCAGGTATCCTCGACACTCCTAGTTTTGCTTAATTCGTAAATCTAAGAAAGGAACAGTTTAACTCACGTTTTAGGCCATCATGGTCAGCTTTATTGAATAAATAAATTTTTCTCTTAGGTTTGTTAACTTTTTCTACGCTCAGGGAAATTTTAGCGTTTACAGCCCTGTGATCACTGATTCCATCAATAACTCCTATATTTAAGACTCTTTCGGGTATATTAGTAGCTAATAGATAAAGAATGTTCTTTCCCCTTGTTGGTGAAGTGACTAATTGATGTAGGGAATTTGAAGTGAACGTCAAAATGAGGGACTCGCATAAATCCTTGTCTTTACCTCCATTTATAAAACTGTACGAATCCCAATCTACTGTGGGAACATTAAAATCGCCACCGATTATTAAACAATGCTCATTGTTGTGGGATGTAAAGCTTTTTATCTGCCTTTCTAGATCTAATATTGAGTTAACGCCAGCATGGGGTGGTCTATAATACGCGCAGACATATACTCTTTTCGCACTGGGTATTTTTACTGAGCACCAGACACTTTCTATACAGTTATCAGGAAATAACTCAGGTCTACTGATGGTAGAGTTTTTTACCGCGATAAACACTCCTCCTCCGGCTCTATTCTGTCTGTCGTTTCTATAAACTGTAAAGGACTTGGGAAATATTTCGCTGTCTTCGATATCATCTGTGAACCAACTTTAACTTCCTATAATTATATCTGATTCTGTGCTATGAATGAGGTGGTGAAATTCCGGTATCTTATTTTTGATATCGGACGGTAGTTATTCGGGTCATTTTTGTCCTTGCCCTGTTTTGGGATTGGCATCACGATGGACTCTCGCCAGGCATTTGGAAAACTGCCCTCGTTCCAAAGCTGGTTGAGGGTATTTAGGACCTCCCCAATCGCATTTTCCGGAATGTTCCGGAGAAAAGCGTTGTGGATTTCGTATGCACCTGGCGAGGTGTTATGGGAGTCTTCGATGGCGGATTTAAGCTCCCAGGGCGTGAAAGGCTCATTGTAATATTCCCGTGTAGGACCTGCACCAAAATTGAGAGGGACTCTCTCGCATCGCCTCTTCATAGTAGTAGTAGTTTTGAGAGTTTTAGGGTGCGTCGACAGCTAAGGTCATTTTGCACCACTCATTAAAATTAAAACTAAAATTCCTTTTTACTTAGGAATAAATATATACGATTAAATATAAATAAATAAATAAATAAATAATTGTTAAAATCAAAGGGTATTAAAATTATGAGATGAAAAACTATATCTGCCTCATTAAACCAGTTGCCCTTAAAAAATTTAAGACTCGATTTATGGACTCAGAGTCATCCCCTAAAATATTTTTTAAGTCTCCCCTTATCTTCAACATGTCTCTGGTCCCTTGGAATCTTCTAAATTCTGTCAGGATATGTTTTATTGTCAGGGGTTTGAGGCACTCATTGCAGCGGGGCTGTTCTTTTACCTCCGCAAAGAGGTACGAATGAGTGAGGGCAGAGTGTCCTATTCTCAGGCGCGTAATCATGACCTCTTCCCTCCGAGTTTTCCGGATGGAAAAGGACCATGGTGAAACGACCGGTTTTATTGCCCTGAGTTTATTATTTTGCAGAGACTGCCGAGCTTCCTTCCACTGTTGCAAGACCGGGTTCCGCAAGGCAGCCTTTACGTCCTCCATTGGAACCAAGGTGGAGTCGGTCTCGGGTTGTCGAAGGGCATCCTTCGCTGCCTGGTCAGCTTTTTCGTTACCTCTTATGCCGACGTGACCAGGAGTCCATATAAAGGAGACCCTGTTCCCCTTTCTCTGAAGGGACAACAGGGTATAATGGATCTCCTGGACTATCGGGTGCACAGGTGCAAAGACCGATATAGATTTTAGGGCGCTCAACGAGTCGGTGCAGATGAGGAAAGAGCCATTGCTTTCTTTTATTTCTCCTAGGGCCGTCCTTATGGCTGACAGCTCGGCTGTGAAAATGCTGCATGAAGTGTGCATTTTTTCCTCACGACTCCATGGTAGTGGGACACGACCGCATAGGCACTTGACAACTGTGACTTTGACCCGTCGGTGTAGACGGGGACAAAGTCAGAAAGTGAGCCGAGGACGGCACTGAAGAGCTGCTGGTATTCGGAATCGGTCGTTTTGGCTTTGCGGCGTGCACTGGCAATGAGTTTAATATCCGGCATTGGCGTTAACCAAGGCGGATACTTAGCATAGGAGACGGGGCATATTTGAGGAAATGTAAAATTTACCTCATTAATAAAATCATTAAAACGAACGGCAAAGGGCCTAGTTGCCCTTCTCCGCCTGTTAAATAAGTCTAAAAACCGTTGGTTAAAAACTATGTTAAAACAAGGGTGGTGTTTCTCTGATAAAATTGTACAGGCATAGTTGCCCATTAAAATCATCCTGCGGGTTTCCAACGGAGGCTCCCCTGCGTCTGCAAGTAAGCTTGGGACTGGGCTTGTTCTAAATGCCCCGGTGGCCAACCGTATCCCAGCATTGTGGACACATGTGAGTGGTCTCAAGTAAGACTCTCGTCCTGAGGAATACACTATGGAACCATAGTCCAGTTTGGATCGCACCAAGCCTCTGTACAATAAAAGCATGGTGGTGCGGTCTGCTCCCCAAGTGGAGTGAGTTAAAAACTTTAAAACGTTGAGGGTTTGGCGACACCTCTCACGTAACACGCGGATATGCTCCCGCCAGTTCAGCTTTTGGTCCAGGATCATGCCGAGAAAGCGGACGGACTCCACAAATGGAAGGATCCTACCCAACAGGGTTAGGGTCGGGGTAACGTGATAACCGCGAACACGGTGAAAGTGCACGCATTTCTTTTTCTCCACGGAGAACCGAAATCCGTTCTTTCGCGACCACTCTCCAAGTTTGTTTAGAGTCACCTGGGCTTGCCTGGAAGCGCTTGGCAGTCGTGTCGACCGGGAAAATATGGCTAAGTCGTCCACATAGAGCGATGCCATCACCGGGGCATTGATGCATTCCACCACGTCGTTGATGGCGATGGCAAATAACGTCACGCTCAGTACTGAACCCTGTGGTACCCTGTTCTCCTGTGTAAAAGATCGGGAAAAGTGCTTCCCAGTGCTTACTTTAAAAAGGCGGTTTGTTGAAAAATTTCTACATCTACATCTACATAATACCCCGCAAGCCGCCGCAAGGGCGTGTGGCGGGGGGTGTTAGGTCACCAACCGTAAAAACGAAAAATACCACATGCAAAAAACAACACGGAAAATTACACCCCAGCAGCGCACACACTCATGCAAAACTCCCTCCATCCAATACTCATGCAAACACATGCACCGCAAAACAACAAAAAACTGCACCCCAGGATACAGCACGAAAGCCATCCTAAAACACGCAAGCCAGGACACAACAAGCAAGAATGTGAAACATCACTACCACATGAAAATGCACCACAAAACACTCAAACCCCCAAGGAGACAGTAAAAGGAAGGGAATTCGACCCAAGGTTGCAGGTAGCAGGAATTTCCCCCCGCCGGGAGGGAAGAGGGACTAAAAGGGAAACTTAAAAACAGATGAACAGAACACGAATGATGTCATGCGGAAAGAATGGGTTATTATAACAAAACACATAAGGTTAGTGGAGGAGCATGCATTTAAGTAGAACTAATTATTTTTTAGACACTGAGGGTGGCAAGTGGAATTTTTACTATCTATAACCCTACAGTTGCTATCCCGTATTGTCCGTGGGAAGAAGGAGTCCTTGAGTCGGCTAGTCCTGGCATCTATTTCCCGAATTTTATATGCATGATCCAAGCGACCAATGTATGTAGGAGTACGAATAATCTGCGAGACCTCGGTGCTGAAACATGCGGATCTGAATTTATTTAATAATTTCAGTCTTGCATTGAATCGTCTCTCTTCTAATGATTCCCACCCCAAATCCATGAGCATTTGTGGTAAATTTCTGATAAATAGGGCCATGTTGCCTCTAAATCCCCACTTGTGGAGCGTTTTTAGGATTCTCCATCGCCACACATAATCATAGGCCTTCTCCAGGTCGAAGAAGACTGCTATGACGTGTTGACGGTGGAGAAAGGCTTCCTGGATGAAGTTCTTAGTGCGAACCAGATGGTCTGTCGTGGACCTGCCACGCCGAAAGCCGCACTGAGCGTCGGAGAGCAGGTGTCGACTCTCCAAGCACCACATGAGACGTCGGTTTACCATCCGTTCCATCACCTTGCACAGGCTCGCCTCTTCATGTTCGCAAAGTCCGCGGCATAGCCCTCGATACTGCTATTGGCCGAAAACTTACAGGCAAATATGTTAATAAATCAAAAGAGAGATGGTACTTTTTTCCACACTTTATTTTACAAGTCGACCGGTTTCGTCGCATAGGCGACATCATCAGGTACATAGAATCAGTGAGTTCCAGAATATATAGGTATTTGAGGGGGGGGGGAAGAGGAGGGTGAGGGGGGGGCGGTGGTAAAAGGAGGGGGGGGCGGTGTGAGAGGGAGCGTGGTACTGGGCGTGGGTGACTCAAAGGGAGGGGTGGGGTGGATGTAGGCTAAGTGGAAGCTTGGTTAGGTATGCCTTTCACAGCGGGGGTTGGGGCGCCATGTATTGTGGTCAGAGAAATATCCAAAAGGGGGGAATTGCTCACAAATATATTCTCGTTGGCAATTTTTCCTTCCTTTTGATGCTTCCTAATCTCCAGCTCCTCCAGACAATCTATTCTTCTTCCCTTTTTCTCGAGGTGAAGTATCTCTGGGACAAAATCGCTCCTGTGGTCACTTTCCCATAGGTGTTTGGCGAAATGGGATCTGTTTAACTCACCGTTTCGTAGATGTCTTCTGTGTTCCTCTGCTCTTACTCTGAACGACCGTCCAGTCTGGCCAACATAACAAATTTCACAGTCACCACATTGGAGTTTGTAAATACCACTTCTATCATTAATGTCAATATTGTCCTTGGTTTTGTTTAACACAGCCCTTAAGTTATATTTGTTGTAATATGCAATTTTAAATTCTTCCTTCGGGAAAAGGTTGGCAATGGACTGCGTAATCTTACCGTAGTAACTAAGTTTTAACCTCCCTGGTATAGATTGGGACAGCAATATCGTTAAATCTGGGACCCGCGATCGCGAATCTTGCAATTCCATGATAAAATTGGTTCACAGAAACTCCCTCCATCAAGCAGTACGCATGCCCACCCGTGGAAAGAACATATTGGATCTATTTCTTACAAACACGCCGGAACGTATTATTAGTGTATCAACTGATGAGGGCTTGAGTGACCATAAAGCAATTAATGTCCATTTGGACATAGCAATAAAAAAGATTGTTAAACCAAAAAGAAAAATTTATAATTGCCATAAAGCAGACTTTGAATCTTTTGCCAATCAATTAAACTCTTCACTACCCGAGTTCAAAAACCGCTTAAGTCATGTCAACGTGGAAGAAACTTGGACAGAATTTGTCAATATCATGCAAAAAGGAATCGTAGATTTCATACCTATAAAATACGTTAAAGCAAATCGCGACCCCAGGTGGTACAATAAAGACGTTAGAAAAGCCCTTCGAAAGCAGAGAATGCTACACTCTAGGGTAAAGAGGGCAGGCGTGAACACATCATCTCCTGAGAAAACACAATTATGGGACACATATAGATCCTCTAAAATTGAAACCAAAAAACAATTACGTAGCGCTTTACTGGACTTTAAACGCAAAGTACTTTGCGAGCACTTGGACACTGACCCCAAAGCTTTCTGGTCATATGTTAGGGAAGTAAATGGGAGTAAACAAACCGTGGCTTGCTTAAGGGATTGTAGCAATGTAATTCATACAGACAGCGAGGTTAAAGCTAACATCTTAAATTCATTCTTCCAAAGCGTTTTCTCGAATGATGTTGCCACCGCATATCTTCAAGAAACAATACATACTCCACCCATGGAAAAAATAACAGTGGACCAACAAGGAATTCTAAAATTACTTAATGAGATTAAACCCAACAAATCCCCGGGTCCCGAAAATATACCAGCTAGGGTGATAAAACATTTAGCTCCAAACATTGCCCCGTACCTTGAATTTATATTTAACTAATCCCTCACAGAGTGCAAAGTACCTAAGATTTGGAAAACCGCGCAAATAACGCCTATTTTTAAAAGTGGTGACAGGGAGGATCCCAGTAATTACAGACCTATATCTCTCACTTCTATCTGTTGTAAAATCTTAGAGCACATAATTGTCAGTTCAATAATGAGACACCTTAACAATATTAACTTTTTAAGTGACAATCAACACGGATTCAGGAAAACCCGCTCCTGCGAAACCCAATCAGGATTATTTACACATGATTTACTTGTATCTGGTGAGAGAGGTAGGCAAGTGGATGCCATCTTCTTAGATTTTCAAAAGGCATTTGATAAGGTCCCACATGGTAAACTCATTCATAAATTAAAGGTCGCGGGTATAAACAAGGGCGCTATAAGTTGGGTTAAAGATTTTCTTTCAGAGCGGGAACAGAGGGTAGTCCTTGATGGCGCTAGTTCCGACAGCGTTCGAGTCACGTCGGGGGTACCTCAGGGAAGTGTGATCGGGCCGTTACTTTTCTTCATCTACATCTACTCAATACCCCGCAAGCCGCCGCAAGGGCGTGTGGCGGGGGGTGCTAGGACACCACCCATAATTTAGAAAAGAAAAATAATAAAAAAAAAATCGCATGCAATAACGACAAAATCATATATAAAAAAAACATGGCATACATTCATGCATGAACACTTACACCCCACACACATGCAAACACTCAAACTACCAACTAACATACACATGCACCTGTAAGTATACCTAACATCTCTATAGTGTTTAATTTTGTTCCGACTTGTAAATTCAAAGTTTTTAATATTTCTAAAGTGACTTCGGTTTCTTGCTATTATGATTACTGATTGTTCGGGGAAAGAATGAGTATTTGTACCTATCTGTCTTGGAATCTATCTCCCTTAGTTTATCTTTGTGGTCTGATCTACCTAAGTAGTGTGGGGCCATTATAATTCCTTCAGTGTCATATTTAAACTCGTTTGTTCTGAACCTTTCTAAAAGTCTAAGCCTCGCTTGTTCTCTCCGCACTTCAAGTGGTTCCCAGCCTAAATCCCCTAAGAGACCTGTCACACTTGTGTTTTTATCATAACAATTTTTAACAAATCTAGCGGATTTTCTCTGGACTTCATCTAATTCTTTTTGCCAAATTTTCTCCCACGGATCCCAAATACTTGCGGCATATTCCAAATGAGGTCTAACTAGAGCAAAATAACACCTCTCTTTAACTTTTTCATTACATTTCCCCACCACCCGTTTTATGAAGCCAAGTTTCTTTAAAGCTGATCCGCATATTGTCCTGATATGTGCTCCCCATGAAAGGCGTGGTGTTAGAACAACCCCCAAATATTTAACTTGATTTGCCGTAGTCAATACTGAACCCTCTATTTTGTAGTTTATATCCTGTTCCTCGCTTCCTTTATTCCAAAATTTCAAAACTGCGCATTTATCTATATTAAGTGTTAATCCCCATTTATTGCACCATCCCGAGATATTGTCTAAGTCTCTAGAGAGTAGCTCGCGATCTAGTTGGCTCCTTATTTCCCTGTATATCACCGTGTCGTCCGCAAATAACCTTAGATTGCTACTAACGTGTGTGCTTAAGTCACTTATGTATATTAAGAACAGAAGAGGCCCTATTACACTTCCCTGAGGGACGCCCGAAGTAACATCTCTCTCCGTTGAGCACAACCCATCTATGACTACTATTTGTTTGCGGTTTGACAAGAAGTCCCTAATCCAATTAATTATTTTCTCATTGATCCCATAGTATTTAAGTTTGTGTAACAATTTATTGTGTGGGACTTTGTCGAAGGCTTTTTTGAAATCCAGGAATACTGCATCGACTTGGGTGTTGTTTTCTCCCGATCTAAGTATATCGTGAATGAAGAGACCAAGTTGTGTTTCGCAAGATCTGCTTTTCCTAAATCCGTGCTGGTTGTGGATTAGTATTTTCCTACTATCAAGAAATTTCATAATGTTAGTGACAATAACGTGTTCCAATATTTTACAAGAGATCGATGTTAAAGAAATGGGTCGGTAATTGGTTGGTTTATCCCTATCGCCGCCTTTATAGATGGGAGTTATATGGGCTAGCTTCCAGTCGCGAGGCACTGAGCCTTCTTCTATCGATTTTAGAAAAACAATATGTAAAAATGGGGCAATGTCGTCAGCTAATTCCTTTAATATTCTAGCAGGTATTTCTTCCGGACCAGGTGCCTTGTGTGCTTTGATACTACGGAGCAGATGTACTATTCCCTGCTTGGTCAGTGTAAGATCGCTCATGTGTTCCCCGGGTGGGTGTGGAGGATCGTTTGGTGCGTTTGTGTTTTTGTTGTAGACGCTCTGGAAAAAATGGTTTAAAATATTTGCCTTTTTCACGCTATCTGTAATGATTTCTCCATTTTCCGTCTTCAAAGAGTGAACAGTGGGACGTTTACCCTGTATTTCCCTAACATAGGACCAGAATGACTTTGGATTTTCCTCAAGATATTCGCTTAGCATTTTAGATTTAAAAGAGTGTAGTGCTGTGCGCATAATACTTTTCGTCTTCCTACGACATTCTTTTAGTAGCTGTTTGGTTGTATTCACAAAACTTATATCGTCACTTTTTAAACTCTTTTTGAAATTTGACTGTAGCTTTCTTTGCCTTCTTAATGCCGATCTGACTTCCCCGTTGTACCATCTAGGTTCCTTACTGTCGCATTTGAGTTTGGACGGGATGTACGTCTTTATTCCTTCGCGTAAAATATTTAAGAAATAATTCCAAGTGTTCTCTGTATTTGTTGTCAGTGTTTTTGTCTTGTATTCCGGTAATTTTATCTTTAAATATTCTCTTAGTCCGTTAAAATTTGCCTTGTTGTATAGGTATATTTTACGCTTTTCTTTGTTTATTTTGACGAACTTAGTTTTTAACTCCACAAGAATAGCCTTATGGTCACTGATTCCGTCTATTATTTCAATGTTAGTAATGATTTCGGGCATAGAAGTCGCAAAGATGTCTAGTATGCTTTGGCCCCGTGTTGGTGATTTAACTATTTGTTCTAAGGAGTGTTTTGTGAATATATTTCTTGATTTTTGTTAACGATTTGAACCGCGAAGTGAAAAGTAACATTAGGATGTTTGCGGATGACACGGTGATCTATCGGGAGATATCTGGGGATGAGGATCGTTTTATTCTAGCGCAGGATTTAGATTGCATTACTAAATGGTGTTCTAACTGGGGATTGACTCTAAATTATAATAAATGTTCAGTGGTAAATTTCTTTAAAAGATCAACGGGATTTGCTTACAAATTAGCTGGAGGTGACCTAGCAGTAGTTGATACGGTAAAATACCTAGGTGTCACATTCACAAAAGACTTAACTTGGGGGACTCACATACGTAAAGTCTGCGGTCAAGCAAATAAAAAATTGGGATTCATTAGACGCATTGTCGGCAAAAGTGACTCAAAGGTCAATGAACGTTGTTACCACGCTCTTGTAAGGCCTCATTTAGAATACGCATGCAGCGTGTGGGACCCGAGTGAAAAAGGTCTCATTCGGGAAATTGAGAAGGTTCAACGCCGGGCAGCCCGTTTTGTAAAAAATTCCTACGATAAAACGCAAAGCGTTACCGAAATACTCATGGATTTGGGGTGGGAATCATTAGAAGAGAGACGATTCAATGCAAGACTGAAATTATTAAATAAATTCAGATCCGCATGTTTCAGCACCGAGGTCTCGCAGATTATTCGTACTCCTACATACATTGGTCGCTTGGATCATGCATATAAAATTCGGGAAATAGATGCCAGGACTAGCCGACTCAAGGACTCCTTCTTCCCACGGACAATACGGGATAGCAACTGTAGGATTATAGATAGCAAAAATTCCACTTGCCACCCTCAGCGTCAAAAAAATAATTAGTTGTATTTAAATGCATGCTCTTCCACTAACCTTATGTGTTTTGTTATAATAACCCATTCTTTCCGCATGACATCATTCGTGTTCTGTTCATCTGTTTTTAAGTTTCCCTTTCAGTCCCTCTTCCCTCCCGGCGGGGGGAAATTCCTGCTACCTGCAACGTTGGGTCGAATTCCCTTCCTTTTCCTGTCTCTTTGGGGGGTTGAGTGTTTTGTGGTGCATTTTCATGTGGTAGTGATGTTTCACATTCTTGCTTGTTGTGTCCTGGCTTGCGTGTTTTAGGATGGCTTTCGTGCTGTATCCTGGGGTGCAGTTTTTTGTTGTTTGGCGGTGTATGTGTTTGCATGAGTATTGGATGGAGGGAGTTTTGCATGAGTGTGTGCGCTGCTGGGGTGTAATTTTCCGTGTTGTTTTTTGCATGTGGTATTTTTCGTTTTTACGGTTGGTGACCTAACACCCCCCGCCACACGCCCTTGCGGCGGCTTGCGGGGTATTATGTAGATGTAGATGTAGAAGTTTGCACCATCGTTTCTTATCTTCACTAATTACCGATGATTTATAAAACAGTCTCTGTGCTCGGAGGGAGCGTTTTTTATCTATCATTTTACTGATGACACTTTCTTCGTAACCATTCTTCACTGCAATGTCTTTGATTACCGTGATTTCCTTGGCGAAGTTCTCGGCGGACAGGGGGATATTGAGAGATCTGTTTAGCATGGAGTGGAAGGCGGCCATCTTGTGGGAGGGGTGGTGGCGGGAGTCGGAGGGGATGACATGGTCTGTGGTAGTTTCTTTCCTGTGGATTGCGAAGTCGTAGCCTTTATCCGTGGTTGTAATTGTTAAGTCCAAAAAGTTAATACTATGGTTGGTTTCTTTTTCACAAGAGAAATTTATATTTTTGGATTGGGAATTTAGCTTATTCAAAAATATGTCCAGTTGTCTAATTGTACCAGTCCACACTGCAAACACGTCGTCAACGTACCTGTACCAACAATGTATAAAACTGGTGTTCACTGAGTGATCACTGAATAACCTTTCCTCAAAGTCGTTCATATATAAGTCCGCCAAAAGTGGTGAAAGAGGTGACCCCATTGCTAAGCCGTCCTTTTGTTGGAAGAATTTGCCATTGAATTTGAAGTAATTCTCTTCCACACACTCTTAGTAGTGCCAGAAACTCGTCGAGGAAGGGTGGTTCAGCTCCGGTTTGCTTCAATGTTTCTTCGGCTACTTTAACGGCTTCGGAAATTGGAATGTTGGTGAATAGGTCTTTCACGTCGAAAGACACTAGGATGTGCTTGGAAGACTCCATGCTAAACAGATCTCTCAATATCCCCCTGTCCGCCGAGAACTTCGCCAAGGAAATCACGGTAATCAAAGACATTGCAGTGAAGAATGGTTACGAAGAAAGTGTCATCAGTAAAATGATAGATAAAAAACGCTCCCTCCGAGCACAGAGACTGTTTTATAAATCATCGGTAATTAGTGAAGATAAGAAACGATGGTGCAAACTTAGTTACTACGGTAAGATTACGCAGTCCATTGCCAACCTTTTCCCGAAGGAAGAATTTAAAATTGCATATTACAACAAATATAACTTAAGGGCTGTGTTAAACAAAACCAAGGACAATTTTGACATTAATGATAGAAGTGGTATTTACAAACTCCAATGTGGTGACTGTGAAATTTGTTATGTTGGCCAGACTGGACGGTCGTTCCGAGTAAGAGCAGAGGAACACAGAAGACATCTACGAAACGGTGAGTTAAACAGATCCCATTTCGCCAAACACCTATGGGAAAGTGACCACAGGAGCGATTTTGTCCCAGAGATACTTCACCTCGAGAAAAAGGGAAGAAGAATGGATTGTCTGGAGGAGCTGGAGATTAGGAAGCATCAAAAGGAAGGAAAAATTGCCAACGAGAATATATTTGTGAGCAATTCCCCCCTTTTGGATATTTCTCTGACCACAATACATGACGCCCCAACCCCCGCTGTGAAAGGCATACCTAACCAAGTTTCCACTTAGCCTACATCCACCCCACCCCTCCCTTTGAGTCACCCACGCCCAGTACCACGCTCCCTCTCACACCGCCCCCCCCTCCTTTTACCACCGCCCCCCCCTCACCCTCCTCTTCCCCCCCCTCAAATACCTATATATTCTGGAACTCACTGATTCTATGTACCTGATGATGTCGCCTATGCGACGAAACCGGTCGACTTGTAAAATAAAGTGTGGAAAAAAGTACCATCTCTCTTTTGATTTATTAGAATGGATTTCCACAAAGTGAAGCCTGAAACCATCGAGGCAAATATGTTGCTTATTCCGGCAGGTGAAGTAACCACCTGGCCAGCAACAAGCAATGGCGAGATGACAAATGAGCCCTTGGATCCGGAGATTTTCTTAACTTGGTCCCATACCTGACCAAGTGGCGTGCGATGGTTGATAGTAGAGACGTATTCTATCCAGGAAGCCCTCTTGGCCTCCTTGACGGCCCTTCGAGCTCGCGCTCTCAGGCGGCGTTCCATGCCAGATTAGTTGCCGTGGGATATTTTTTAGAAATATTCAATGCTTTTTTCCTCGCCCGAATCGCCCGGTCGCATTCCCCGTTCCACCAAGGGACAGGAGCTCGATTAAGGTTCCCGGACGTACAAGGAATGCTATTGGTAGTGACCGCCAAGAGCGTTGAACTTAGTTTATCGACGTTGTGCAACGCGTCGAAACTTGCGTCGTGTTTATATGTAAACGTACGCTTGAAAAGTGTCCAGTCCGCCCGGTTAATACGCCACTTTTCCGGAGGTTTTGAAATGGTGGGCGAAGAGTCTTCTTTAACGAGTAGAAGAGGAAAATGGTCACTCACACAGAGATCGTTGTGGGTGGACATTTTCAGCTTTGGGGCTAGACTTCTCGAGCATAAACAAAGATCTATTGCTGAGAATGCCCCCATTGAAGCTGTCAAAGCGGGTTTTTTCGCCGCTTTTTAATAAGAACAGGTTAAAATTCTCAATAAAGTTGGATAAAATTCGACCTCTTCTATTACTTTGGGTTTCTGGCCCTCCCCAGAGAGGATCATGGGCATTAAAATCTCCCATCAAAATGAACGGCTGAGGAAGCTGGCGGACAAGGGCTTCAAGGTTCAGGCGGGTCACCGGTGCACCCTCTGGCAGATACACGTTACATAACGTCATCCTCTCAGGGGTGTGCACCGTGACAGCGACAGCTTGGAATGGAGAATTCAGTTGAACTCGGGAGATGTAAAGGGCCTCACGAGTCGCAACAGCAACTCCACGTTGGGCTCATTGGCCACTTAGGTCAACCATTCTAAAAAAAGTGAACCCATGTAAATACCCTTGTCTTCGGCCTTAAAATGTCTCTTGCAGGCATATACAAGAGGGTTTTAAATCTTGGATTAAAATGGTCCGCTCCGCCTTTTGCCGATAAAAACCATTGCAGTTCCACTGAAGAATGGAACACATTTAAAGTGTTAAATTAATATATATAAATAAATAAATAAATAAATATATAAATAAATAAGTTGACTAAAAAGGGAGATGACCAACTATTGAGGTTATCGCTTGAAGCGATGTTTCCTCTTCCACTCGTTTGCGAAGACCTCAGTATCAGAGATACTCTGGTCCTCTTCAATTACCTCCGGCTTCTTTGGCTTGGCTGAAGGTGGCAGGGAAGGTGTATTCTCGCGCCCTTCTGGCGTGTTCCCCTTGGTGCTTTTTTGTTGACTCTTCTTTGAAGGGCCCCTTGGGGGTAGGTCGCTCGTTTTCCACCGTAATCTTCATATCTTTTACCCTTTTGGGTTTAGGCACTGGCGTGACAATAGGGGGTTTTTCGGAAAATCGGTAGCAAGGGACCGGGAGAAAGTTGGGGCGATTAGCACCCTGTATTTTCTCCTCGCTTCCGCATATGGGATTTTTTCTAATGTTTTAATCTCAATGACCTTCCTTTATTCTTTTGGCAATCAGGAGAGTAAACTGGGTGTGTAGCCTCGCAATTGACACAAAGAGGTTCCGAAGAGCACTCTTTATCCTCGTGCGCGTCTTTGCCACAGCGTGGGCAGTTGGCCTTGCCCTCGCAGCGCGACGCGACATGGCCGAACCGTTGGCATTTGAAACAACGCACGGGATACGGGATGAATGGCCTCACTGGTACCGATTCATAGCCCACAAACACCTTGTCGGGTAGTCTATCACGCGCAAACGTCAAGATCACGGAGGTGCTGTTCACGTTTTCTCCGTTGCGCCTCGTCGTGAGTCGACGACAATCAGTCACTCCCTGAGAGAACATTTCTCTCTTGATTTCTTCGATGTCCACGTATAGGAGGTCGTAGTGACTGATGACTCCCCGACAGGTGTTAAGAGTGCGGTGCACCTCCACCTTAATCGGAATGTCATGGAGCATTCCCATAGCAAGCAGTTTTTCGCTTTGCGTATCGTTCAGGGTCTCTATAAGAAGTGTACCATCCCGGAGCTTCTTCACGCTCTTTGGGTCCCCAGGCACAATCTGTGACAAAACTCTGCGAATTAAGAAAGGAGAAACCTTTTTCAAGGTTTCACCTTCCTTAATGCACGACATAATTAAATAGCGCTTACATGCGCAAATACACTTTTCTCGCCCTCCGGTGTCCGGACGGGAATATTTGAGTGGTGGAAAGGGATTTTCCTCAATAATAAATGATTCGTCCCTCGGCCTCCCCACCCGCCACGGAGCCACCCATTTATAACGCCGCTCCGCCAAACCGGAGCGGACGCCAGGGCTAACTCGAGGGATATAGCGCTTCAGGAGTGGTTGTCTCTTCGGGGTGAATCTTCGGTGCAAGGGCCCACTAAAACCCTTACATCTCCGACCTCCCTACGCAGACCCCCACAACGTTGGCACTCGCCACCGGAGCGAAAACGCGACGGAAGCCGATTGACCGGGAGTGGCTAGCTCCCGGCCTCCCGTTTACGCGAAATCCGAGGCCGAAGAGGGATATCGCTCTCCGGTCCATAGAGGGCATCCGAAACCCAAGGAACTGAGTAACGCACCCAAAGTGATGGACAGCCCAGCGTCCCCGGACCTAGAACCTCCAGTCAACCATCCCGTAGGTAGTCGCAACTATGAAACATTGGAAACTACCTGTAAACCCGCAACATCCAGTCTGCACAACGCGGCGCTACTGAAGACTAGCGTCCATCCTACCGGATACCTCTCTCTTTAACAAGCACGAAAACGTTGACCTCCCCTTACGACCAGAACCAATGGACACTGATGGCTTCACCCAAGTCCGCAAACGCAAAGCTCACACTCCGTCATTAATTCCTAACAAAACCACAACTCCCATCTCCACCAATAATAGATTTCAACCGATTGACCCTGAATCTGATCCAATCACGTCTTCGGCTATTACGGGAAGCTCAAAACCCGATAACTCCGCCCCCCGTAGCGCAGGTCCCAATATCCCGCCGATCTTCCTGAAAATCACTACCGATTGGGCTGCGAAGAGCAAAATAATTAACTATTTGCACCTACTCACCCGTCTCCCACATGACTGGTAATAACATCCGCATGGGGTGCCAAAACCAAGCAGACCACAGAGCGGTGACCAAAGCCCTAGCTGACAACAACTGGGAGTACCTCAGCTTCCAGCTAGCTGAAGAAAAGAAAAAGTTCTTCCTCATCCGTGGGCTCCCTATCGAGTCCAATACTACTGCCATTCAAGAAGAACTGCCACAAAAGGGCGTCCAACTCCACCATCAGCCAAATGCTGACGTCTCGTCCGACTGCTGCAGAAATGAGACACAGAGAAGAGGCTATTCTCCTTGACCCTAACTACGTGCCAGCAGCGCTTCCAAAGCACCCAATGCAACCTTTCCAAATCTCCCTTGCGTCTACTTCCATGGAGAGGAAACTGAACGAAGTACACTCCCTCCTAGGGCTCGCAGTGCACTTTGAACACCATCGCCCTTCTCCTGGACAACCTCAATGTACCAGGTGTCTGAGGATTGGCCATACTTATAAAGGCTGCGGACTCATTCCACGCTGTGTGCAAAACTTCGTGTTTCTCGCCGTCATACAGAAACCACATCGCCTGTTACCAACTCACAATCCTTTCCTCCCCTACCATCACAGCAAACTGTTCACCCTCAGACGGCTCCCGCTACTCCTCCAACCCCCAATCCTGACTCCTCAATCATAACTAAACTGAAAGCATGGGTCACAAGCCTCATTCGCAAACTACTCTCCCCCTGCGGGAAAGTCCCTCCTAGACACTCTCATAGAAGAGATTATTTCAGGCGCACTTAAATTCCTCAATGTAATTAAGGCAGAAAATTCCAAACTCATTATCAACCCTTAAGTGGAATTGCAGAAGTATTACTGCACATAAGGCTGAACTCCAGCACCTAATGAAAATGCGAAATCCCCAGGTCGTGCCCATCCGGGGAACGTTCCTAGAACCCCAACAAGCGTTCACTATGCCTAACCACAAAGTATACCGAAAGGACTGTGACCCTGGCCAAGGTGGTGGTGTTGTGATCTTAGTTAAACGATCCCTAACTTGCAAGCAAATCGCCCCACGTCGTACCAAACACCTCGAAATAGTAGGCTCACAAGTCAACACAGTGGATGGCCTTGTTAAGTTCTGTTCACCTTACCAACCTCCTACTAATCAATATGCTAACATGGACTGCAATGCTCTCGTCTCCATTATCTCCTCCCCAGCCGTAGTCGGTGGTGACTTGAACATTAAGCACCAATATGGGGTTGCAACAGAACGACATCAAAAGGAAAAACACTACTCGAGCTACTACAATCTACCCCCTTCACCATATTTGCTCCAGCCACGTATTCTCACATACACGAGAGAAATCCAGCCGCGAACCACATCCTGGACATAGTCCTGACGTCGAACATCGCCATCGTCCCCTCCCCTAGCACACTGGACTTCGGAGCTTCTGAACACCTCCCTCTCACCTACTCCATCGATATTTACCCAATCCTGGCCCCCGTTTGCACCACTCGCACCGAATGGCGCATCTTTACTGTAGAGAGAGAAATACTCCCCTGCCCTAGACCGCCTTCCCTTAAACACCAGGGCAGAAATAGACCAGGCAGTTGACTTTCTCACCAAATCCATCCAGTCCGTAGCACAACGTCGTCTCTCCAATTTTAAATCACCGGATATTCTGCCACCACACATCCTACAAACCATCTCTGATAGGAACCGCGCACGTCGCGCTTGGCACCCAATGGACCGCATTGACTACCAGGTTCTTAGGAACAAGGTCTGTGCCTCAATTCGCCTTCCCCGGGCCCAATGTTGGGAGAACTACATCGCCTCACTCATCCTGGAGGACTACTCCGTTTGGCTCTTAGCCCTAAACCTCCGGTCGAAGATGGCACCTGCAACCCCCACAAACACCTACAACCCCTGCAAACTCCACAGACTCCCCAATCTAAAACGAGGTCCTGAACAAGATCACTTTTCTACAGTATTCCCCAATTAGTGAACCGGAATAGACAACACTCTACATCAACTCCTCAAAAGTAACCGCCTACTTCAACTCCCTAAAACCGAAGAAGGCACCATGAACGGCCCAACCTTTGCTTAAAACCCCAACCTCGCTGCATCATTCGCTTCATGGCGCATCTTTTCAACCAATGCCTTCTACATTCGCACTTCCCATCCCCATGGAATCTGGCAAAAATAATCATTCTACCTAAACCAGGCAAAAACCCTTCGACCCTAATTCCTTCCGCCCAATTAGGCTTTTACCAGCCCTCTCCAAAGTGCTTGAAAAAATAATCCACTGGCAGTTACAACCTTTCATCCAAGACAGTTTGCGACCTGAGCAAATGGGCTTTCGCCAATCCTCGTCGACAATCCACCAAATTGCCCGTCTTACCGAGGAACTAGTACTCGGTCATAACAACCGAATGAGCACACAGGTTGCTTTCCTTGATCTCGCAAAGGCCTTCGACAAAGTATGAATCGAGGGACTCATTCACAAAATTACACATCAATCACTCCCGACAGAGCTTATTAAGATCATAGTCCTTCGTAACAAACCGCTCTTTCCATACTTCAGTGTCCGACGCCTCTTCCGATATCTTTCCCATCGCCTCCGGCATTCCACAAGGCGCAATTCTATCCCCCTTCCAGTTTAATCTTTACATCAACGACATCCCATATAACACCCCCGTACCAATTTAATGCTCTTTGCCGACGATACTGCTACCTACGCCCGCTCACTACAACCAAACAAAGCCATAGGGTACCTACAAGAACACCTAGACTACATTCACGACTGGATGCGCTCCTGGAAACTATCTGTTCAGCCGGCCAAGTGCAGCGTCGTACACTGTTCGAGAATCAGAAGATAAGGCAAGGGACAACCTCTCTATTTCGGCGCCCAAGAGATCCCGAAGAAACAAGAGGAGAAGTTTCTCGGTGTGATCCTGGACAAAAAATTACCTTCCGCTCCCACATCTCCTCAGTACTAGCAAAAGGGTGGGGCGCTTATCACTCCCTTTACCCCCTCTTCAAGCCATCGTCTCCCTTAACATTACCCACAAAATAATCCTCTACCTCTCCATGATCCGCCCTATAGTCACATACGCTGCACCAATCTGGGCCCACTCAAGAAAATACCAGATAAACCGGCTAACAACCTTCCAAAATAAAATTATCCGCAACTTCTCCAATGCCCCTCACTTCATTAGAAACTCTCCGATCTACACAAGGACCTCCAACTCACACCAATGCCGGATGCCATAACCTCCCTAACACAAAATTTTCATTTCTCCCTTCAAGCATCATCGAAACCACTACTTACCAACCTATGGAACTACGAATACGAAAAGCGCCTTATACACCCGCGACCAAAATTTGCACTGATATAACATCACAGTTAACATCACAGAAACGTCAAATAAAGACAATTAATAATACCACACACTACCATTACTATAACTCGCCATAGATAGAATAAACTTGCAAGGAACGAGGAAAAGTACCAGTGGGCGGGCGCCCACTGCAATTTTGCCAACATGCCATCGCCTAGTGAAGAGAATTTTCTGGCTGTGCGCTCAACCAGCCTTTCGTGGATCATGATTCGCGAGTAATCTTTAATTGTTGACAATTGTTTAAATTGATAAAAGAATTCGACCTCCCGAATCGTCTGCACCTTTAGTGGATTGCACTTCGATTTTCACCCGCAACTCCGCCATGAAGGTTATCCTGTCGCCTGGCACATCACGCCCTGGTTCTCCCGTCGAAAAGCATGGATTCGTGACGCCTCTACGCGTAGTTATAGTCCTCGCGCCCGTCTTTAAAGAAGGTCCGGCTCAAATTTCAAGATCAGGTGTACGCCGCCCTATTACCGCCCTTACTGATGCGGCTCTCAAGCGTACACGTACGTCCGCTGAAGCCTTTGTAAACATTCCAACCAAGAATTCATTTGCGGCACTTGACTCCGAGCAAATATAACAATAAACGTTCTGCAATGGAAACGGATATCTCATCTCATGCCAAGACCGATCCGTGGTCGTTTTTAAAGGTTTTTTATTTCCGTATAGATCAGAATGACAAGAGTTGACATAAAATATATATTGAAACATAATAAAACAATACGGAAACCCCGTTTTAGGATACACTCCTCTTCGGGGTGGAAAAATTAAATAAAGGAAAGGCTACAAAGATGGTAGCGGTTGCGGAAAAAACCTTCGATATCTTTTCTTTTCAGCGGGAGCGGTATCGGCCCGGCATTCACCCATGGGCGGAGGGAAACCTGTAAAACCTCCGCCCGACCACCGGGGAAGATAGTTGGGAAGAAGAGTAACAGTAGAAGAGGTAACGGTAACAATGTAGCAGATATCGGAAAAATAAAGGTAACAAAAGGATTAACTATAAATAAATAAATGTTCTTCACGTAACAACATTTATGATGTCTAACTGATGCACTATCACTTGGTTGGTTTGTTTAGTCAGCACTTGTCACTTCACATCCTGGTTCTTCTACGTCGCAGGGGAATAAGTGGTATATCTGGATCCGGCTGCAGGGATGGCGGGAGCGGCAATATGGTGCGGACCTGATGAGGTGGCAGGGGAGTCTCGGGGTAGTAGATCGGGAAGAGTATAGAGATGACACGAGCTGGTGACTGCAGTTTAATCGCAGGACGGCGACGTAGTAGTCCTGCTAGGTGGCTCAGGATGTCGGTGAGCAGCTCCTCATTGTGATCTGCCAGGCGGGCCGCTGATCTGATGCGGGCACGACACAACCTGTGGAGAATCGGTTCGACTTCAGCTCGGTCATATACATACTCCTCTGGGGTATCGTACGGGAGGAGAAGCAACTGTCGCAGAATTCTACGCTCCAAGGATGCGAAAAGCTCCAAATTATCCCGTATAGGGAGGACCGCGAGCGCGGCATACTCCATCACAGGTCTCAGGAAGGCCTTGTACAGAAGCAAACCGCAACTCTCAGACACCCCCCGGCCGTTTGCCCGGACGGCACGAATTAAATTAGCGCGACGGTTGCATCTTGCCCTCACCACCCCCAGATGGGCCCTAAAAGAGAGATGCCTGTCCAGGCGGACGCCCAGGTAAGTGACGGAGGAGGATGGGAGAATACGCTTATCCCATAGCGACAGGAAGTGGGGAGTAGAGCCGGCTCCACGGCAATCGCGGCGAACACTATGAAGGTTGATTTTTGTGGGTTCGGCCGCAGGCGCCACCTCCGGAACCACCCCTCGAGGGTGGATGTAGCGCGTTGCAGATGTTTAACGGCCGTTTCCACCCGCTGTGCCCGTAACCACAGTGCTGTATCGTCAGCGTATTGCGCTAGTGTGACTCGTTTCCCGGGATTCTTATGTGGGCATGTCCCAGCAGAAAAGTGTAAAGAGTAGAGGGGAGAGGACGGTGCCTTGAGGGACACCTGCGAGCAGAGGGAAGGGAAGGGATAGGTGCCCGTCCACTTGCACCCTCGCCTGCCTGTCGGAAAGAAACGAGTTTATTAGCCGGAGAATGGGAGGAGTCACGCCGGGGGTAAGAGAGAGCTTGCCGATGAGGCCTTCATGCCACACCCTATCGAAAGCCCTCTATGTCCAGGTACAGAGCTGCCACATACTGTCGACGGTTAATTGCCTCGGCCGCCATTGTGGTGAGGTGGCTGAGAGGATCAACGGTGCACCTGTGTGGACGGAAACCAAATTGATGTGAGGGAAGGACAACATTAGAGTTGAAGTGTAGTGTGAGACGTCGGGTAATGATTCTTTCGAACCACTTCCCGATCACACTGGTGAGGCATATCGGGCGATAATTCTCAGCTTTTTGGCGGTCCTTCCCAGGTTTAGGAATCACGACAACCGTCATGGATTTCCAAGCCATGGGATAGTATCCTAAGGAAAGGAGAGAGTTAAATATGAGATGTAGGGGCGTGAAGCAGCTGGTGGCTTTCTGGATGTGACGGGTGGTGACCCCGTCTGGTCCTGGGGCTTTGTGGCGGCGGGGCATACACTCTGCTATTTCCTCTTTATCAATGGGGGAAGAAAGGGGATCATTAACGGATGGTGTCTCGGGTACCTCAAGGGGAAGAAGGGAGAATGGAAGCGAGTTCAGATGATGTAAGCAAGCTTGCTTATGCCGTTCGTCGAAGGCCGGGTCCTCCTGCGTGCGAAAAACATCTGTTAGAACCCTCCGAAATTCTTCCGCCTTCCCTTGCCCGTCGGCGACTGGTCCGCCATCTCTGCTGATCAGGGAGATCCGGGTTGATTTCTGTTGTCCGGAGAGAACCCGAAACTGCTTCCAGAATTTCGCCCCCAACTTGCTATCAAGCTTGGAGCAAGCGATCGCCCAGGATTGCTCCTTTGTGCTATCACCCGTCGACGGATGATTGCATTCGAGCGGTTCCATTCTGTTTTCAGTTCCGGATCCCCGGTGCGGAGCCATTGCCTGTAAAGGGAACGTTTATATTTGATTAGTTGAACTACATCAGGTGGAAGAGGGGGGCGCTAGGGGTCGATCTGCTTCTTTGGAAGCCGCGCCGTCGCGTCCGCGAACGCTTCAGTCAGCCGTAAAAGGGCTTCGTCGACTTCGCGCCGCGAACGCGGGGCGGCGGCCCCAGTTCGCAGTTGCAGTTTCTACCGTTCTGTTGAAAGCCTCCCAGTCAACGGTTTTATTATCCGTGACTGTGAAGACCCTCCTGGCTGGGCGGTGCGTGCCCTGGAATGGGAAAGAGAACGGGAGATGGTCCGACGTGATGCAGTCCCCAATGGTGATGCCGCCAGCTAGGTGGGAAAGGTTAGAGGAGACCAGTGCCTGGTCGGGGAAGGAGGGACCACGTCCCACAAAGGTGGGAAAAGGAATGTCCAGTCGGATAAGGGGATGCTGAAGGAGGTAGGTATCCAACTGGCGCCCCTTCACCGTGGTGACCGCATCCCGAAAAGACTGACTCCGAGCATTAAAATCCCCGAGTACGATACAGGATTGGCCTAGGGAAAGAATGAAAGTCAAGAGCGCCCCGGGCAGGGGGTCGTGGGTCCTTGAGTAGAGCGTGCACACATACACTGTCCTGCGACCTATGCGACACTCTACCAGGACAGCTTCATTCCCTCCAGACATGACGTTGGGGGGAATGGGTAGCTCTTTCGCACCTATGTCCTTGTGGACAAGAAGTGATACTCCCCCTGACCGTGGAGCAACCCTTGGCTTGGAAAATTCCTGAAAATGAGGAAGATTAACCCGTCGGTATAGTGGAAGGTAAGTCTCCACTAGTCCTAGAATGTAAATGGATGCGTTAGAGATGTAGCTCTGGAGGAGTGGTTTCTTCTGTTTAACGCCCCCATTGACGTTGGCAAAGGCGATATGCGCGTACCTCATCTGCAACGTGAAGCGTAAGAGGAAATGGCAGGGAAGAGCGTATTCCTGGAATAGAGGTTAGTGATATTGAAGCCGAAGACAGACCGTGCAGCCGAGTTCAGAATGAACTCCATTTGCTGGCGGTGTCCCGGGGCAGCATTGGCGTAAACTAGGGAGAGAAATCGCAGTAGGTCCCCCTTGGTGACGGCTTCCCTGGCCTCGGGTGTATCATCCTTCGCCGCACTTGCAATGGAAGGGTCCGGGAGAATCGGGGCAGTGGTGGCAAGAGAGATCGGGGCTGCGGGGGGTTTGGGGCATTTCCAGGCCCCGGCGTGATGTTCGCCGCCACAGTTAGGGCAGCGCAATGTCGTAGCGGTGCAGGCAGCATCACGATGGGCTGCACCACACCTCCCGCACTTGGCGTCCATTCTGCATTCCGCAGTGGGGTGGCCGAATTGCTGGCACCTGAAACATCGTTGGGGGCGGGGTGGAGGGGGATGCGACGGCTCGCAACGATACAAACGGCCGTAGCAGGTCAGGCCACCAGTGATGACGGTGGATGCTGCTTCCGCATCATAAGTGATGCAGCGGATGAGCGTCGTCTTGGAGTTGGTGGCCCGGGAGGTAATCCGCCAAAGGTTGGCCACGGGAACTCCAGCGTCGGCCAGGGCGCCCTTGATGTCCGCAGTGGTCATGAGGTCAACTCCACGAACTACGGAGGACGCGGCGTTGGATTTGGGGGCACCCACGACAGAGACGACACACGTATCCCCCAACAGGGCATCCAGCCGTTTCTTGCCTTCGCCCTGCAGAAGAGATAGGTGTCGTCGCGGAAGTCGGACCCTCGCCGCTCTTTCCCCCGGGTAAACAATGACTTGGGAAGTAGCAAGGGAAGGGTGGACGGATCTTAGATCCGTGAAGAATTTCTTCTGGCTCGTGTCCCGGGGAAGGGAGAAAAAGGTGACCGTGGTATCGTTTGCTTGAGCGGTCAACCGTGGGGAGGTGGAGGGGGGGAACGGGGGGTTTGGTTTGGGATAAGGCGGGCGGGTTTTGGAAGATCAACGGGAGGGGGAGGAGGGGTCTTCTTCACCTGTCTTTTGGGCTTGGGTTTCAGTAGGGGTGCAAGCGGGTAAGTAGCATTGCTGGGGTGGGGGGAAAAGAGGGTTGGAAGAGGGGGGGTTTCTGAATGGGAGGATGGATTGGGGAAAAAGGGGAGGAGGGAGAATGGTTAAGGGTGTGGGCCGTCGGTGACATGGAAATCACCAGACGGGGGGAAGGGGGTTGATGAGGGGGAGAGGGATGCGGCACCTAAGGGTGGATCTACATTGATACAGAGGAGAGGGGGGAGGGGAAGGAGTGCTGGGGGAGGGGAGGGATTAGGATAGGGGCTTCCGTCCCCTTCAGGAGAGGCACCCTCCTTACGTCGCTTTTTCCTCTTCCCCTTGCGTCCTCTGGCTTCCTGTCATTTCTCAGGAGGATCAGAGGACGGCCTGTCACGCAGGAAGTATCCCGGTCCTTCGGAAGACATGGTCCCCGGTAGGTGAGGTGAACGGGGTGTCGGGGATGGGAATGGGAGTAAGGAAAAAAGATGCAGCTTATGGTCCTTATAAGGACCAAAAGGGTTCCAGTAAGAGTGGCGTAAGTACGCTCAGCGCAACGGCGCTTTGGGTCCTGAAGGGACAGAGAACACCGAAACGGAACGCACGCGGGAGCGGCGCTGGCTGAGAATGGGAAGGTTATCAACCCTTCCCTAGTGCTGCGTGAAGCGCAGCCCTAGAGGCAAAGGGGCCCTATGCACGTACGAATAAGTAGCGTTCGCTTAACGCTCGGTGTGTGTTAACCCACCAACCTTGGGGATCCTATTGGACCGCCTGCTCGCGAGCAGACGGGCACCGCCTTCCACCCCCGCGGGTGAGAACCGGGGACTACGTTAGCCCGGCCCCGCTTTGTTTGCGTAGGGGGAGTGTCCGCAAGAAATGCCGAAGAGTGCAACGGCGTGCAAGTCTTGCGGTTAGGGGCCCTTTGCCAGGCCAACGAGTGCGCTGGGGGCGGCAAAGGGGGTTTGGTGTACCTGCCGGAGATTCAGAGGCCCAATCCCTCTGTCAGTGTTACCACGTGGTCACTAGACCGAGGGTCCCCGGGCGGGGCGGTCCCTTCGGTCACCGGGTGCGAAGGGGGGTTACCACTGGTGGGGCCCTTGCCTTCGTTCCGTGTGACCGGCCTACGAAATAAAATGACCCTGAAAAGGGCCGGATGGCACGGCGCACGAGTGCGCTTCCCTTCGTAGATCAGCTGCCGATGATCCCGGTCGCTCCCTCAGAAATTAGACCGAGTTCCCCGGGCGGGGCGGTCCCTTCGGTCACCGGGTGGGAAGGGGGGTTACCACTGGTGGGGCCCTTGCCTTCGTTCCGTGTGACCGGCCTGAAAGAGAAATCGGACAGGACAGGGACAGAGAACACCGAAACGGAACGCACGCGGGAGCGGCGCTGGCTGAGAATGGGAAGGTTATCAACCCTTCCCTAGTGCTGCGTGAAGCGCAGCCCTAGAGGCAAAGGGGCCCTATGCACGTACGAATAAGTAGCGTTCGCTTAACGCTCGGTGTGTGTTAACCCACCAACCTTGGGGATCCTATTGGACCGCCTGCTCGCGAGCAGACGGGCACCGCCTTCAACCCCCGCGGGTGAGAACCGGGGACTACGTTAGCCCGGCCCCGCTTTGTTTGCGTAGGGGGAGTGTCCGCAAGAAATGCCGAAGAGTGCAACGGCGTGCAAGTCTTGCGGTTAGGGGCCCTTTGCCAGGCCAACGAGTGCGCTGGGGGCGGCAAAGGGGGTTTGGTGTACCTGCCGGAGATTCAGAGGCCCAATCCCTCTGTCAGTGTTACCACGTGGTCACTAGACCGAGGGTCCCCGGGCGGGGCGGTCCCTTCGGTCACCGGGTGCGAAGGGGGGTTACCACTGGTGGGGCCCTTGCCTTCGTTCCGTGTGACCGGCCTACGAAATAAAATGACCCTGAAAAGGGCCGGATGGCACGGCGCACGAGTGCGCTTCCCTTCGTAGATCAGCTGCCGATGATCCCGGTCGCTCCCTCAGAAATTAGACCGAGTTCCCCGGGTGGGGCGGTCCCTTCGGTCACCGGGTGGGAAGGGGGGTTACCACTGGTGGGGCCCTTGCCTTCGTTCCGTGTGACCGGCCTGAAAGAGAAATCGAAATGTTCTCCCCTCGCTCTTAGAAGAGCGAGTGAAGTTAGGGCAGTTTTTTTTTTCTTTTTCAGTTTTAAAGGTTTTTAATTCCGTCTTACAGAGTACAGATTGTAAAGAGAATATAAACAATATATAAACATAAAAAAAACAACACGGAAACCCCGTTATAGGATCATGATCCTCTTCGGGGTGGAAAAAATAAATAAGGACAGGCCACAAAGAGGGCAGCGTTTGCGGAAAACCTTTCTATTCTTTTCTACGGGAGCGGTATCGGCCCGGCATTCGCCCAAGGGCGGAGGGAAACCCGTAAAACCTCCGCCAGACCACCGGAGAAGAGAGATCGAAGACAGATGGTAGAAGGATAACAGAAACAAAACAGCAATAGAATATGGAATAAATTAACAGAAATATGAAAACAACAATGATTTTTAGTGAGCACACTGGAAAGTTCGCTGGGATCTCACAGGTTAGGTTCACTTCACTTGTTTCGATCGGATCACTTCCTTGATCTTCGGCGGGGAGGGGGAAAGAGTGGTAGGTCAGCGTCCGGAAGCAGACATGAGGGTGTCGGTAGCTCTGTCCGGACGTGATGTGTTGGCAAGATGATCTCCGGATAATATCTGGGGAAGGTGGTGTGGATGATCCGTGCCGGTGACTGCAGCTTTATCCTTGGCTTGCGACGTAGCAGGCCTCCCATGCTGCCCATGATGGTGGTGAGCAGCTCCACGTTGTAATCCGCGAGGCGGGCCGCGGTTCTGCATCGGGCGCGGCATAACCTGTGGAGTATGGGTTCGACATCAGCACGGTCATAGATATATTCGCTGGGGGTGTCGTGAGGGAGGAGGAGGAGCCGCCGTAGAATTCTGCGCTCAAAGGACGCATATCGTTCTATGCCCTTGCCCATAGGCAGCACCGCGAGAGCGGCGTACTCCAGTACAGGCCTGATGAAGGCCTTATACAAAAGCACCCCGCAGCCCTCGGATACTCCGCGACCGTTAGCCCGGACGGCACGCAGAAGGTTGGCGCGACGGCTGCACCTTGCCCTCACGGTATCTGTGTGTTGTCTCAAGGCGAGGTGTCTGTCAATACGGACGCCAAGGTAGGTAACGGATTTGGAAGGGAGGATAGCTCTGTTCCACAGAGAGATGGAGGGTGGTGATATGCCGGACTGACGGGTATCGTTGCTCCCGGCGAACACCATGAATACGGATTTTAGGGGGTTCGGCCGCAGGCGCCATCTCCGGAACCATCCCTCTAGGGTCGAAGTGGCACGCTGCAGATGTTTCACGGCCGTTTCAACCCGCTGTGCTTGTAACCATAGTGCCGTATCGTCGGCGTATTGGGCGAGGGTGACTCGCTTGCCATGGTTCTTGTCTGTGGGCATGTCCCAACAGAACAAGGTAAACAGCAGTGGAGAGAGGGCGGTCCCCTTAGGGACGCCCGCGAGCAGTGGGAAAGGAGAGGAGAGGTGTCCACTAACTTTCACCCTGGCCTGCCTATTGTTGAGGAAAGAGAAGATGAGCCTTAGTAAAGGGGGGGGTTACTCCTGGGGTTAGAGAGAGCTTCCCAATGAGGCCGTCATGCCACACTCGGCCGAAAGCTCTCTCTATGTCCAAGAAGAGGGCCGCTACATATTGGCGACGGTTGATCGCCTCGGCCGCAGTGTTGGTTAGAAGGCATAGGGGGTCCGTGGTGCACCTGTGAGGGCGAAAACCAAATTGATGGGGCGGGAGAACGCCGTTCTCGTTGAAGTGTTCCGTGAGGCGCCGGGTGATGATCTTTTCGAACCATCTGCCGATGATGCTGGTGAGGCAAATGGGGCGGAAGTTCTCAGCCCTGTTAATGTCCTTCCCCGGTTTAGGAATCATGACAATTGTCATGGATTTCCATCCCCGGGGATAGTAACCTAATGTGAGAAGCGTGTTAAAAATAGTTAACAATGCCTGGTAGCAGGCAGGGGCATTTTGGATGTGGCGAGTGGTGATACCGTCCGAACCCGGAGCGGTATGTCGCCGGGGCCGGTGGGTTGCCATTTCCTCCTTCGATATGGGAATTAACAGGGGGTCATCCGGGTCCGCTCTCTCCGCTCTCTGTAAAGGAAGAAGGGAGTAAGGCAAGGAGTCCAAGTGGCGTCTGCAAGCTGCTCTGTGGCCCTCGTCGAAGGCCGGGTCCTCCTGCGGGCGAAACACCTCGGACAGAACTCGTCGGAACTCCTCCGCCTTGTCCTTGGGATCGGCGATAGCGACGCCATCCTTGTTAATAAGAGAGTACGGTTTAACTCCTCGTTTTCCTGAGAGGACTCGGAACTGACGCCAGAACTTCGCACCGTCCTTGCTATCAGGCTTGGAACAGGCGGCCGCCCAGGATTGCTCCTTGTAAGCTATCACCCGTCTCCGGATGATCGCGTTGGAGCGGTTCCACTCTGTCTTCAGATCCGGGTCCCCTGTGCGGAGCCATTGCCTGTAGAGAGAGCGTTTTCTTTTAATTAGTGTGACGACATCCTCGGGGAGGGGCGGGCGGGACGGATCGATCTGCTTCGTGGGTAACCGCGCCGTAGCGTCCCGGAACGCGTCAGTGAGCCGTGTAAGGGCAGCATCGACGTCGTCCGGTGACTGCGGGGCGGCGGCTTCCCCAGTGGCGTTAGCGATCGTCTTATTGAATGCTTCCCAGTCAGCGTTCTTATAGTCCGTGACTGTGAAGCAACGCCTTACAGGCCCCCGTGTGCCCTGTAAGGAAAAAGAGAAAGGGAGATGGTCAGATGTGATGCAGTCCCCAATGGTCACGTCACCGGTAAGGGAAAATAGGTTAGGTGAAACGAGAGCTTGGTCGGGGTAGGAGGGTCCTCGGCCCACGAACGTGGGAAAAGGAATATCGAGGCGGATAATTGGGTTCGAAAGGATGAAGTGGTCTAGCCGGCGACCCTTGACCGTGGTGACGGCATCGCGAAATGACTTGCTCCGGGCGTTAAAGTCTCCGAGGATGATGCACGGCTTCCCTATGGAAAGAATATAGGTGAGGAGCGGTGTCGGTAGGGGGTCGTGAGTTCGTGAGTAGAGTGCGCAAACGATGATAGTCTTGCGACTAATGCGGCACTCCACAAGGACTGCTTCGTTACCTCCTAACATGACGTCAGGAGGTATAAGCAGTTCCTTAGCCCCGATGTCCTTGCGGACAAGGAGAGACACTCCCCCTGACCTAGGCGCTGCCCTTGGTTTGGAGAATTCCTGGAACTGCGGTATGTTAATGCGCAGTCCTGGGTGAAGGAATGTGTCTACCATACCTAGGATACAAATAGAGTCATTTGTAATATAGTTTAGTAGAAGCCGTTTCTTCTGGTGGATGCCCCCGCGGACGTTGACAAATCCTACGCTTGCTGCTTTCATCTGCAACGGGAAGCGTAGGAGGAAATGGCAGGGAAGAGAGTGTTTCTGGAATAGAGGTGGAGAACGTTGAATCCAAACACGGACCGCGCAGCCGTGTTAAGGATATTCTCCATAGACTGGCGGTGACCGGGTGCGGCGTTGGCGTATACCAAGGACATGAACCTTAAAAGGTCGCCCTTGGTAACGGCCTCCTTCGCCTCTGGTGCGTCCTCCTTGGCTGCTCCTGTAAGGGAAGGATCAGGGAGGATAGGGGCTGTTGTGGCAAGGGAGGAAGGGGCAGTGGGACGTTTTGGACATTGCCAGTTGCCGGCATGGTGGCCTCCGCCGCAGTTAGGGAAGCGGTAGGCCGTGGCGGTGCATTCGGATGCCCTATGTGCTGCACCGCAGCGGGCGCATTTGGCGGGAATCCTACACTCCCCTGTAGGATGCCCAAAACCTTGGCACCTCATGCACCGTTGTGGTTGGGGTAGGGGCGGATGCGACGGCTCGCACCGATAAATACGGCCGTAGCAATGTAGACCGTCGACAATCATGGCGGATGCGTTGTCGGCCTCGGTGATGCAGCGGAGGATGGTCGTCAGCTGGTTTGTCGCCCGGGAGGTGATCCGCCAGAGGGAGGTCACGTTGACTCCGGCGTCGGCGAGGGCATCTTTGATGTCGGCGATGTCCATCCGGAGATCAACGCCGCGGACTACAAAGGAGAAGGAAGGTCTTTTAGATTTAGGGGACTGGGGACGGGTGGGGTTGGGAGCGCCCATAACGGCCATTGAACACGTCGCCCCGAGCAGGGCGTCCAGCCGTTTCTTGCCGTCACCCCGCAAGTAGTCGAGGTGTCGCCTTGGGAGATGCACCCTTGCCAACCTGTCCCCTGGATAGACTGTGATACGGGAAGTGGCGAGGGAGGGGTGGACCGATCTCAGGGCAGTAAAAAACTTCCTTTGACTGGTGTCGCGGGGAAGGGAGGAGAAGGTTACGGTTGTGTCGTTCTCCAGAACGGACAGCCGTGGTGAGGTGGAGGGAGGGCTTAGTGGGATGGGATTAGGGATCAAGCGGGTGGGTTCAGGGAGGTCAGCTGGAGGGGGAGGTGGGACCTTCTTCACCTGTCGTTTGGGTTTTGGGGGGATTTTGGGGCGGGAAGTTGGGGAGGTGGAGGGCAGGTCTTGGGTAAGGGGCGCGGGGTAAGGAGCGGTGAGTGTGGGGGAGGTGGAGGGCAGGAGGTCTTGGGTAGGGGGCGCGGGATAAGGAGCTGTGGGAAGGAAGTGAGTTTGGGGTCAGGTGGGGTTCTGCACCCAGGGTGCACAATTGGGGAGAAAAGGGAAGTGGGGGAGTGGTTTAATGGACGGGACACGGGAGACGTAGCTATTACTAGTCTAGGAGATGGAGTGGAATAGGGGAAAGGGATATAGGGGACAGGGCTTGGGGAGGATCAACGTGGATTGACAGGAGAGGGGGGGAGAGTTAGGGGGCGGGGAGGTAGGAGGGCTTCCGTCCTCTTCGGGAGACATAACCTCCTTCTGCCTTTTCTTTCTCTTCCCCTTCCTACCTTTGGCAGTGTGCCATTGGTCGGGTGGTTCCGAGCGCGGCCTGTCCCGTAGGAAGTAAGTTCCGTCGGAGGACATATCCCGTTCAGGAGAGGTTTGGAAGATGGCTCGGATGGTCGGGTTCAGGCGAGGAAAGGAAATGGAAATGTTAAATGTCGAAAGGTCCTTATAAGGACCAAAGGGTTAGCTTATCTGCGTTAATACGCTTAGCGCAACGGCGCTTTTGGTCCTTATGGGACGGACACCGGTTAACGCACGCAGGTGCGGCGCTGGTTGAGAGTGGGAAGGTTCTCAACCCTTCTCTAGTGCTGCGTGAAGCGCAGCCCTGGAGGTTAAGGTACCCTAGACACGTACGAAGCAGTAGCGTTCGCTTAACGCTCTATGAATTACCCAACCAACCCGGGGATCCTAATGGACCGCCTGCCCGCGAGCAGACGGGTACCGCTCTCTGCCCCCGCGGGTGAGAACCGGGGACTACGTTAGCCCGGCCCCGCTTTGTGTTTGCGTAAGAGGAGTCCACAAGATGTGCCGAAGAGTGCAACGGCGTGCAAGTCTTGTGGTCAAATTAAGGGGCCCTTTGCCAGGCCAACGAGTGCGTTGGGGGCGGCAAAGGGGGTTTAGTGTACCAGCCGGAGAGTCAGAGGACCAATCCCTCTGTTTCACAAGATGATCACTAGACCGATGGTCCCCGGGCGGGGCGGTCCCTTCGGTCACCGGGTGCGAAGGGGGGTTACCACTGGTGGGGCCCTTTCCTTCGTTCCGTGTGACCGGTCGCTGAAATGTAAAGACCCTGAAAAGGGCCGAATGGCACGGCGCAGGAGTGCGCCTTACTGCGAAGATCCGGCCTCGACGATGATCCCGGTCGCTCCCTCGGAGAATAAACCGTTGGTCCCCGGGCGGGGCGGTCCCTTCGGTCACCGGGTGCGAAGGAGGGTTACCACTGGTGGGGCCCTTTCCTTCGTTCCGTGTGACCGGTCGCTGAAATATAAAGACCCTGAAAAGGGCCGAATGGCACGGCGCGAGAGTGCGCCTTACTCCGAAGCTGCGGCCTCTACGATGATCCCGGTCGCTCCTTCGGAGAATAGACCGTTAGTCCCCGGGCGGGGCGGTCCCTTCGGTCACCGGGTGCGAAGGGGGGTTACCACTGGTGGGGCCCTTTCTTTCGTTCCGAGTGATCGGCCTGAAAAAGAAATCGAAATGTGCTCCCCTCGCTCTTAGAAGAGCAAGTGAAGACTTGACGAAACGCGCCGACTTATATAGCCAAGGCTATGGGCCTGCTCGCCTCTGATTGGCTCTCGCCTCGTGAGCCCGCACGTCGGACGGAAACACCACTTGCGCGATGTTTCCTTCGCCGCTAGGTCTCGAAGCTCCTGCCTGGGTGCTAGGGTGCTGCTGGTGCTGCTGCGCTGCTCCTTCGGCTCCTCTGCTGCTGCTGCTCTGCTGCTCCCGTTGCTCCTCCCTGTAAGTTAGGGCAAAACGCGCCGGCTTATATAGCCAAAGCTATAGGCCTGCTCGCTCCTGATTGGCTCTCGCCTCGCTAGCCCACACGGCGGACGAAGACACCACGTGCGCGATGCTCTCCTTTGCCGTTGGTTCTCGAAGCTCCTGCCTGGATGTTCGGGTGCTGCTGATGCTACTGCGCTGCTCCTTCTGCTCCTCTGATGATGCTGCTCTGCTGCTCCGCGACGTCGATCGAGCCGTGGTCCTCGCCCACCTCCTCTTGTGGTCTACGACGTCGAAGACGTCCGTGCATACCGAGCCCACATCCGTTCCTCGGTTAAAGACCAATCCTTCACCGTTAAGTACGGCGGGTCGGCAGCCCGGGTTCAAACCCGGAGTCTTGAAGATTTTAAATCCCTCCGCGCAGCTCTATCTGCGGCGGGTGCCCAGATCTCTACATGGGGTATTGGGAAGGAAAAGACCACCTCTACCTTTCGCGACCATTCTTCGCGCCCACAGTTAGAAGACCTTCTCGAGGACTTACGTGCCATGGGAATTGACGCCCGTCGCGGTCGTCAATTTTCTTCTCAGGGAAAACCCATTGGGGTCTTCGTCGTCGCCATCGCAAACTCCAAGGGACGATCTCCGCTATCAAGGCTCTCCGAACTGTTGGGAACAACGTGGTGTCGGCACGACATATATACACCTCTATATATACCGGGACCCGCAACTATGCCATCGCTCACATCACAGGATCAGCGTACGCTGGAGTTTTCAAATAACACATTCGATAACATCAAGAAAACCTCAAGCACGCGGCAGCGAGACAATCAACGAGTGGTATAGCCCAGGTTGCAAGGCACCCGGGAGGAGTGGCTAACTTAGAACCACTTTCTCATTCCCGGGTGGCGCTCTGCGCCTCATCAGTAATAAATCGGTCGCCTCATTTCGGCTATCCGGTGAAGCGCCCCCTGGGTGCATTGCACTTGCCGGTGAACCGGGTGAGTCCCCACGCTAGGGTTCCCCTTAAATCTAACTAATACAAAACAGGCATACACTAGTACACCAGACCATCTGTACGACCGACGACTTCGCCGGCTAAGTCGCTGCCCAGCATTGCTGCTCTTCAGCGATGTATCCTTCGGTAGGCGGGCCGAGGTGCTTGAGGCACCCCGCCACTATCGTACCATTTCGGGGCACATGGCCCCGAAATGGCCGTTTGATTTTCGCCGCTTGGCGGGTGGCTGGTCTTCTGCGAGGCCGGTTCCTGCTCGTGGACGAGGGTGTTTGTCCCAGGGAAGGATAATCATGGAGGCTATTCCTTGAATTTCTTCATGGCTTGAGGATTCCGCTCTATCGAGGAAGGCGATGGAGCGTTCATGAAGGATGTCTTCGAGGGGTTTGGCGCTCGCTATCTCCCAGAGCGCCTCGTTGCCGGGAGTCCAGCCGAGGCGGAGGGTTGACCTGAGGTTTTTCCGATCTTCAACGAGGAGAGCACTTCTTGCTGCGGGCCCATGACTCCGCTCCACGCAGGTGTTGCGTATAGTAGAGACGGTCTAAGTACCGCCGAGAACAGATGAAGGCGTTGTTTCAGCGCTAGGCATGGGTTGCCTAGGATGGGCGCCAAAAGGTTTCTCCGCGTAGATTTGATTCCGGCAGCTCGGCGGACATGGGGATGCATCGTTAGGCGTTTGTCCAGGATAACGCCTAGGTAGAGGATCGATTTCTTCCAAGAGATTTCGGAAGCACCGACTAGAATCTCACCGGGCTCCTTCGGTCCCTTGGAGAAGACGATGGCCTGAGTCTTCTTTCCGTTGACGCCGAAACGCCAACGGGAGAACCACTCAGATAGGGCGTCCACCGCCCTCTGCAGATAGCGAGCAGCTAGATGTTGGCGTGACGATCTCGCTAAGATAGCTGAGTCGTCAGCGTAGGTGGCGGTAATGGCGTTGCTCCCAAGGTCTCCAGGTAAGTCCGCCGTGAAGATGGTAAACAGGAGCGGAGAGAGCAAGCTTCCTTGTGGGACGCCAGCTCGGATGCTTCGTTTTTCAGAAGTGGCTCGGCCCCAGAATACGCTAAATGTCCTATCCAAGAGCCAGGATTCCATAATCCGGTTCCACCAGTCGGGGAAACCGAAACAATTCAGCTTCCACAGCAGGCCCTCGTGCCAGACGCGATCGAACGCCTTACTAATGTCGAAGAAAGCGCCAACGGTGGAGTGGCGGCGGTTGAATCCCTCGGTGATAAAGTTTAGCAGGCGTGCGATCTGGTGCGTGGTGGAGTGCTCGCTGCGGAAGCCGAATTGGTGGTCCGGGATGATGTTAAGCTCTTCGTGATGACGACGAGTTGTCCGAGGAGAATGCGCTCAAAGAGCTTCCCTAGGCCGTCGAGTAGGGAGATCGGTCGATAGTTCGCCGGTCCCGGTGCCTTCCCCGCTTTGGGGATGAAGATCACTCGTGCCTCTTTCCAGCGCATGGGGAAGTATCCAAGCGAAAGGCATGCATTAAGGATACAGAGCAGCATTGTGGCGAAGGACACCGGAATTTGAGAAAGTACAGCGTTGGTGATGCCGTCAGGTCCCGGGGCCTTGCGAGGTTTCAAACTCTTACCAACATATTTCCCTCTCTACCCCCTCCTAGAATCCCTCCTCCCCATGTTATCAACCAACTTATGCCCGGCGGCGCTATTTCACAATCCTCTTCTTCCTCTATCAATCACCTACCAAACCTCTCTACTTCCAATTCCGTACACGGGGAACAGACACTGTTTGGATATTTCATATCCATTCACAATCAATTAAGTCTCTTAAAGAAAAAAACGGAGAAGAAAATCTTCATGCTTCAGCAATTATGCGAGTTGCACGAGCTTAATGACTAGTAAGCTCCGCAACATTTACCTTCTCATTTGGAATTGCAACGACATACTCGGCCGCCAACGGGAATTCAAAAATTTTATAAGCTCTGGCAATTTCGATGCAGTCGCCCTTCAGGAGACGCATCTAACACCCAGTCACAGATTCCACATACCCAACTATACCAAATATCGGCGAGACCGTCCCACCGCTCGCGGTGGAGGCGTGCTCATCGCAGTAAAGTCATCTATTAAACACAAAGCACTGAAAGGATACGCCCTTAGTACATAAGAATGCGTCGGAATACAACTCCCATAGGTGAACTTGACATCTATTCCGTTTACCAACCTTGTGGTAAAACTATTGTTCCTGACGAAATTCGTCCCTTATTCCCGACTGACAGTCGCGTCGTAGCCATCGGCGATTGGAATTCAAGTAGTAGTTTTAGCGGTTTGTAGGGTGCGTCGACAGCTATGGTCATTTTGCACCACTTTCATAACGTAAAACTTATGTTCCTTTTGAAACTAGGAATAAGTAAACAAATAAATACGAATAAATATATAAATAAATAAAATAAACAAAAAATTAGGAAAATGCTAAAATCAAAAGCATTAAAATTATGAGCTCCAAAGCTAAAGCTGCCCCATTAAACCGGTTGACCTTAAAAAACTTAAAGACTCGGTTAATAGACCCAGAGTCATCCCCTAAAATGTTTTTTAAGTCTCCCCTTATCTTCAACATGTCTCTGGCCCTTTGGTATGTTGTACATTCCGTCAGGATATGTTTTATCGTCAGGGGTTGGAAGCACTCATTGCAGCGGGGCTGTTCTTTTACCTCCGCAAAGAGGTACGAATGAGTGAGGGCAGAGTGTCCTATTCTCAGGCGCGTAATCATGACCTCTTCCCTCCGAATTTTCCGGATGGAAGAGGACCATGGTGAAACGACCGGTTTTATTGCCCTGAGTTTATTATTTTGCAGAGACTGCCAAGTCTCCTTCCACTGATGCAGGACCGAGTTCCGCAAGGCAGCCTTTACGTCCTCCATTGGAACCAAGGTGGAGTCGGTCTCGGGTTTGCGCAGGGATTCCTTTGCTGCGTGGTAAGCTTTTTTGTTACCTCTTATTCCAACGTGACCAGGAGTCCATATAAAGGAGACCCTGTTCCCCTTTCTCTGAAGGGACAACAGGTTATAATGGATCTCCTGGACTATTGGGTGCACAGGTGCAAAGACCGATAAAGATTTTAGGGCGCTCAACGAGTCTGTGCTGATGAGGAAAGAGCCATTGCTTTCTTTTATTTCTCCTAGGGCCGCCCTTATGGCTGACAGCTCGGCTATGAATAAACTGCAAGATGCGTGCAGTTTTTTCCTCACGACTCCATGGTAGTGGGACACGACCGCATAGGCACATGCAGATTCTGACTTTGACCCGTCGGTGTAGACAGGGACAAAGTCAGAAAGTGAGCCGAGGAAAGAACTGAAGAGCTGCTGGTATTCGGAATCGGTCGTTTTGGCTTTGCGGCGTGCACTGGCAATGAGTTTAATATCCGGCATTGGCGTTAACCAAGGCGGATACTTAGCATAGGAGACGGGGCATACTTGAAGAAATGTAAAATTTACCTCATTAATAAAATCATTAAAACGAACGGCAAAGGGCCTAGTTGCCCTTCTCCGCCTGTTAAATAAGTCTAAAAACCGTTGGTTAAAAACTATGTTAAAACAAGGGTGGTGTTTCTCTGATAAAATTGTACAGGCATAGTTTCCCATTAAAATCATCCTGCGGGTTTCCAACGGAGGCTCCCTTGCGTCTGCAAGTAAGCTTGGGACTGGGCTTGTTCTAAATGCCCCGGTGGCCAACCGTATCCCAGCATTGTGGACACATGTGAGTGGTCTCAAGTAAGACTCTCGTCCTGAGGAATTCACTATGGAACCATAGTCCAGTTTGGATCGCACCAAGCCTCTGTACAATAAAAGCATGGTGGTGCGGTCTGCTCCCCAAGTGGAGTGAGTTAAAAACTTTAAAACGTTGAGGGTTTGGCGACACCTCTCACGTAACACGCGGATATGCTCCCGCCAGTTCAGGTTTTGGTCCAGGATCATGCCGAGAAAGCGGACGGACTCCACAAATGGAAGAATCCTACCCAACAGGGTTAGGGTCGGGGTAAAGTGGTAACCGCTAAGACGGTGAAAGTGCACGCATTTCGTTTTCTCCACGGAGAACCGAAATCCGTTCTTTCGCGACCACTCTCCCAGTTTGTTTAGAGTCACCTGGGCTTGCCTGGAAGCGTTTTGCAGTCGTGTCGACCGGCAAAATATGGCTAGGTCGTCCACATAGAGCGATGCCATCACCGGGGCATTGATGCATCCCACAACGTCGTTGATGGCGATGGCAAATAACGTCACGCTCAGTACTGAACCCTGGGGTACCCCGTTCTCCTGTGTAAAAGATCGGGATAAGTGCTTCCCAGTCCTTACTTTAAAAAGGCGGTTGGTTAAAAAATTTCAGATAAATAGGGCCATGTTGCCTCTAAATCCCCACTTGTGGAGCGTGTTGAGGATTCTCCATCGCCACACACTATCATAGGCCTTCTCCAGGTCGAAGAAGACTGCTATGACGTGTTGACGTTGGAGAAAGGCTTCCTGGATGAAGTTCTCAGTCTAAACCAGATGGTCTGTCGTGGACCTGCCACGCCGAAAGCCGCACTGAGCGTCAGAGAGCAGGTGTCGACTCTCCAAGCACCACATGAGACGTCGGTTTACCATCCGTTCCATCACCTTGCACAGGCAGCTGGTGAGAGATATGAGACGGTAGTTGTTCGGGTCATTTTTGTCCTTGCCCTGTTTTGGGATTGGTAGTAGTAGTTTTGGGTTTTAGGGTGCGTCGACAGCTAAGGTCATTTTGCACCACTCATTAAATATAAAACTAAAATTCCTTTTTACTTAGGAATAATAAATAAATAAATACGGTTAAATATAAATAAATAAATAATTGTTAAAATCAAAAGCATTAAAATTATGAGCTCCAAAGCTAAAGCTGCCCCATTAAACCGGTTGACCTTAAAAAACTTAGGACTCGGTTAATAGACCCAGAGTCATCCCCTAAAATATTTTTTAAGTCTCCCCTTATCTTCAACATGTCTCTGGCCCTTTGGTATCTTGTACATTCCGTCAGGATATGTTTTATCGTAAGGGGTTGGAAACACTCATTGCAGCGGGGCTGTTCTTTTACCTCCGCAAAGAGGTACGAATGAGTGAGGGCAGAGTGTCCTATTCTCAGGCGCGTAATCATGACCTCTTCCCTCCGAATGTTCCGGATGGAAGAGGACCATGGTGAAACGACCGGTTTTATTGCCCTGAGTTTATTATTTTGCAGAGACTGCCAAGTCTCCTTCCACTGATGCAGGACCGAGTTCCGCAAGGCGGCCTTCACGTCCTCCATTGGGACCAAGGTGGAGTCGGTCTCGGGTTGTCGAAGGGCATCCTTCGCTGCCTGGTCAGCTTTTTCGTTGCCTCTTATGCCGACGTGACCAGGAGTCCATATAAAGGAGACCCTGTTCCCCTTTCTCTGAAGGGACAACAGGGTATAATGGATCTCCTGGACTATCGGGTGCACAGGTGCAAAGACCGATAAAGATTTTAGGGCGCTCAACGAGTCGGTGCAGATGAGGAAAGAGCCATTGCTTTCTTTTATTTCTCCTAGGGCCGCCCTTATGGCTGAAAGCTCGGCTGTAAAAATGCTGCAAGAAGTGTGCAGTTTTTTCCTCACGACTCCATGGTAGTGGGACACGACTGCATAGGCACACGCAGATTCTGACTTTGACCCGTCGGTGTAGACTGGGACAAAGTCAGAAAGTGAGCTGAGGACGGCACTGAAGAGCTGCTGGTATTCGGAATCGGTCGTTTTGGCTTTGCGGCGTGCACTGGCAATGAGTTTAATATCCGGCATTGGTGTTAACCAAGGCGGATACTTAGCATAGGAGACGGGGCATATTTGAGGAAATGTAAAATTTACCTCATTAATAAAATCATTAAAACGAACGGCAAAGGGTCTAGTTGCCCTTCTCCGCCTGTTAAATAAGTCTAAAAACCGTTGGTTAAAAACTATGTTAAAACAAGGGTGGATTGTCTCTGATAAAATTTTACAGGCATAGTTGCCCATTAAAATCATCCTGCGGGTTTCCAACGGAGGCTCCCCTGCGTCTGCAAGTAGGCTTGGGACTGGGCTTGTTCTAAATGCCCCGGTGGCCAACCGTATCCCAGCATTGTGGACACATGTGAGTGGTCTCAAGTAAGACTCTCGTCCTGAGGAATAAACTATGGTACCATAGTCCAATTTGGATCGCACCAAGCCTCTGTACAATAAAAGCATGGTGGTGCGGTCTGCTCCCCAAGTGGAGTGAGTTAAAAACTTTAAAACGTTGAGGGTTTGGCGACACCTCTCGCGTAACACGCGGATATGCTCCCGCCAGTTCAGCTTTTGGTCCAGGATCATGCCGAGAAAGCGGACGGACTCCACAAATGGAAGAATCCTACCCAACAGGGTTAGGGTCGGGGTAACGTGGTAACCGCGAAGACGGTGAAAGTGCACGCATTTCGTTTTCTCCATGGAGAAACGAAATCCGTTCTTTCGCGACCACTCTCCCAGTTTGTTTAGAGTCACCTGGGCTTGCCTGGAAGCGTTTGGCAGTCGTGTCGACCGGCAAAATATGGCTAGGTCGTCCACATAGAGCGATGCCATCACCGGGGCATTGATGCATTCCACCACGTCGTTGATGGCGATGGCAAATAACGTCACGCTCAGTACTGAACCCTGGGGTACCCCGTTCTCCTGTGTAAAAGATCGGGATAAGTGCTTCCCAGTCCTTACTTTAAAAAGGCGGTTAGTTAAAAAATTTCTGATAAATAGGGCCATGTTGCCTCTAAATCCCCACTTGTGGAGCGTGTTGAGGATTCTCCATCGCCACACACTATCATAGGCCTTCTCCAGGTCGAAGAAGACTGCTATGACGTGTTGACGGTGGAGAAAGGCTTCCTGGATGAAGTTCTCAGTGCGCACCAGATGGTCTGTCGTGGACCTGCCACGCCGAAAGCCGCACTGAGCGTCGGGGAGCAGGTGTCGACTCTCCAAGCACCACATGAGACGTCGGTTTACCATCCGTTCCATCACCTTGCACAGGCAGCTGGTGAGAGATATGGGACGGTAGTTGTTCGGGTCATTTTGGTCCTTGCCCTGTTTTGGGATTGGTATCACGATGGACTCTCGCCAGGCATTTGGAAAACTGCCCTCGTTCCAAAGTTGGTTGAGGGTATTTAGGACCTCCCCAATCGCAGTTTCCGGAATGTTCCGGAGAAATGCGTTGTGGATTTCGTCCGCCCCTGGCGAGGTGTAATGGGAGTCTTCGATGGCGGATTTAAGCTCCCAGGACGTGAAAGGCTCATTGTAATATTCCCGTGTAGGACCTGCACCAAATTTGAGAGGGACTCTCTCGCATCGCCTCTTCCTGTACACAAAGTCCGCGGTATAGCCCTCGTCACTGCTATTGGCCGCGAACTGACTGGCAAATATGTTGCTTATTTCGGCAGGTGAATTAACCACCCGGCCAGCAACAAGCAATGGCGAGATGACAAATGAGCCCTTTGACCCGGAGATTTTCTTCACTTTGTCCCATACCTGACCAAGTGGCGTGCGATGGTTGATGGTAGAGACGTATTCTATCCAGGAAGCCCTCTTGGCCTCCTTCACGGCCCTTCGAGCTCGCGCTCTCAGGCGGCGGTACGATGCCAGATTAGTTGCCGTGGGATATTTTCTAAAAATATTCAAGGCTTTTTTCCTCGCCCGAATCGCCCGGTCGCATTCCCCGTTCCACCAAGGGACAGGAGCTCGATTAATGTTCCCGGACGTACGAGGGATACTTTTCGTAGCTGCCGCCAACAGCGTTGAACTTAGTTTATCGACGTTGTGCAACGCGTCGAAACTTGCGTCGTGTTTATATGTAAACGTACGCTTGAAAAGTGGCCAGTCCGCACGGTTAATACGCCACTTTTCCGGAGGTTTTGAAATGGTGGGCGAAGAGTCTTCTTTAACGAGTAGAAGAGGAAAATGGTCACTCCCACAGAGATCGTTGTGGGTGGACATTTTCAGCTTTGGGGCTAGACTTCTCGAGCATAGACAAAGATCTATTGCTGAGAATTCCCCATTAAAGCTGTTAAAGCGGGTTTTTTCGCCGCTATTTAATAAAAACAGGTTAAAATCCTCAATAAAGTTGGATAAAATTCGACCTCTCCTATTGCTTTGGGTTTCTGGCCCTCCCCAGAGAGGATCATGGGCATTAAAATCTCCCATCAAAATGAACGGCTGAGGAAGCTGGTGGACAAGGGCTTCAAGGTTCAGGCGGGTCACCGGTGCACCCTCTGGCAGATACACGTTGCATAACGTCATCCTCTCAGGGGTGTGCACCGTGACAGCGACGGCCTGGAATGGAGAGTTCAGTTGGACTCGCGAGGTGTAAAGGGCCTCACGGGCCGCAACTGCTACTCCCCCTTGGGCTCGTTGGCCACTTAGGTCATCCGTTCTAAAAACAGTGAACCCCTTCAAAATACCCTTATCTTCAGCCTTAAAATGGGTCTCTTGGAGACAAATACAAGAGGGTTTAAAATCTTGGATTAAAATGGCCAGCTCCTCCTTATGCCGATAAAAGCCATTGCAGTTCCACTGCAGAATGGAACACATTTAAAGTGTTCAGTTAAAATAAATAAATAAATATATAAATAAATAAGATGACTAAAAAGGGAGATGACCAACTCTATTGAGGTTATCGCTTGAAGCGATGTTTCCTCTTCCACTCGTTTGCGAAGACCTCAGTATCGGAGATACTCTGGTCCTCTTCCATTACCTCCGGCTTCTTTGGCTTCACTGGAGGCGGCGGGGAAGGTGTATTCTCACGCCCTTTTGGCGTGTTCCCCTTGGTGGTTTTCTGTGGGCTCTTCTTTGAAGGGCCCACAGGAGTAGGTGGCTCCTTGTCCACCTTACTCTTCCCATCCTTCACCCTTTTGGGTTTAGGCACTTGCGTGTTGTCAATTGGGGATTCTTTCGGGATCTCTGTCTGCGTGGCGATGGTACACTTTACACATGGCGTGGTTGCAACGGAAGCAAAGGACCGGGAGAAAGTTGGGGCGATTAGCGCCCTGTATTTTCTCCTCGCTTCCGCATATGGAATTTTTTCCAGTGTTTTTATCTCCATGACTTTCCTCTCTTCTTTCATCTTCGGGCAATCACGAGAGTACACTGGGTGTGTACCCTCGCAATTGACACAAAGAGTTTCCGAAGAGCACTCTTTATCCTCGTGCGCGTCTTTGCCAAAGCGCGGGCAGGTGGCCTTGCCCTCGCAGCGCGACGCGACATGGCCGAACCGTTGGCTTTTGAAACAACGCACGGGATTTGGGATGAATGGCCTCACTGGTACCGATTCATAGCCCACAAACACCTTGTCGGGTAGTCTATCACGCGCAAACGTCAAGATCACGGAGGTGCTGTTTACGTTTTCTCCGTTGCCCCTTGTGGTGAGTCGACGACAATCAGTCACTCCCTGAGAGAACATTTCTCTCTTGATTTCTTCGATGTCCACGTATAGGAGGTCGTAGTGACTGATGACTCCCCGACAGGTGTTAAGAGTGCGGTGCACCTCCACCTTAATCGGAATGTCATGGAGCATTCCCATAGCAAGCAGTTTTTCGCTTTGTGTATCGTTCAGGGTCTCTATAAGTAGTGTACCATCCCGGAGCTTCTTCACGCTCTTTGGGTCCCCAGGCACAATCTGTGACAAAACTCTGCGAATTAAGAATGGAGAAACCTTTTTCAAGGTTTCACCTTCCTTAATGCACGACATAATTAAATAGCGCTTACATGCGCCAATACACTTCTCTCCCCCGCCGGTGTCCGGACGGTATCTTTTTAGTGGTGGAAAGGGTTTTTCCTCCATAATAATAAATGATTCGTCCCTCGGCCTCCCCACCCGCCACGGAGCCACACATTTGGGACGCCACTCCGCCAAACCGGAGCGGTCGCCAGGGCTAACTCGAGGGATATAGCGCTTCTGGAGTGGTTGTCTGTTTCGGGGTGGATCTTCGGTGCAAGGGCCCACCAAAACCCTTACATCTCCGACCTCCCTACGCAGACCCCCACAACCTTGGCACTCGCCACCGGAGCAAAAACGCGACGGAAGCCGATTGACCGGGAGTGGCTAGCTCCCGGCCTCCCGTTTACGCGAAATCCGGGGCCGAAGAGGGATATCGCTCTCCGGTCCATGCAGGGCATCCGAAACCCTGCTGGGAACCAGAGAGATCACCCTCCAGGATCCCCTTCTCTCCCTTACGGGTCTCCAGGCACGGCAAACACCTGGGCGGATCGCAGGCCAGATGGTATGGCCGCTCACAGACAGTGGATCCACAGCACTGTCCGGACGCATCCCTTGCTGGCTTGGGGTTTGTTTTCGGAGTTTTCTCCCCGCCCTTTTAGTCGCCTCTTACGACAAGCAGGGATACTGCGGGAGTATTCTCTATCCCCCTACCCGCGGGGGGAGATTGGAATTCAAAACATACGGAATGGGGGTGCCGGTCCGCGAATACTAATGGCCGGCGTTTGCATAATATTGTTAATTCCATCATGGTAGACGTCGAAGTGCCACTAGCGGCGACGCACATTGACAACCGTGGCGGTGAAGAATCCTGGATTTCTGCCTAACGAAAAATCTGCCTTGTATAACGACTGTACTTTCCGATCTCTCCAGTGATCATTACCCGATTAAAACCGACATTGCGACTGTTCCTTATGAGCAGCTTCCTTCCCTTCCTTCCAAGACGAACTGGAAACAGTTCGCCTCCATAGCAGAAGACGCCTTTTCCTCAATCACAATCCCACACTCCTCAGCCCGGCAGGACATTGACGGTCATGTCTTGGCCATAAACGAGGCAATGCGGGACGCGCATGCACTTGCATCGCTCCCGTACCCTCATCCCCCTCCTCCTTCAAACGCCCTACCCGACGACATCCTGCTACTCATAAAACAGCGCAACAAGGCCCGCAGACAATGGGCGCGAACCAGGGATGGCGCCTATAAACGGCGTTATAACTTTTTCGCGTCCTGCGTCAAACGCGAGATCAGAAATCGGTTTAATGACCAATGGAGAGACAAACTCGACAACCTTTCCTTCGACGACGGATCCCTTTGGAGGGTTGCTAAGCAACTGACCAAAAAAGGCCGTCCAGACCAGCCCATCAGGCATAACGACAACCTGTACTTCGACGCCAATGACAAAGTAGAAATCCTAGCCAACGCGTTCCGGGAAACCATGACTCTTAAAACTGACTGGCCAAGGACGCAGGAGGACGAAGAGGCCGAGGCTGCTGTAAGTAGCTTAGGTCTCCTTCCGACTCCTCCGTTCCAACCGGTCACTGAGACGGAGCTTAGAATGACTTTAAAGTACTTAAACCCGAAAAAAGCCCCGGGTATTGACGACATTTCAAACAGGCAATTAAAGAACGCGCCACTGCCGGCCGTTCGTCACCTACTGGGTTTATTTAATAACTGTCTTTCCTCTTGCTACTTTCCAGATTCATGGAAAATAGCAAAAGTGCGCCTGCTTCCCAAGCCAGGCAAAGACCCGACAATTCCTTTAAATCGTAGACCTATTTCCTTACTTTCATCTATCTCTAAGCTGTTTGAATCAATTTTAAAAGCCCGTCTAGACCTCTTCCTACGGACCAATGACGTAATTAGGCCAGAACAAATGGGATTCCGGGAAGGACATTCTACTTCCCTTCAAATACTCAAACTGGCGGAGTATATCAGCCACGGCATGCAGAACAACCAACACATTGCGGTGTTGTTCTTGGATGTGGCCAAGGCATTCGATCAAGTCTGGCAGGATGGATTGCTTCTGAAATTAATTAAAATTGGGGTGCCATTAAATCTCATCAAGATGTTTCAAAGTTTTCTCGCTTCACGAGTCATACATGTCGCCGAAAACGGAGCTCTGTCAGCTGGGAAACAGATAAACTGTGGCGTCCCGCAGGGCGCCATATTATCTCCTACTCTCTTCAACTGCTATGTCAACGATCTTCCTTCTTCTCCACAAACTCAAACTTTCATGTTCGCCGACGATACTGCTATCGCGGCAAGATCTTGGAGCGGCACGTGTGCCTTCCGAAAGATACAAAACCACCTCTCTTTACTTGAAAAGTGAACCGTCGACTCGAAAGTCACAATTAATGCTGAGAAAAGTGTTGTTGTCGAATTTCGGAGGAAACGAAGCCATTTCCCAAAAAAACCTCTAACCTTTCAATCCGTGCGTATTCCGACGAAATCCTCACACAAATTCTTAGGGATACATTTCGATTACAGACTGACATGGGCCACGCACGTACAGCATGCTTTACAAATAGCAAGGGGCACAAGATCACTCCTATCCCCACTCTTGTGCACCAAATCGCGCCTCACGCACCGGGAAAAAATTAGACTTTACATTTCGTATGTTCGTCCCAGGATGCTGTACGGTTGCGAAATTTTCGGGAACGCGACAAAAACAGACAGAAAACGCTTAGAAACATTCCAGAATAAAACACTTCGCTACCTCACAAACCAGAGTAAACTCGTCCGGATACAGGAGATAAGAAACGCACACAAAATACCTAAAGTACACGACTTCATTCAAGTGCAAGCTGAACGACTCGAGAGGTCCCTTCCACAAAACACGCATACAAAAAACATGTGGGATTACTCCCTACATAGAAAACGCCGTCCGAGCTACAGACTGCCAAAAGAAATTCTATTTCGGTAACATTACCGAATTCTTTCCTGACTTTCTTTCTTGTATATGATTCAAAAAAAATTTCAAGTGTATTTGAACAAGGGTTTCTGTTTTATTTTCAAGGCATTGTGAAACTGCCATTTTGTTTTCCCTGTATGATAAAAAAAGGACAAAAAGAAAAAAAATAAATATATACACATATATATAAACAATGAAAAAAAATTAAATTACTAAAAAAAAGAACTGAAAAAAAAGAATTAAAAAAACCGAAACAAAAGAGAAAAAAATATATATCTATATATAGACGATAATTAGACCAGAATCAAAAGTTAATTTTAAGTTTTTTAGATTAATAAATGTTTTTCCGTCCTGTTGACGAGTTTTTGGGCAAAATGTCTCGGCCCTTAAAATTAAGGTAATTATAGTTCTTCCTTTAAGTTAAGGCCAATTGCCAACCCACTAGAGGTCTTTCTTTCAATTTCTCCTTCACTAACACTGGAAAGGTACACGTTCGACATTTACACATTCGTTCGCCACTGCTTTCCTTGTGCAAATTGCACACACTGCCGCCGAAGGGGTGGACGTTGTCACACCGAAGCAGCGTTTCAACTGGGGGCAATTGCCCTGACAATAGGGGATCTGATCTGATATGCCATCGCTCACTCTCTGCTGCCTACTCTCGTAGAGGTAACATCGTTCCGTGCTGGAGCTCTAACGCCTGTCCACGAGCCCGCTGCCATCGACGCTGTAAAAACTTCTGGCGATTGCCCGCCCGAACTGCCATCGAGTATGCACGCCTGCGTCAACTCAGCCATAGCCATAGGTACACTTACACACACATAGGCGACTTGAGTCCTTCTCAGCCGTAGCTCCGGTGGGGGGAGGCTAACTAGTCCCTCCTTCTCACCCTCCGGAGGCGCTCGTGCTGTGTCCCCTGTTGGTTGTCTCGTCCGGTTACCTTTGGAAGGGAGTTTACTCCCATTGCACTCCACTGGGACCCGGGCGGGTCCACTTCTTAGGGCTAGGGCGGGAAGGCGCCTTGGCACGGACCTGAAGTGCCCGCTCTGCGGATCGGCAGGGGTGTCTTAGGCGTCGCCCTACTTTCCCCTCCCCTCCATTAGGTCGGCTCAAGTCGCCTCACTCACTCACCACTACCAACACAAACACACTGACACTCACTCCCCACCTTGCTACATAGTGCTTACTTGTATTTATTTTCCTTTTTCTTAAACCCCCCAACCCCTTCAAGTAGGCCTCGTTCGGTAGAAAGTTATGTTGGTTCTCCCTTCCCCCCATTTTGAATTCAAATTTTTTGTCAGTTTTGCTCTAAGTCCCACCGTTCAGGAGATAGAGGCCCTACCTCCTTTAAGACGTTGTCGGTGGCGCCATCTGTTGAGTCAAGCCACGAACCACGCAGTTAAACCAGTTTTTCCATTTTCCCAAGACGTTCTTCAAACGCAACCCACCCCCTCCACTAGGGTCCACTAGGATTCGGTAGTGGGGGTCGGTTTGATCCACCTTCCCCCCAATTTGTATCCAAATCTTTTCTCAAAATATAGCTATCCTCTACCGTTCCTGAGATACAGCCCTTTTCCTTAAAAGACGTGGGTGGCGACACAAGTGTCAGCCACCGGAACTACTCTCAAAACCCGCGCGTTGAAGTCTCCAGCGCGATCAACAGGTGGATGCGCCCGTTGAAATCTCCTGTCTATATAGCATATTATGTTACAAAATCTCCTTTTAAACAATTTCTAAATTTTACCTTGGGCCCTCGCGGGCCGGGATCCACCAAAATGGATCCCCAAGCTACTACTCCGACTGCCACTGACCACGATTGTCAACTTAAGCTACACCCTGACACTCCTTCGTCGTCAAACCAGAACTCTGCTCTTCAAACCATTCTTAATCTGTTTCCTGCCACCTCATCAACCGCTCAGACGGTATCCATTCCCATCCCCTTCAAAGCTTTGGCCGACCCCCGTTTAAAATCCATCCTTTCCACATATGGAGTGCAATTCCCTGCCTCCATACCTTCCGCCTCAACCATACAAAGCTCATCAAAGCGCACTGCCCCCGCCGATACAGAATACACCACTGTGGTTTCCAAGCGAAAGGCAAAACCCTCCTTCAATGACGAAGTACGCCTCACTCCAACTGCAAATCGTTTCACTCCCCTGTCCACGCCCGAAACCGAGACGGAAGCTGACAAAACCCCGGACCTGATGGAGTAGGAACCCTCCGAACCTCAGTCGCGGCCCAAACTTCCCCCTATATTCCTTAAAGATATCCACAACTGGCAGGAGAAATACAACTCCCTTCGTTCGGCATGTGTCCTCCCTCCAGTGGCCACCTTAGTCCGTAACGAAATTAGAATAAACTGCCAAACGGTTTCTGATTTCCGTGCTGCCACCTCCCTCCTAAGATCTAAGGGTTGGGAGCATTACACTTACCTGCTTAAGTGTGATAAAAAACGCCACTTCGTTCTCCGGGGCCTCCCATCAAACACCCCAGTGGCAAGCGTTGAAGAAGCTCTAGCGGATATCGGCTTTCCTACCGACCAAGTCGTCCAGCTTAAGACTACACGTCCTTCTCCCATCGAACAGGCAGAGAGGAATGTGATCCGCTCAGCAAACCCTACTGCTGAACTTCCTCCTATTCTCCCAAAAGAACTGCCACTGTTTCAAGTTCGTCTGCAAGATCCTTCTAGGCACGAAGATTTTATGCAAACGACCTCTCTTCTACACCTGCGTACGAGCGTCGAACCCTACTGGCAACCTGTAGGCCCCCCAGTGCATGTCATGCCAGCGCTACGGGCACACACATAAAACATGTGGTCTTAACCCCCGCTGCGTAAAGTGTGCTGGCAACCATCATTATCGTGACTGCAAAAAACCAAGAGACGAGCCTGCAAAATGTGTCAACTGTGGTGGCGCACATACAGCAAACTACAGGGTATCGGCCTGTATCGTCCATAGGGAGCTTATGCTGAAAATACGCGCCAAAAGAGAGGGCTAAGACACTGGCAACAGGGCGACTGCACCCACAGCTCCAACCATCTCCAAGGCTGCTTTCCCTCCCATAGAAAACGCTTGGGAATCCCGTTCAAACCCCCTTACTGGTATCTCCCAACCTCAGGCCGTCGCCAACCCTCTCTCTACCTTAAATCCCCTCCCCACCCAACCGAACCCTAATCTTGATTCCACCCTTTCTGCAGAATCCCTATCCCAATCAAGCTTGAAGTCCTCCGTACTCTCTATTATTGCAAAAATCCTAACGGTAGAAGACAATGCCTCCCTAATGTCAGTCCTAAAAACGGATCTAATCCCATGCCTTCTCAAACTCTTGAATGGCCTGTAAACCCGTCTCCTCTCCTCACCACCTAAGCTTCCTCCAGTGGAACTGTAAGAGTAACAGGTCAAAATCACTCGAGTTACAGGTTCTCACGCCCGTCTACTCCCCGGATGTTATACTACTTCAAGAAACAAAGCTGACTGCTAACCAAACTTTCTATATCCATAACTACAAAGTCTTCCGTAGAGACAGGCATGATTCCTAGGCTGGAGGTGGAGTAGCAATCCTCATCAAGAAAAACAAAGCGGAGGCCCGCGAGCAGCTCATTTCGTTCATTGACCATGAGAGCGGCTAGGGTGGCTCTTGCAGCTGCCATTGATGATTCATTGGACATCTCGGTCATCTTGGGATTAGAATCAACCTTGATTACACTCGAAGGGAAGCTTGCATCCTCTGCAGCAGGGATATACTGCAGAATGGCTCGGCAGTGGAGGGCTTGCGTTCTGAGATTAATACTCGAATCAAGAGAACCTCGGGGATGGTTTAAGGGGCCTTCTGAATTTTTCTGAATTGCGTTCGTTACATTTTGCGCTGAGGTATTTTTGATTGACCGGGAAGGATGGGAACACTCACCGGAGCCGGAGAGGCGCCAAGTTCCATGGGTTCCGATGGTAAGGAAGCCGAGTGGCAAGCCGCAGGGATGGACTGCGTGAGGGGCATGTTCTTTGGATGATCAGAAGTGGTTTGGTTGTGATGCAAAAGAGGTGAAAAAGGCCGCGAGCGCCTCGCCGTCCGTTATCAGCGGGACGGTGTCCATGACCGGAGATGCAAATTCACTGTGATTAATATTTGCTGAAACTTTTGCTAAGGCAACGGGCGTAGATGTAACGCATTGATTACCACGCAAAGCAAGATTAATGGAAATGTCATTTGAACCGCGTGGATGTCGAAGCGGTCCAGCTGCACAGAATTGTCATCATGGACATCTACAGTGGCTGTTGCTCCATGGAGGCCGCCATCTAAGTTTCTTTGTAATTTGTCGTGGTCGAGTGTCAGGCCGGAGAACTGAATGAGGGTATTAAAGCAGGAGACTTTCTTGTTTGGAGGAAACCCACTGACACTGACATTAGATTCTGCTGCCTACTCTCGAAAAGGAAACATCGTTCTACTGCTTGAGCTCTACAGCCGATCCTTGAGGCCACTGCCATCCATGCTGCCAACCTTCTGGTGATTGCCCATCTGACTCGCCATCAAGTCTGCATGCAGCTGAAAAACTTCAGTTATAGGTAAACACACTTATACACAGACACACACTTACTCTGGTGACTTGAGTCCCTCTCAGCCATAGCTTGGGTAAGGGAGGCTAACCAGTCCCTCCTTCTCACCCTCTAAAGGCGCTCAAGCTGTCCCTTAAAGGTCTTGTCCGGTTACCTTTGGAAGGGAGTTTTCTCCCCTTGCACTCCACTGGGACCTGGGCGGGTCCACTTCTCAAGGCTTTAGGGTGGGACGGTGCCTCGACACGGACCTGCTGTGCCCGCTTTGCGGATCGGCAGGGGTGTCATTGGCCTCCCCCAACTTCCATCTCCCCTCCATTAGGTCGGCTCAAGTTGCCATACACACCACATCCAACGCAAACACACTTAAACTCACTCCTCACATTGCAACATAGTGTCACATTACACTATATTTTCCTTTTCTTAAAATCCTCCCCACTTCTTCCATGAATGTCTTATTGGGTAGAAAGCTTTGTTGGTTCCCCCTTCCCCCATTTTGAATCCAAATATTTAATCAGATTTAACCTAAGTCTTACTGTTTTGGAGATAGAGGCTTTACCCACTTGAAGACACTGTCAGTGGCATCATCTGTTAGGTTCCATTATGAACCACGTAGTGAAACCGCTTTATATATTTTATTTTAGACGTTTTTCATACAGGACCTACCACCTCCCTCAGGGTGCCATACGGTATTATGGATGTTTGATTCTCCCTACCCCCCAATTTGTATTCAAATCTTTCATCAGAATTAAGCTATTTCTCACCATGCCCAAGATATAGCCCTCCTTTCCTTAAGATGCTGTCAGTGTCAGCCACCAAAATTGTCTCCAAAGCATATTGTTTTTTGAAACTATCTTTCAAATCTCACTTTCTTGGGATTTAATAATCTCAAATTGTAGCAAGGGCAGCTGATACCCCCTACCTTCCATTTTGAACTCAATTTTTTGGTCCAAATTGAGCTACAAGAAATAGTTAAGGAGATACAGTGACTTTCCTTTCAAGACATTGATGGTGGCAACACCTATCTACTCTTTTCTGCCCCGAACATTGAAGTCTCCATTACTATTAACAGGTGAGTGCGCTTGTTGAAATCTCCCGTCTATAAATCGTATTACATGTTACTGAATCTCCTTTTTAACAAATTCTAAGCTTTACCTCAGGCCCACTCTGGCCGGGAACCCCTGAAATGGATCCCCAAGCTACCAAATCAACTTTCACTGACCATGAAGGTCAAATTAAGCTTCGCCCTGATACTCCGTCATCTAACCAGAACTCTGCTCCTCAAACCATCCTAAATCTTTTTTCCTGCCACCTCACCAACCGTTCAGACAGTATCCATTCTCATCCACTCCAAAGCTTTGGCTGACCCCCGTTTGAAATCTATCCTTTCCACGTATCGCGTGCAATTCCCAGCTTCCAGACCTTCCGCCTAAACCGTACTGAACTCATCAAAGCGCACTGCTCCCGCCGAAGCAGAATACACCACTGTGGTGTCCAAGCAAAAGGCAAAACCCTCTTTCAACGATGAAGTAGGCCTCACCCCAACTGCAAATCAATTCACTCTCCATGCGAAAAATTGAGGCGGAGGCTGATAACACCCCGGACCTGACAGAGGAAGAACCCTCTGAACCTCAGCCGCGGCCTAAACTTCCCCCGATATACCTAAAAGATACCTGCAATTGGCAGGATAAATACAACTCCCTGCGTTCGGTTGTGTCCTACCTCAAGTGGCCACCTCAGTGCACAAGATGAAAAAAAATTGCAAAATAGTTTCTGACTGCCAAGCCGCCGACTCCCTTCTCAGAACCAAGGGTTTGGAGCATTACACTCACCAGCTCAAGTGTGACAAAAAACGCCACTTCGTTCTCCGGGGCCTCCCGTCTAACACTCCAGTGGCAAGCATCAAAGAAGTCCTAGCAGACATCGGCTTTCCAGCGGACCAAGTTGCCCAGCTAAAGACAATCCGCCCTTCTCCCATTAAACAGGCGGAGAGGAATGTGATCTGTTCTGTAAACCCTGAAGCTGAACTCCCGACTATTCCTCCAAAAGAACTGCCATTGTTCGAAATCGGTCTCCAAGATCCTTCTAGATACAAGGACTTTCTGCAAACCTCTTTTCTCCACCTGCGCATGAGCGTCAAACCTTAACGGCAACCTGTAGGCCCCCCCTTGTGCATGTCATGCCAGTGCTACGGGCACAGACATAAAACATGTGGCCTAAACCCCTGCTGTATCAAGTGTGCTGGAAACCATCATTACCGGGACAGCTTAAAACCCAGAGATGAGCCTGCAAAGTGCATCAACTATGGTGGCGCACACACATCAAACTACAGGGGCTGTGTTGTCCACAGGGAGCTAATGCTCAAAATCCGCGCAAAAAGAGAGGCCTTAGACACTGGCATCAGGACGACTGCACCTACAGCTCCAACCATCTCCAAGGCTGCTTTTCCTCCCCTAGAAAATGCTTGGGAATCCCGTTCAAACCCCCTTACTGGTATCTCCCACCCTCAGGCTGATACCAACCCTCTCTCTACCTTAAATCCCCTCCCCACCCAACCGAACCCTAATCCTGGTCCCAGCCTTTCTCCAGAATCCTCATCCCAATCAAACTTGAAGTCCTCTCTACTCACCATTGTAGCAAAGATCCTAATGGTAGATAATAATGCCTCCCTAATATCAGTCCTAAAAACAGATTTAATCCTGTGCCTTCTCAAACTCCTAAATGGTCTGTAAACCCATCTCCTCTCCTCACCACCTAAGCTTCCTCCAGTGGAACTGCAACAGTATTAGAACAAAATCGCTCAAGTTACAGCACCTCACGGTCATCTACTCCCCGGATATAATACTGCTTCAGGAAACAAAGCTGACAACTAATCAAACATTTTATATCCCTAACTACAATGTCTTCCGTAGAGACAGGCCTGAATCCAAGGGTGGAAGAGTAGAAATCCTCATAAAGAAAATTATTCCATGCTGCCAATTATGCCCACCTGTTGCTAACAAACTTGAACTTGTCGGTATCACCCTTAAGACTAGGGAAGGAAATTTAAATATCTGGTCAGCTTACTTCCCGCCAAACACCAGCAAATATCCCCAGGAAGAACTGGATGCAATCAAACGCATCCTCACTCCAAGGACATTACTAGGTGGCGACCTCAATGCTAAGCACATGGCCTGGGGTTGCAAATGCAACTCTAGTCGCGGCACCTCTTTGCGCCGTCTCCAAATCTCGGCAAATTTTGCCATACTGACTCCTCCATCCCCAACGCATTTCACCCCTAACCCCGTAGACTCTGACATCCTTGACCTAGTCCTTACCTCCCTTCCTTCCAATTTTCACCTTAAAAATGTAAACAATGCTGCCTCCGATCACTGTCCATTAACCTACACTGTTTCCCTGTATCCGACGATCCCCAACTTACAAACCACAAAAGTCAACTGGAAACGGTTTCACTGGACCTGCTGCATTACGCCTCTGGAACGCCTAAACCTCAAAAATAAAGAAGAAACACTCAGCCATCAAACAGTTTACCTTGACCCTTACGTCGATAGCTAATTCCTCCCAACTCCGCCAAGATCCGGCAACTCTCACTGGTCAAACTCTGCCGGCTGAGATATTAAACCTCATGCGGAGGAGAAACCAAGGAAGACAGCTATGGCTACAAACCCACCACCCCATTGATGGCCGCAGATACAGGGCCCTTCGCAACCTCGTCACCTCCTCCCTCAGAAAGGAGAAGCAATCCCTCTGGGATAAAAAGATTAGCTCCCTGTCCCATGAGGATAACTCGGTATGGCCACTCGCCCGCTCACTCCGAAAAAGATCCACGCCTCCAGCTCCTCTCTTCCATAACGGGTTATTATCCTACTCTGACCAGGAAAAGTGTGAAATCTTCGCTGACATTTTGGAATCGGTCTTTTGCAACCCAAATCATCCCATCTTGACTCCCCCGCAAACCAAACCTTTGACTCTATCGCATTAACTCCCCCTCCTGCTATCCCAGCGGCTACACAGACCGACCTAAAGGCCATTATTAATAACTGCAAAGCCAAATCTGCTCCCGGCCCTGACCGCATCTCATACAACCACCTTGAAAACCTCCCCATACACTTCATTGAACACCTTCTGTCCATCCTGAACTCATGCCTCTCCCTCTGCTATTTCCCCGCCACCTGGAAGTGTGCAAAAGTCATACTTATACCCAAACCCGGTAAAGATCCTAAAGACCCTGGTAATCACAGACTCATCAGCCTCCTCCCCTGCATGGGAAAGGTCCTGGAGCGCATCATCCACTACCGCCTTGAAGAGGAATTCACTGCACTTAAGATCCTACGGCCGGAACAAACGGGCTTCAGAAGAAAAACAGCCACTACCCACCAAATCCTCCGACTTGTTGAGCAAATCACGTTCGGATTCAATATTAAAAAACACACTCAGGTCGCCTTCCTAGACATCAAACGGGCCTTTGACCGCGTCTGGAAAGAAGGATTCGTGTACAAACTCTCCCAGACTGATATCTCCTTCTCACTTGTAAAAATCATAGCATCATTCCTCTCAAACAGAACCTTCTTTGTCTCCATAAACTCCCACAACTCTAACCCGAGAAAAATCCTTGCTGGCGTCCCTCAGGGTGCTGTCTTATCCCCAACCCTTTTCAACCTCTATATAAATGATCTCCCCTCCCATCCTAAAACCCAAGTGTATCTGTACGCGGACGACACCGCAATAGCATCCCAGTCTTTCTGTCCCGACACTGCAGCAGACAACGTCCAGGAACACCTGGACTTGGTTGAAGAGTGGATGGACTCATGGAAACTCTGTGTCCATCCAGACAAATGCGAACACGTCAACTTCGCACGAAAATGGAAGAAACCCTGCTCTACGGCCTTTTTTTAAGGTACCTCCCGATCCCCACTAAAAACTCAGCCAAATTCCTAGGAGTCATACTCGACAGAAAACTTACCTGGCAGGAACATACTAAGTACATACTCAACAAGGCAAACGCGGCACGAGCTTCCCTGTTCCCCCTTCTAAATCACAACAGTCCCCTTAAACTGAGTACAAAAATTATCCTCTACAAATCAACGATTCGCCCTATCCTGACATATGGCTACCCAGCATTGGGAGCCATATCCTTAACCAACATAAATAAAATTTGCACTTTTCAAAATAAAACCATCCGTCACATAGCTAAAGCCCCCTGGTTCTTTCGCAATGATTCCCTCCACAAAGATCTGCAGCTAACACCCATCAGTACCTACCTCCAAACCGTTGCTTCCTCCAAATCACTGCCCAACACCCAAAACCCCTTATTAGAAAACCTATGGTCCTACGATAACAATCCACACTTCAAGCACAAACGCCCTAAACTAACCGGCATGCCCAACATAAATTAAGCATCCTTTCTCCGTAATCACGCCCTACAACACCCATATCATATCACCGTTTATCAGCATCAGCTGGAATTCGGGACAAGATGCGCAAGGCGCAGTACTATATCGGTTCGGTTCGATGCCATCGCTGCTCGCGGTTTGGTCACGGCAGCTTCTGCTCTGCTTCTGCTTGCTGCCCTTTCTGCTTGGGTGGTAACTCCTTACAGGGTTGCCCGAAGACAGAGGAGAAATACCCTAATTGTGGAGGAAATCACACCACCTTTTCATTGAACAGTGAAAAGTGGCGCGCCGAAAAAGATCGCAGCGAAGAAAAACCGCTGCGGAATCGTCGGGGGCGCCGCGAGGGCGGCTCAACGAACGGCATCACGAATTCCGCCGCCCCAAAGAATCAGCCGTTTCCCGCTGCTGAGATCACCTCTTCTTCCGCTTCCGCTGCGCAGTCAGCCACCCCTGGGACGACTAACCCCTGGCGGGGATGGGACGTGTCACGCGGCCCTGCTCCGCAACGCCCCATACAAAGTGCACGCGTTGGCATCACTTTCCTTCATTGTCGGAACCATCGACGTCACAGTGTGAATCCGCAGACTCCATCGTGCTTCCCGTGAAGGAACGACGTCGCATCCAAAGGACAGAATCTTCACAGCCGACGGCCCTTTTAGGGACCACGACTATTTCCGCTGCTGCCGATGCACCTGATGCTTCGGACGACCAAACGATACTCGACGTTTTAAGAACGTTGGCTATTATCTCGGCGGCCCTGCAGTCACAACTGGAGGCACTTTCCACTACGCTGTAGCATATTCCCGCTCTTTTAATCGCCCGCAATGGATAATTCTCTTCCAGGACACCGTAACATCGTCATTGCGTCCTGGAATGTGGGAGGCGCCATGGCGAGGAAAACAGCAGAGCTCCTCCCGTTCCTGGCACGTCAGCGATGCGAGGTTGCTTTGCTGCAAGAAACTCATCTTTCGTCACGAGGTAGATGGACCGTCCCAGGATACCACGTATTCCGGGACGATCGAGCACGCTGTGGTGGGGGTACGACGATCCTTTTCGCGAAACATCTTCGTACCCAGCGCTTTCGTTTACCATCCTTACAGTCGACGGAATCAATCGCCGTTTATCTGGATTGCAATGAAGGTACTCTTCGAATCGCCTTCGTGTACATTTCCCCTCTGGTGGAACTCCGCACGGACGATCTTGCGACGCCCTTCGTGGGATCCACTCCTACCATCGCTGCGGGGGATCTAAATGCAAAGCATGCAGACTGGCACCCCCGTGTCGAAAACACCCGTGGACAGCGCCTAAAATAGAGGACTTCGGCAACGAACATCGGCGTCATTGGACCCAGCATGCAATCTCACTTTGCCACGCATGGAACCAGCGACTTTCTAGACATCGCTTTGCATGCGGGCCTATCTACTTCGCTTTCCGCGAATGTATTACAAGCCCTGGACAAGAACACCCTGTTCTTCGGATTGCACGTCGCCCACTTATACCACCTAAGCGGAAAATTCGGGATTACGCCGCCGCAGACTGGATTCTCTTTCGGAACCTTGTGACGAACAAGATCCAGTCCGTTCAGCTACCTCCTATCGATTCGCCCGAAGAAATCGACAGTCAAGTCAATTTTCTGAAGGACACCCTGACATCAGCGATCGCAGAAGCGATTATTGAGCGCCAGGAAAGGGAATGGAACCATCTTGCGCTCCAGAAAACCATCCGCGACCAGATCCGGGACAAAAATCGGCTTCACAGGCGATTTCAGAGCTCTCGATGCCCTTCGGATAAATCCCTGCTGAATGCTGCACAGCGCCGTATCCGAGAGGAGATGCGAGCCTTCCGGACATCCACCTGGGAGAAAAAGGTGTCCTCGCTCTCCGCGGATGACGGCTCCCTGTAGAAACTGGCGAGGTGACTTCGCGGAGAGTCGCGGAAGGAAGCCCGGCTGCGCTTGCCGTCAGGAAATCTGCGAACACCGGAGGAAAAAGCCGAAGGGATGGCAGCCCACCTGGAAGAGGTTTTCTCTCCCTTACAGGGAGGTGAGCACCTTAGGGATCCCCTGACCTCGCCTGTTCCATCGCCGATATCTCCACGCTTCACGCGAGTCCGTGACAAATCACCGCCGACCATCTGTGAAAAGGACCTTAGAGGGTCCATTAAGTGTATTTGAAGTCTCGCAAGGCCCCGGGACCAGACGGCATCACTAACGCTATTCTCTCCCAGATTCCGGTCTCATTCGCCACGATGCTGCTTTGCATTCTAAATGCATGCCTCTCGCTAGGGTACTTCCCTATGCGTTGGAAAGATGCATGCGTGATTTGCATCCCCAAAGCGGGGAAGTCACCGGGACCGGCGAACTTCCGACCCATCTCCCTTCTCGACGGCCTAGGGAAGCTCTTTGAGCGGATTCTCCTCGGGCAGATTGTCTCCATCACGGAAGAACTCAACATCATCCCGGACCACCAATTCGGCGTCCGCAGCGAACATTCCACCACGCACCAGATCGCACGCTTGCTGAACTTCATCACCGGAGGATTTAACCGTCGCCACTCCACCGTCGGCGCTTTCTTCGATATCAGCGAGGCGTTCGATCGCGTCTGGCATGAGGGCCTACTGTGTAAACTGAATTGTTTCGGTTTCCCCAATTGGTGAATCCTGGCTTTCTGAGAGGAACTTCCGAGTAAGCTGGGGCCGTGCAACCTCTGCAAAGCGAAGCATCCGAGGTGGCGTTCCGCAAAGAAGTCTGCTCTCTCTTTACCATCTACACGGCGGACTTCCCCGGGGACTTCGGGAGCAACGTCATCATCGCCATCTATGCTAATGACTCAGCTATTCTAGCAAGGTCGTCGCGTCACTATCTAGCGGTTCGTTCCCTGCAGAGGGCGGTGGACTCCCTAACCGAGTGGTTTTCCCGTTGGCGTTTCGGCGTAAACGACAAGAAGACTTAGGCCATCGTGTTTTCCAAGGGACCGAAGGAGACCGGCGAGATTCTTGTCGGTGCTACGGAAATCGCTTGGAAAAATCGATTCTGTACCTGGGCGTTGTCCTAGATAAACGCCTAACGATGCACGCCCATGTCCGCTGATCTGCTGGCATAACATCTAAAAGGAGAAACCTTCTGGCGCCCAATCTAGGCAATTCATGTCTAGCGCTAAAGCAACGCCTTTGGCTGTTCTCGGCGGTAGTAAGACCGTCGCTGCTCTACGCAGCACCAGCATGGAGCGGAGTCATGGGAGGCGCGGCAAGAGGTGCTCCTCGTCGAGGACCGGAAGAACCTCAGAGGAACTCAACGTCTCGGCTGGACTCCTGGGAACGAGGCACTATGGGAAATAGCGGACACTCCACCCCTAGAAGACGCCCTTCGGGAACGCTCTATTTACTTCCTCGATAAAGCTGCATCGTCAAACCACCAGGAAATACATGGAATAACATCCGTGAAGATCCTTCCATGGGATAAACATCCTCGCCCGCTCGTAGGGACCGGCCTCGCGGACGATCAACCGCCGCCAAGCGGCGAAAATCGATCGGCCATTTCGGGGCCATATGCTCCGAAATTGTACGATAGCGGCGGGGTGCTTCTAGCACTCTGCGCTACTCGCCGAAGGAAACATCGCTGAAGAGCAGCAATGCTGGCCAGCGACAAAGGGACGAAAGTCGCCGGTCATACAGATAGGCCGAGGGAAGAATTTTGGGTATCCATTCGCAGTTCCCTGTGAACGTACGTATCTAGGGCCGGAACGCGACAGCCAGTCCACGAGGTCGCTGCCATCCATTCTGCAATCCTGGTATTGCATGTTGTACACGCCATCCAGTCCTCACGGCGAAAATTTACTCATATTACACACACCTACAATCTGGCGATTTGAGTCCTCAGCCGTGGCTCCATTGAGGGGAGGATAAGTCCCTCCTCATCCCTTGGAGCGTTCGAGCTGGGTCCCTCCATGGTCGTCTTGTCCGGTTACCTTACGAAGGGCGCATGTCTCCCATTGCACTCCTCTGGGACCCGGGCCGGTCCACTTCTCAGGGCTTTAGAGTGGGAAGACTCCTGGGTATGGACCTTCTGTGCCCGCTCTGCGGCTCGGCAGGGGTCCCCGTGGTGTCCCCCATCTTCCACCTTCCCTCCAGTAGGTTGACTCAAGTCGCTTACACACACACACGGGTATTACCCTTCACACACAGAAACTATTTTTTTATCTTACTTTTTCAAACCCCTCCTATCTCTTCACTGAGGGTCCTAACGGGTAGTGAGGGCTGTTGGTCCCCCTACCCCCAATTTGAACTCGAATCTTTTGCCAGTTTTTCTCCAAGTCCCACCGCTTAAGAGTTAAGGCCCTACCTCCTTTAAAACGTCAGTGGTGACATCTATTCACATTCAGTACGAACCACATCATTCATTTCTTTAAGAATGTTTTAAAACAACTCCTCCCACCTAATTTAGGGTGCCAAACTCTAACTAGGCTGTTCAATCCCCCAAACTCCCCGTTTTGGATTCAAATTTTATGCCAAATTTAAGCTATCTCTCACCGTTACAGAGATAAAGCCGTTCCTTCGATAAGACGCTGACGGTGGCGACACTAACTTCACTATTTCCCATATCCATTTATTTTCTCCTTTAATTTTTTCAAACCCAACTTTCCTGGAATATCTTATTTCCATCTCGTAGCAAGAGCAGTTGATCCCCCCTTCCCCCAATTTGGTTTCACATTCCTTGTCAATTTCGCGCTATCTCCAACTATTTAGGAGATACAGCAACTTACCACCTCAAGACGCTGACGGTGGCGACGCCTATAACACACTTGCGCCGCCAGTTGATATCTCCAGTGCTATTAACAGTTGGGCACGCCTGTTGAAATCTCCAAAGCTCTCAACAGGTGGTTACGCCTGTTTAAGTCTCCTGCTGTAACAACTGCGCTCTACAGCTATTTCTCAGCAAGATACCGCCGCTATAACCCGCCTTTGGCAGATGAATCCAAACCATGGATCCCCAAGCCTCCAATACTGACCTCCTCCCTGTAGAACCGCAAAACACACCCTCTGCTTCCACAGAAGTCCTCTGACAACAGTGCTGGGTCAACCAGTTTACAATTCCTTATGGAACTCATACTAAAACTACAGCCTAGCGCCAAGAGAGCTAAATTAGAACTGGATGAACACTGGATGAGATGATCTTCATGACCCGCGCATTCAATCCATGCTATTAACAATTAAGGGAGCTAAGATAACAAGTAGTAGTTTTAGGGGTTTGTAGGGTGCGTCGACAGCTATGGTCATTTTGCACCACTGTCATTACGTAAAACTTATGTTCCTTTTAAACTAGGAATAAGTAAACAAATAAATACGAATAAATATATAAATAAATTAAACAAAAAAAAAAAAAAAGGAAAATGCTAAAATCAAAAGCATTAAAATTATGAGCTCCAAAGCTAAAGCTGCCCCATTAAACCAGTATACCTTAAAAAACTTAAGACTCTGTTTATAGACCCAGAGTCATCCCCTAAAATATTTCTTAAGTCTCCCCTTAACTTCAACATGTCTCTGGCCCTTTCGTATGTTTTACATTCCGTCAGGATATGTTTTATCGTCAGGGGTTGGAGGCACTCATTGCAGCGGGGCTGTTCTTTTACCTCCGCAAAGAGGTACGAATGAGTGAGGGCAGAGTGTCCTATTCTCATGCGCGTAATCATGACCTCTTCCCTCCGAATGCTCCGGATGGAAGAGGACCATGGGGAAACGACCGGTTTTATTGCCCTGAGTTTATTATTTTGCAGAGACTGCCAAGCCTCCTTCCACTGATGCAGGACCGAGTTCCGCAAGGCGGCCTTCACGTCCTCCATTGGAACCAAAGTGAAGTCGGTCTCGGGTTGTCGAAGGGCATCCTTCGCTGCCTTGTCAGCTTTTTCGTTGCCTCTTATGCCGACGTGACCAGGAGTCCATATAAAGGAGACCCTGTTCCCCTTTCTCTGAAGGGACAACAGGTTATAATGGATCTCCTGGACTATCGGGTGCACAGGTGCAAAGACCGATAAAGATTTTAGGGCGCTCAACGAGTCGGTGCAGATGAGGAAAGAGCCATTGCTTTCTTTTATTTCTCCTAGGGCCGTCCTTATGGCTGACAGCTCGGCTGTGAAAATGCTGCAAGAAGTGTGCAGTTTTTTCCTCACGACTCCATGGTAGTGGGACACGACCGCATAGGCACATGCAGATTCTGACTTTGACCCGTCGGTGTAGACTGGGACGAAGTCAGAAAGTGAGCTGAGGACGGCACTAAAGAGCTGCTGGTATTCGGAATCGGTCGTCTTGGCTTTGCGGCGTGCACTGGCAATGAGTTTAATATCCGGCATTGGCGTTAACCAAGGCGGAAACTTAGCATAAGAGACGGGGCATATTTGAGGAAATGTAAAATTTACCTCATTAATAAAATCATTAAAACGAACGGCAAAGGGCCTAGTTGCCCTTCTCCGCCTGTTAAATAAGTCTAAAAACCGTTGGTTAAAAACTATGTTAAAACAAGGGTGGATTGTCTCTGACAAAATTTTACAGGCATAGTTGCCCATTAAAATCATCCTGCGGGTTTCCAACGGAGGCTCCCCTGCGTCTGCAAGTAAGCTTGGGACTGGGCTTGTTCTAAATGCCCCGGTGGCCAACCGTATCCCAGCATTGTGGACACATGTGAGTGGTCTCAAGTAAGACTCTCGTGCTGAGGAATACACTATGGAACCATAGTCCAGTTTGGATCGCACCAAGCCTCTGTACAATAAAAGCACGGTGGTGCGGTCTGCTCCCCAAGTGGAGTGAGTTAAAAACTTTAAAACGTTGAGGGTTTGGCGACACCTCTCGCGTAACACGCGGATATGCTCCCGCCAGTTCAGCTTTTGGTCCAGGATCATGCCGAGAAAGCGGACGGACTCCACAAATGGAAGAATCCTACCCAACAGGGTTAGGGTCGGGGTAACGTGGTAACCGCGAAGACGGTGAAAGTGCACGCATTTCGTTTTCTCCATGGAGAAACGAAATCCGTTCTTTCGCGACCACTCTCCCAGATTGTTTAGAGTCACCTGGGCTTGCCTGGAAGCGTTTGGCAGTCGTGTCGACCGGCAAAATATGGCTAAGTCGTCCACATAGAGCGATGCCATCACCGGGGCATTGATGCATTCCACCACGTCGTTGATGGCGATGGCAAATAACGTCACGCTCAGTACTGAACCCTGGGGTACCCCGTTCTCCTGTGTAAAAGATCGGGATAAGTGCTTCCCAGTCCTTACTTTAAAAAGGCGGTTACTTAAAAAATTTCTGATAAATAGGGCCATGTTGCCTCTAAATCCCCACTTGTGGAGCGTGTTGAGGACTCTCCATCGCCACACACTATCATAGGCCTTCTCCAGGTCGAAAAAGACTGCAATGACGTGTTGACGGTGGAGAAAGGCTTCCTGGATGAAGTTCTCAGTGCGAACCAGATGGTCTGTCGTGGACCTGCCACGCCGAAAGCCGCACTGAGCGTCGGAGAGCAGGTGTCGACTCTCCAAGCACCACATGAGACGTCGGTTTACCATCCGTTCCATCACCTTGCACAGGCAGCTGGTGAGAGATATGGGACGGTAGTTGTTCGGGTCATTTTTGTCCTTGCCCTGTTTTGGGATTGGTATCACGATGGACTCTCGCCAGGCATTTGGAAAACTGCCCTCGTTCCAAAGTTGGTTGAGGGTATTTAGGACCTCCCCAATCGCAGTTTCCGGAATGTTCCGGAGAAATGCGTTGTGGATTTCGTCCGCACCTGGCGAGGTGTAATGGGAGTCTTCGATGGCGGATTTAAGCTCCCAAGACGTGAAAGGCTCATTGTAATATTCGCTTGTAGGACCTGCACCGAAATTGAGAGGGACTCTCTCGCATCGCCTCTTCAGGTTCGCAAAGTCCGCGGCATAGCCCTCGTCACTGCTATTGGCCGCGAACTGACTGGCAAATATGTTGCTTATTTCGGCAGGTGAATTAACCACCCGGCAGGCAACAAGCAATGGCGAGATGACAAATGAGCCCTTGGACCCGGAGATTTTCTTCACTTTGTCCCATACCTGACCAAGCGGCGTGCGATGGTTGATGGTAGAGACGTATTCTATCCAGGAAGCCCTCTTGGCCTCCTTCACGGCCCTTCGAGCTCGCGCTCTCAGGCGGCGGTACGATGCCAGATTAGTTGCCGTGGGATATTTTCTAAAAATATTCAATGCTTTTTTCCTCGCCCGAATCGCCCGGTCGCATTCCCCGTTCCACCAAGGGACAGGAGCTCGATTAATGTTCCCGGACGTACGAGGGATACTTTTGGTAGCTGCCGCCAACAGCGTTGAACTTAGTTTATCGACGTTGTGCAACGCGTCGAAACTTGCGTCGTGTTTATATGTAAACGTACGCTTGAAAAGTGGCCAGTCCGCACGGTTAATACGCCACTTTTCCGGAGGTTTTGAAATGGTGGGCGAAGAGTCTTCTTTAACGAGTAGAAGAGGAAAATGGTCACTCCCACAGAGATCGTTGTGGGTGGACATTTTCAGCTTTGGGGCTAGACTTCTCGAGCATAGACAAAGATCTATTGCTGAGAATTCCCCATTGAAGCTGTTAAACCGGGTTTTTTCGCCGCTATTTAATAAAAACAGGTTAAAATCCTCAATAAAGTTGGAAAAAATTCGACCTCTCCTATTGCTTTGGGTTTCTGGCCCTCCCCAGAGAGGATCATGGGCATTAAAATCTCCCATCAAAATGAACGGCTGAGGAAGCTGGTGGACAAGGGCTTCAAGGTTCAGGCGGGTCACCGGTGCACCCTCTGGCAGATACACGTTGCATAACGTCATCCTCTCAGGGGTGTGCACCGTGACAGCGACGGCCTGGAATGGAGAGTTCAGTTGGACTCGCGAGGTGTAAAGGGCCTCACGGGCCGCAACTGCTACTCCCCCTTGGGCTCGTTGGCCACTTAGGTCATCCATTCTATTAACAGTGAACCCCTTCAGAATACCCTTATCTTCAGCCTTAAAGTGTGTCTCTTGCAGGCAAATACAAGAGGGTATAAAATCTTGGATTAAAATGGCCAGCTCCTCCTTGTGCCGATAAAAACCATTGCAGTTCCACTGCAGAATGGAACACATTTAAAGTGTTAAATTAAAATGAATAAATAAATAAATATATAAATAAATAAGTTGACTAAAAAGGGAGATGACCAACTCTATTGAGGTTATCGCTTGAAGCGATGTTTCCTCTTCCACTCGTTTGCGAAGACCTCAGTATCAGAGATACTCTGGTCCTCTTCAATTACCTCCGGCTTCTTTGGCTTGACTGGAGGCGGCGGGGAAGGTGCATTCTCACGCCCTTTTGGCGTGTTCCCCTTGGTGGTTTTTAGTGGGCTCTTCTTTGAAGGGCCCACAGGAGTAGGTGGCTCCTTGTCCACCTTACTCTTTCCATCCTTCACCCTTTTTGGTTTAGGCACTTGCGTGGTTTCTATTGGGGATTCTTTCGGGATCTCTGTCTGCGTGGCGATGGTACACTTTACACATTGCGTGGTTGCAACGGAAGCAAAGGACCGGGAGAAAGTTGGAGCGATTAGCGCCCTGTATTTTCTCCTCGCTTCCGCATATGGGATTTTTTCCAGTGTTTTTATCTCCATGACTTTCCTCTCTTCTTTCATCTTCGGGCAATCACGAGAGTACACTGGGTGTGTACCCTCGCAATTCACACAAAGAGGTTCCGAAGAGCACTCTTTATCCTCGTGCGCGTCTTTGCCAAAGCGCGGGCAGGTGGCCTTGCCCTCGCAGCGCGACGCGACATGGCCGAACCGTTGGCATTTGAAACAACGCACGGGGTTTGGGATGAATGGCCTCACTGGTACCGATTCATAGCCCACAAACACCTTGTCGGGTAGTCTATCACGCGCAAACGTCAAGATCACGGAGGTGCTGTTTACGTTTTCTCCGTTGCGCCTTGTGGTGAGTCGACGACAATCAGTCACTCCCTGAGAGAACATTTCTCTCTTGATTTCTTCCATGTCCACGTATAGGAGGTCGTAGTGACTGATGACTCCCCGACAGGTGTTAAGAGTGCGGTGCACCTCCACCTTAATCGGAATGTCATGGAGCGTTCCCATAGCAAGTAGTTTTTCGCTGTGTGTCGTTCAGGGTCTCTATAAGTAGTGTACCATCCCTGAGCTTCTTCACGCTCTTTGGGTCCCCAGGCACAATCTGTGATAACACTGCGAATTAAGAAGGGAGAAACCTTTTTCAAGGTCTCACCTTCCTTTGCACAAGACATAATTAAATAGCGCTTACATGCGCCGATACACTTTTCTCCCCCGCCGGTGTCCGGACGGGATCTTTTTAGTGGTGGAAAGGGTTTTTCCTCCATAATAAGAAATGATTCGTCCCTCGGCCTCCCCACCCGCCACGGAGCCACACATTTGGGACGCCACTCCGCCAAACCGGAGCGGTCGCCAGGGCTAACTCGAGGGATATAGCGCTTCTGGAGTGGTTGTCTGTTTCGGGGTGGATCTTCGGTGCAAGGGCCCACCAAAACCCTTACATCTCCGACCTCCCTACGCAGACCCCCACAACCTTGGCACTCGCCACCGGAGCGAAAACGCGACGGAAGCCGATTGACCGGGAGTGGCTAGCTCCCGGCCTCCCGTTTACACGAAATCCGGGGCCGAAGAGGGGTATCACTCCCCGGTCCATACAGGGCATCCGACACCCTGCTGGGAACCAGAAAGCTCACCCTCCAGGATCCCCTTCTCTCCCTTACGGGTCTCCAGGCACGGCAAACACCTGGGCGGATCGCAGGCCAGATGGTATGGCCGCTCACAGACAGTGGATCCACAGCACTGTCCGGACGCATCCCTTGCTGGCTTGGGGTTTGTTTTCGGGGTTTTCTCCCCGCCCTTTTAGTCGCCTCTTACGACAAGCAGGGATACTGCGGGAGTATTCTCTACCCCCCTACCCGCAGGGGGGTAAGATAACCACTCTGACAGGGAATCCATTCTTTGAAGTCCTGACCGCATACCTATCAACCCCTCCTCTTACACCAGTTCGTCAGCCCACCTGTCAAGGAGCACTGGGAGTAACAATCCTCAAACCATTGAAGAACCTAACCAGCCGCCTACGCACCAAACCCAAATTCCTACAGTCTAGCGCTCTAAACCAGCAAATCTCTCGAATTCCCACCCCTAAGCAGTTTACCTGCCTCTTCCCCTCCCTATGGATGACCAAAATATCGAATCCATGCGAAGATGCAGACAAGAAGCCTCAGCCCAATCCACCTTCCAAAACCCGTATCCGTCCCATTTTTCTCCGCGACATCAAATGAGATCCGAGTCCAATGTCAAACCATCTCCGACTTCAGGAAGTCACCAAAAAGCTAACCTGCAAAAACTACGCATTCTACAAGTGCCAACTTAAGTCTGACAAACAGCCTCATTTCGTCCTTCGGTGAATACCCGCAACTACCCCAAAAGAAGTCATCGAAGAAGCTCTGGCGGATATTGGTTTTCCTGCAGAAAATATCTCACAACTCCGGGTAGTAGTAGTTTTGAGAGTTTTAGGGTGAGTCGACAGCTAAGGTCATTTTGCACCACTCATTAAAATTTAAACTAAAATTCCTTTTTACTTAGGAATAAATAAATACGATTAAATATAAATAAATAAATAATTGTTAAAATCAAAGGGCATTAAAATTATGAGATCAAAAACTATATCTGCCTCATTAAATCAGTTGCCCTTAAAAAATTTAAGACTCAATTTATGGACTCACAGTCATCCCCTAAAATATTTTTTAAGTCTCCCCTTATCTTCAACATGTCTCTGGTCCCTTGGAATCTTCTACATTCTGTCAGGATATTTTTTATTGTCAGGGGTTGGAGGCACTCATTGCAGCGGGGCTGTTCTTTTACCTCCGCAAAGAGGTACGAATGAGTGAGGGCAGAGTGTCCTATTCTCAGGCGCGTAATCATGACCTCTTCCCTCCGAATTTTCCGGATGGAAGAGGACCATGGTGAAACGACCGGTTTTATTGCCCTGAGTTTATTATTTTGCAGACTGCCAAGCCTCCTTCCACTGTTGCAAGACCGAGTTCCGCAAGGCAGCCTTTACGTCCTCCATTGGAACCAAGGTGGAGTCGGTCTCGGGTTTTCGAAGGGCATCCTTCGCTGCCTGGTCAGCTTTTTCGTTGCCTCTTATGCCGACGTGACCAGGAGTCCATATAAAGGAGACCCTGTTCCCCTTTCTCTGAAGGGACAACAGGTTATAATGTATCTCCTGGACTATCGGGTGCACAGGTGCAAAGACCGATAAAGATTTTAGGGCGCTCAACGAGTCTGTGCTGATGAGGAAAGAGCCATTGCTTTCTTTTATTTCTCCTAGGGCCGTCCTTATGGCTGACAGCTCGGCTGTGAAATTGCTGCATGAAGTGTGCAGTTTTTTCCTCACGACTCCATGGTAGTGGGACACGACCGCATAGGCACTTGACAACTCTGACTTTGACCCGTCGGTGTAGACGGGGACTAAGTCAGAAAGCGAGCCGAGGACGGCACTGAAGAGCTGCTGGTATTCGGAATCGGTCGTCATTCCATGCAATATAAAATTTTACAGGCATAGTTGCCCATTAAAATCATCCTGCGGGTTTCCAACGGAGGCTCCCCTGCGTCTGCAAGTAAGCTTGGGACTGGGCTTGTTCTAAATGCCCCGGTGGCCAACCGTATCCCAGCATTGTGGACACATGTGAGTGGTCTCAAGTAAGACTCTCGTCCTGAGGAATACACTATGGAACCATAGTCCAGTTTGGATCGCACCAAGCCTCTGTACAATAAAAGCATGGTGTTGCGGTCTGCTCCCCAAGTGGAGTGAGTTAAAAACTTTAAAACGTTGAGGGTTTGGCGACACCTCTCACGTAACACGCGGATATGCTCCCGCCAGTTCAGCTTTTGGTCCAGGATCATGCCGAGAAAGCGGACGGACTCCACAAATGGAAGGATCCTACCCAACATGGTTAGGGTCGGGGTAACGTGGTAACCGCGAAGACGGTGAAAGTGCACGCATTTCGTTTTCTCCACGGAGTTCGCGACCACTCTCCAAGTTTGTTTAGAGTCAACTGTTGACCCACCCCTCTCCTGCTCTTCCAAGTCGACTCCATGACTCCTCCCGCTCTAAAGACTTTCTGGAGCTAAAAATGGTTCTTCACCTTAAGACTTCGGTGGAACCGTTCAGACCTCCACCTGGACCTCCAGTGCCTAAGTTGCCAACGCTACGGACACACCTACAACCCGTGCGTTCTACCACCTCGATGAGTCAAACGTTCCGGGGATCACCATTATAGAGAATGCCAAAAAGCAAAAACCTCTCCAGCAAAATGCGTAAACTGTGGTGGACCACACTGCTAATTACCGTGGATGCATTATTCACGGTGAACTTCTCCTCAAACTACGCAACACTAGAGAAGCCCTATAAGTACAGCCCATGCACGAGCCCTCGAAGCAACCGAACCTGAACACTAACTCGCAGTCGTTTCCTCCACTCCATAACCCCTGGCAAAACCATCAAACTGACACGTGGATACCCCTCAATCATCTCCCAGCTCCCCACCAACCTTCGTTCAACCCCTTCCTCCACCCTTTGGGAAACATTCCATCAATCGATGATTAACCATCAACCGCACATATAAGAACTGCTCTATTTAGCATAATTACGAAACTTCTCTCCCCTACCGACAATAAAACCCTTATTAGCATCATCACGAATGACCTTATACCAGCCCTTCCTCAAGTTGTAAATGGCGCCTAATTCACAAATAACCAGCCACTTCCTTTAAGTCCTACAATGGAACGTGAATGGCACCAAAAACAAGAGCTTAACTTCATAATAGCCAGCCAAAATCCATAGATCGTCCTGCTTCAAGAAAGTTAACTTAAAAACAGCGAAACCTTTAACTGTCCAAACTATCGTGCAATCAAAAAAGATAGGGCCAATGGTTCTGGTGGCGCGGTCATGATCCTATCCAAAAACAACATAATCTTCACCTAACTTCAACCCCCGCCCACCCAAAAACTGCAACTCGCTGGAATAGCAATAAAAGGAGTTACTGGGACCCTTAACATTTGGTCAGCCTACTTTCCACCTTCATCCTCGAAGTCAGACGCCCCTGACTTAACAGCGCTCTCTTACCTACTGCACCCAAAACTCATAATAGGTGGTGATTTAAATACCAAAAATTCTGCCTGGGGTTGCAAAACCACTACATCGCAAGGGGGCGCCCTTTGTAAGCTCCTTTTTGCCAAAAATCTCTATTCACTGACCTCCTTCCCCTACCCACTTTCACCATCACCCCCTTCCTCCGATATCCTGGATATAGTTCACTCATCCGCAGTTATCGCATTCCAAATCCTCAACCTTCATAACTCAGCCACCGACCACTGCCCCATATTTTTCTGCGTTCCTACCCTCTCCTTTATACAACCAGAACCTAGTAGCAGAGTTAACTGGAAACTATTTAAAGAGAACTGCTTGGCCATTACCCTTGTCCCTTCTCTGACTAGCACTCCAGTCAGTATAGAGAAAGCGGCTCAAGACTTTACAAACTCCTTAACCGACGTCATTCATCGCTCCTGCTACCCTCCTTCTCCGGCCTCCATCGCTGGTGCCACACTAACTCCGGATATTTTGCGCCTAATTTCACTTAGAAACAAGGCCAGAGCCCTCTGGCAACGCACTCATCTCCGCCAAGATAAAAACCGCTTCTGTGCACTCCGAAATCTAGTAACATTTAAAATTAGAACACGGAAAAAACTTGGCATGACAATATAAGTTCCCTCTCAGATATGGACAATTTTGTATGGACCCTAGCCCGCTGTCTGCGAAGGAAAAAGCTACCCACCCCGCCAATACTTTATAATGGGAGAGCACTATACCATGACAGCGACAAAGCAAATGCCTTTGCCGACTCCTTCAATTGCATTTTTAAAAACGACAATATGTCATCGTTGGACTCAGAAGCGTTGGACAGCGTCTCTAGCCTGTCACTTTGCCCATTCCCAGAAATTATTCCTCAAGAACCTTACTCCATTATCTCCCACTACAAAACAAAGTCATCACCGGGCCCCGATCAAATCTCCTACCTTCACCTTAAAAACCTTCCTAAACCTTTTCTCAAACACGTACTCTCTATCCTCAACTCAAGCCTTTCCCAATCGTACTTCCCAAAGGCGTGGAAAACGGCTAAGATAATACTCCTTCCAAAACCTGATAAAAATCCTTCTCATATCCTTAACAAGACCTATTAGCCTGCTCCCTTGCATGGGCAAGGTCCTGGAAAAATGCATCCTCAACAGGCTACAAGAAGAAATTTCGGCACTAGATCTGATCAGACCTGAACAAACTGGCTTCTGCCATCGCCACTCCACTACCCAGCAAATAACAAGATTGGTTGAACAAATCTCTTTCGGCTTCAATATCCACAAGAACACCCAAGTAGTCTTCCTTGATCTATAAAGAGCTTTTGACAAGGTCTGGCATACTGGGCTGATACAGAAACTGCTCCAAACTGACATATCCATCTACCTTACCAAAATCATCCACTCCTTTCTCTCAAACCGCACGTTCTTTATAGCCCTTAACAATGCCAAATCAACCACCCGGTCCATATCTGCAGGCGTTCCTCAAGGATCAATACTGCTACCCGTCCTGTTCAACCTCTATATTAACGACCTCCCTCACACCCAAACAAAGTTACCTCTACGCGGACGACATAGCTATAGCGTCAACTTCCTTCGACCCAAACCACGCCGCGAAAAACGTCCCAGAACACCTAAATAGCATAGCCGAGTGGATGACCGATTGGAAACTAACCATCAACCCCACAAAATGCATAAACGTAAACTACGCCAGAAAATGGAAGACACCTAATATCACTCCTATCTACTACGGCAGGGAAATAATCCCCCAGGCATCATCGGCTAAATTTCTTGGTGTGTACCTGGACTAACCTGGTAACACACACCCAATACGCACTCAACAAGGCAAATGCGGCCGTTTTTTCCATGTATCCCATAATTAAACGCACCAGTCCCCTTTGTCTCCTCACCAAAGTCCTCCTTTTTAAATCAATTATACTACCCATCTTAAGATACGGATACCCAGCCTGGGATTCAATAGCCGAGACCAAATTGAAGAAAATGACATACTTTCAAAACAATACTCTACGAACCCGAACTCACTTTGACATTCACAAGGACCTAAATATACCGCATATATCAACATACCTAAGCAACCTAGCAACGGCAAGCGATAGGGAATACTGGTAACCCTTTATTAGAAACTTTATGAGAATACACAGACAACACCCATTTCAAATACAAACGAGCTAAAGCCAGCGTAAATAGGCCACATCAACCCCCCAATATAACGCTGCCATAAACCCACTAATATAAACTCCATAAACTAACTTCGCCCACAAACCACCTACATCCTACAACCGTTCATCAGCAAAGCTGGATATCGGTAAAAAATTCCCCTCACGGCGCAGTCATTAATGCGTCGGTCGCCGAGTTAACGATTACGCTGCCAACTCTCCGTGTGAACGGACGTATCTAGTGCCGGAACGCGACAGCCAGTCCACGAGGCCGCTGCCATTCAATCTGCAATCCTTCTGGTATTGTGCTTTCTACATGCCATCCAGTCTGCACGACGAAAATTTACTCATATTACACAAACCTAAACTCTGGCGACTTGAGTCCTCAGTCGTGGCTCCGTTCGGGGTAGGCTAAATTAGTCCCTCCTCACCCCTCGGAGGCGTTCGAGCTGCGTCCCTCCTAGGTCGTCTTGTCCGGCTACCTTATAAAGGGAGCTAGTCTACCATTGCACTCCTCTGGGACCCGGGCCGGTCCACTTCTCAGGGCTTTAGGGCGGGAAGACTCCCGGGTACGGACCTGCTGTGCCCGCTCTGTGGATCGGTAGGGGTGCCCGTGGTGTCCCCCATCTTCCACCTTCCCTCCAGTAGGTTGACTCAAGTCGCTTACACACAATCCATTCACTAAACCACACACACAGGGGTATTACCCTTTACACACATATACACCATATCATTTTTATCCTCCTTTTTTCAAACCCCTCCTCTCCTTTCCCTGAGGGTCTTAACGGGTAGCGAGGATTGTTGACCCCCCCTTTCCCCAAACTGAACTCAAATTTTTCGTCTGAATTGCGCCACGACGAACCGTAAAGGAGACACAGCGACCACCCCCTTTAGTACGTTGTCAGTGGCGACATCTACCGCCGCTTTTTCTAACACTCCTGCAAATTTCCTTGCTGAATTCAAAATCCCATTCCACATTCTATCTTAGGGTGCCAATGTGTAGTAGGGACAACTGCTCCCCCCTCCCACCAACTTGGCTTCAAATATTCTGTCGTAATTGACCCAGCTCTCACCGTTACGAAGATACAGCCATTCATTCCTCAAGACGCTGCCGGTGGTGAAACTCGCGGCAATGCTCTTGTCTCCTTACCCTCCTCCCCAGCCGTAGTCGATGAGACCTTAAACAGTAAGCACAAAATATGGGGTTTCAACCGCAATACATCAAAAGGCAAAACGCTACTCGAGCTTGCACAATCTACCCCCTTCACCATATCTGCTCCAACCACGTATTCTCACATAAATGAGAAAAATCCAGCCGCGAACGACATCCTGAACATTGCCCTGACGTCAAACATCCCCATAACCCCCTCCCCTAGCACACTGGACTTCGGAGCTTCTGAACACCTCCCTCTCACCTACTCGATCGATATTCACCCAATCCTGGCCCCCGTTTGCACCACTCGCACCGAATGGCGCATCTTCACTGTAGAGAGAGAAATACTCCCCTGCCCTAGACCGCCTTCCCTTAAACACCAGTGCAGAAATAGACCAGGCAGTTGACTTTCTCACCAAATCCATCCAGTCCTCGCAGTCCGTAGCACAACGCCCTCTCTCCAATTTTACATCACCGGATATTCTGCCACCACACATCCTACAAACCATCTCAGAAAGGAACCGCGCACGTCGCGCCTCGCAACTCAGTCGGCACCCACTGGACCACATTGACAACTAGGTTCTTAGGAACAAGGTCTCTGCCTCAATTCGCCTTCACCGGGCCCAATGTTGGGAGAACTAAATCGCCTCACTCATCCTGGAGGACTACTCCTTTTGGCGCTTAGCCCGAAATCTCCGGTCGAAGAGCGCACCTGCAACCCCCCTGCGATCTTGCCCCAACATTGCCACGACTAGCGAGGAAAGAGCGGCAATGTTCGCAAACTCATTAACTTCCAGCTTTACAAACTCCACAGACTCCCCAATCCAAAACGAGGTCCTGAAAAGGATCACTTCTCTACAGTATTCCCCAATAAGCGAACCGGAATACACAACCACCAAGGAAGTAACCGCCTACTTCAACTCCCTAAAACCGAAGAAGGCACCATGAACGGCCCAACCTTTGCTTAAAACCCCAACCTCGCTGCATCATTCGCTTCATGGCGCATCTTTTCAACCAATGCCTTCTACATTCGCACTTCCCATCCCCATGGAATCTGGCAAAAATAATCATTCTACCTAAACCAGGCAAAAACCCTTCGACCCTAATTCCTTCCGCCCAATTAGGCTTTTACCAGCCCTCTCCAAAGTGCTTGAAAAAATAATCCACTGGCAGTTACAACCTTTCATCCAAGACAGTTTGCGACCTGAGCAAATGGGCTTTCGCCAATCCTCGTCGACAATCCACCAAATTGCCCGTCTTACCGAGGAACTAGTACTCGGTCATAACAACCGAATGAGCACACAGGTTGCTTTCCTTGATCTCGCAAAGGCCTTCGACAAAGTATGAATCGAGGGACTCATTCACAAAATTACACATCAATCACTCCCGACAGAGCTTATTAAGATCATAGTCCTTCGTAACAAACCGCTCTTTCCATACTTCAGTGTCCGACGCCTCTTCCGATATCTTTCCCATCGCCTCCGGCATTCCACAAGGCGCAATTCTATCCCCCTTCCAGTTTAATCTTTACATCAACGACATCCCATATAACACCCCCGTACCAATTTAATGCTCTTTGCCGACGATACTGCTACCTACGCCCGCTCACTACAACCAAACAAAGCCATAGGGTACCTACAAGAACACCTAGACTACATTCACGACTGGATGCGCTCCTGGAAACTATCTGTTCAGCCGGCCAAGTGCAGCGTCGTACACTGTTCGAGAATCAGAAGATAAGGCAAGGGACAACCTCTCTATTTCGGCGCCCAAGAGATCCCGAAGAAACAAGAGGAGAAGTTTCTCGGTGTGATCCTGGACAAAAAATTACCTTCCGCTCCCACATCTCCTCAGTACTAGCAAAAGGGTGGGGCGCTTATCACTCCCTTTACCCCCTCTTCAAGCCATCGTCTCCCTTAACATTACCCACAAAATAATCCTCTACCTCTCCATGATCCGCCCTATAGTCACATACGCTGCACCAGTTTGGGCCCACGCAAGAAAATACCAGATAAAACGGCTAACAACCTTCCAAAATGAAAATATCCGCAACTTCTCCAATGCCCCTCACTTCATTAGAAACTCTTCGATCTACACAAGGACCTCCAACTCACACCAATGCCAGATGTCATAACCTCCCTAACACAACCTTTCTATTTCTCCCTTCAATCATCAACGAACCCACTACTGACCAAAATGTGGAACTACGAATACAACGACCACCTTAAACACCCGCGACCAAAAGTTGCGCTGATCTAGCATCAAAGTTAGCAATATCACAGCAATATGAAACATTATATAAAGGCCATTATTAAATACCACACTACCTTAACTATAACTCCCCGTAGATAGCATTAACTTGCTAGGAACGAGGAAAAGTACCAGCGGGCGGGCGCCAACTGCCATTTTGCCAACATGCATCGCCGAGTGAAGCAAGGGTGAAGAGCCTCAGAGCTGGGCAGCGAAGAAGGAAAGCCGGAAGGGAGCCGGTCAGAACAGGCGCTTATACAGCCTTTCGTGGATCCTGATCGAGTCATCGTTAAATTGTTGTCAATTGTTGTGCTTAAATACTTTCCATATCCCGTACGCTCCTTCAAGTACATCAGAAGTGGACCGAAACCCGACCCTTCCGACCCGGCCCGGCGCCATGGCGGCTGTCCCATTGCCTGGTGTCTCCCATCCTGGATTCCCAGTTGATCAAGATGGATTTATTACGCCAAAGCGGACCGTTAAAATTCTGGCACCATTGTTTAAGGACACGTCAAGCTCCTCTCGATCCGACGTGCGCCGGCCTTTCACGCCAATTAGCAACGCGACAATGAAACGCGCGCGCACCTCGGCTGATCCATTCATACCGCTTACAACGAGTAACTCCGTGTTCGCTCCTTGCGGGAGAAAATCTTGCATTAAACCAAATGGATGCGGAAGCCGATTCCGAACCGAATCCAAGCCATGCGTCACAACCTACGTAAACCAGTTGTGACCCGCGCCCTCCTCCACCAGTCATCTGACGTCGAAGACGTTCTCTCACTACGAGATATAATAAGAACAACGGTCAAAGATCAATCTTACACCGTGGCATTCGGCGATTCATCAGCCCGAGACAGACGCGCACATTGGATGATTTCAAGTCCCTGCTAGCGGCGCTCTCGAAGGCAGATGCTCAAATGTTCACTTGGGGTGTCGGTGAAGAAAAAACGTCCTTCACATTTCGAGGTTTGTCGTCGCGACATCAACTGGACGACTTCCTGGAAGATTTAAGAGCACTAGGAATTAATGCCCGAAGAGGTCTGCGACTCATTGCAGACCGGTAACCAATCGGCGTCTTCGTGGTAGCCATCGCTCCTTCTGAATCCTGGCCGATCTCCGCTGTGAAGGCTATCCGCAGTGTTGGAAATTGCGTGGTTTCGGTGCGACTGTATGTCTATCGAAACCCCCAGCTGTGCCATCGCTGCTCCCGTTTTTGGCACGGCAGTTTCTTCCGTTCGGCCTCTCCCAGATGTCCCTTCTGCTCCGGAGGCCTTTTCCTTCAAGATTGCTCCCGCTTAGGCGCCGAGAAGTGTCCTAACTACGACGACAACCATGCAGCATACTCTTCCGAATGCGAAAAATGGCGTGCTGAGAAGGAACGCCGAGACGAAAAACCATTGCGAAAACGCCGTGGACGCCGCGGAAAAAGCTCACAAGCTTCTGCCTTTCCAGCTACGGCATTTCAGAAAACCCCAACCAATCCAGCACCATCAGCTAACTCCACAACGAACCAGCCTGCTATCCTCGGCGCAAGAAACGCCTGGCGAGGAAGCGACGATCTCAAGACCTGGCCTCATAACGCACCACGCCGATACAGCGACTTGGATTTAATTTCCCAGCGCTGCCGCACCCAGCTGTGTCTTCTGTGTGCCTGAGTCTGTGACAGCCAGGACGAAGACGCCGGCAGCGAAGCACTCCTGAGTGTACTCGGTACGCTGGCCACCATTGCGACAGCACTCCAGTCGCAACTCCAAGTGTTTTCTGCAACGCTTCAGCGGCTGCCAACTCTGCTCACAAACCATCATGGATAAGCCTTCTCCAAGACGCCGTAACATCGTTATCGCGTCCTGGAACGCTGGAGGCGCGGTGGCGAGGAAAACAGCGGAGCTTCTTAAATTCCTAGCACGTCAAAGATGCGAAATAGCCCTGATCCAAGAAACTCACCTGAAACAGAAGGACCGTCTGACTGTTCCTGGATTCCAGGTTTTTCGAGATGACAGGACCAGTCGGGGAGGAGGAATGGCAATCCTGGTGGCGAAACATCTTCGTGCACAGCGTCTCCCATTCACGGCCTTCACCACCACGGAATCTGCAGTGGAACTAGAATGTGATAAGGGCTTGCTTCGCCTGGCCTCCGTCTACATCGCTCCCCAGGCGGCGCTTCGCACGGCAGAGTTGGCGGCAATCTTCAACGGGAAAATCCCTACGATCGCGGAAGGAGACGTGAATGCTAAACACTCGTCTTGGCACTCCCGGGTCGAGAACAGCCAAGGTCTTCGCCTTATACAATGGATTTCCCAAAGCCGTCTAAACGTCATCGGTCCTCGTACGCCGTCTCATTTCGCTCCATGCGGAACGAGCGACGTGCTCGACATTGCAATACACGCGACGCGGCATTGCTATCGTCACTCTCAGCAAGAGCGATCCACGCCCTGGACAGCGACCATCTGCCTGCCCTCGAAATTGACGGTCGTTCGCTGGAGATTCCACCGAGGACGGTGCGGAATTGCGGCGGCGCAGAATGGACTTTCTTCTGGAACCAGATCACGGATCGAATCGCCGCCTTGCCACTACCTCCTGCTGTCGGCTCTCCTGAAGAGATCGACATACAGGTCGATTTCCAGCCTCCATTCCCGAACGTCCTGTCCGACAATGGAATCACCTGGCTTTTCCCAAATCCAACAGGGACCATATCCGGGAGAAAAATAGGATGAGAAGACGCTTCCAGGGCTTCCGCTGTCCATCAGACAAGACTGCTCAACGCCGCACAGCACCGCATCAGAGACAAGATTGAATCCGAACTGGCGTCCCGAAAGGGAGCTTGCTATCACCATTCCTCTTTAACATCTACACGGCGGACATCCCGTCGGACCTAGGGAGCAATTATCTAATTGCTACATACTCGATGACGCAGCCATCCTCGTCAGATCGTGTAGGAGACACCTGGCATCCAGATATCTGTAGCAAGCCGCCGACTTCCTGACAGAATGGTACTCCTGCTGGCGCTTCTGCGTCAATGAACGGAAATCACAGGCGATTGTATTCTCCAAGGGGCCGAAGGAACCCGGCGACATCCTCGTCGACACCGCGGAGATCCCTTGGGAGCGTTCGGTGATATACATAGGCATCGCTCTTGACAAGCGCCTTAACATGCTGCAGCATGCCAGGAGAACTTCGGGTATTGCAGGAAACCAACGTCATCTCCTTGCAACGATTCTTGGGAACCAAAACCTCCCCCTCCGCAGACGGTTACATCTTTGCTCCGCCCGATAATCACATACGCGGCTCCCGCATGGTTTGGCTTGATAGGTTCAGCAGCGAGATGTCTCCTGACCACCACCGAAAGGAAGAACCTGCGTACAGCCTTGAGAATAGGACGGACTCCAGGGAACGCAGCTCTTTGGGAGATCGCGAATATCCCGCCACTCGACATCGTTCTTCGGGAGAGCACCATCCGAACCAGAGATGCCGCATCCTCATCCCACGCTGAAATCCGCGGCATCACCGATGTCGTGTTTTCCCCGTGGGACAAGCACCCCCGCCGTCGCGCAGGTACAGGAGACGAAGACGACCAACCGCCGCTGAAGCGTCGGACATAAATCGGCCTTTTTGGAGCCATGTGCTCCGAAATTATACGACAGCGACGGGGTCCCTCAGGACACCCGTATGATTGCCGAAAAGATCAACGCTGAAAAGCCATCGCTGGGCAGCGAATAAGCCGACCGTATTAAGCGGTCCGACTATTATCAAGATAGCAGAAGGAAACATCGCTGAAAACCAGCTATGCTGGGCAGCGATTTAACCAGAAGGTCGCCGGTCATACAGATAGGCTTTTGGTAATTATTTTTTCAAAGCCGACTTCCTTGACATTTAATAACGTTATATTGTTGGGAGGGTAATTGATCCCCCTACCCCCAACTTTGGCCCCAAATCTTTTGTCTAAACGGCGCTATCTATTACCGTTTAAAAGATACAGGCGTTTTTAATTATAATAGCAAGCTCTCGCGCCGTGATTTACATGAGTGTAATTTGCTCTTATCATTAGCAGCAGAATGGCCACGGCTCCAGGAGGCGGCCAAAAGTATCATCTACAACCGGCTACGGATACTAGTAGTAGTAGTTTTGAGAGTTTTAGGGTGCGCCGACAGCTAAGGTCATTTTGCACCACTCATTAAATATAAAACTAAAATTCCTTTTTACTTAGGAATAAATAAATAAATACAATTATATATAAATATTTAAATAATTGTTAAAATCAAAGGCCATTAAAATTATGAGATCAAAAACTATAACTGCCTCATTAAACCAGTTGCCCTTAAAAAATTTAAGACTCGATTTAGGGACTCAGAGTCATCCCCTAAAATATTTTTTAAGTCTCCCCTTATCTTCAACATGTCTCTGGTCCCTTGGTATCTTCTACATTCTGTCAGGATGTTTTATTGTCAGGGGTTGGAGGCACGCATTGCAGCGGGGCTGTTCTTTTACCTCCGCAAAGAGGTACGAATGAGTGAGGGCAGAGTGTCCTATTCTCAGGCGCGTAATCATGACCTCTTCCCTCCGAATTTTCCGGATGGAAGAGGACCATGGTGAAACGACCGGTTTTATTGCCCTGAGTTTATTATTTCGCAGAGACTGCCAAGCCTCCTTCCACTGATGCAAGACCGAGTTCCGCAAAGAAGCCTCGGCGTCCTGCATAGGAACCAAGGTGGAGTCGGTCTCGGGTTTGCGCAGGGCTCCCTTTGCTGCCTGGTGAGCTTTTTTGTTACCTCTTATTCCAACGTGGCCAGGAATCCATATAAAAGATACCCTGTTCCCCTTCCTCTGAAGGGACAAGAGGGTATAATGGATCTCCTGAACTAACAGGTGCACAGGTGCAAAGACCGATATAGATTATAGGGCGCTCAACGAGTCTGTCCAGATGAGGAAAGAGCCATTGCTTTCTTTTATTTCTCCTAGGGCCGTCCTTATGGCTGACAGCTCGGCTGTGAATAAACTGCAAGATGCGTGCAGTTTTTTCCTCACGACTCCATGGTAGTGGGACACGACTGCATAGGCACATGCAGATTCTGACTTTGACCCATCGGTGTAGACGGGGACTAAGTCAGAAAGCGAGCCGAGGACGGCACTGAAGAGCTGCTGGTATTCCGAATCGGTCCTCTTAGCTTTGCGGTGTGCATGGGCAATGGATTTAATATCCGGCTTTGGCGTTAACCAAGGCGGATACTTGGCATACGAGACGGGGCATACTTGAGGAAATATAAAATTTACCTCATGGATAAAATTATTAAAACGAACGGCAAGGGGCCTAGTTGCCCTTCTCCGCCTGTTAAATAAGTCTAAAAATCGTTGGTTAAAAACTATGTTAAAACAAGGGTGGTTGGCCTCTGATAAAACTTTACAGGCATAGTTTCCCATTTAAAATCATACTGCGGGTTTCCAACGGAGGCTCCCCTGCGTCTGCGAGTAAGCTTGGGACTGGGCTTGTTCTAAATGCCCCGGTGGCCAACCGTATCCCAGCATTGTGGACACATTTAACTGGTTTCAAGTAAGACTCTCGTCCTGAGGAATACACTATGGAACCATAGCACAGTTTCGATCGCACTAAGCCTCTACAATAAAAACATGGTGGTGCGGTCTGCTCCCCATATGGAGTGAGTTAAAAACTTTAAGGGTTTGGCGACACCTCTCACGTAATACGCGAATATGCTCCCGCCAGTTCAGCTTTTGGTCCAGGATCATACCGAGAAAGCGGACGGACCCCACAAATGGGAGAATCCTACCCAACAGGGTTAGGGTCGGGGTGAAGTGATAACCGCGAAGACGGTGAAAGTGCACGCATTTCGTTTTCTCCGTGGAGAAACGAATTCCATTCTTTCACGACCACTATCGCAGTTTCTTTAGTCACCTTGGCTTACCTGGAAGCGTTTGGCAGTCGTGTCGACCGGCAAAATATGGCTAGGTCGTCCACGTACAGCGATGTCATCACCGGGCTCAGCACTGAGCCCTGTGGTACCCCGTTCTTCGGAGTAAAAGATCGGGATAAGCGCTAGTAGTACTATTGAGCGTTTTAGGGTGCGTCGACAGCTGAGGTCATTTCGCACCACTCATTAAAACTAAAACTATCGGGATCGGGATAAGTTCTTCCCAGTCCTTACTTTAAAAAGGCGTCCCATATCTCTAACCAACTTGCACAGGCAGCTGGTGAGAGATATGGGCCGTTAGTTATTCGGGTAATTTTTGTCCTTGCCCTGTTTTGGGATTGGTATCACGGTGGACCCTCGCCAGGCACTTGGAAAACTGCCCTCGTTCCAAAGTTGGGGTAACGTGATAACCGCGAACACGGTGAAAGTGCACGCATTTCGTTTTCTCCACGGAGAACCGAAATCCGTTCTTTCGCGACCACTCTCCAAGTTTGTTTAGAGTCACCTGGGCTTGCCTGGAAGCGCTTGGCAGTCGTGTCGACCGGCAAAATATGGCTAGATCGTCCACATAGAGCGATGCCATCACCGGGGCATTGATGCATTCCACCACGTCGTTGATGGCGATGGCAAATAACGTCACGCTCAGTACTGAACCCTGTGGTACCCCGTTCTCCTGTGTGAAAATCGGGAAAAGTGCTTCACAGTCCTTACTTTAAATAGGCGGTTTGTTAAAAAATGTCTGATAAATAGGGCCATGTTGCCTCTAAATCCCCACTTGTGGAGCGTGTTGAGGATTCTCCATCGCCACACACTATCATAGGCCTTCTCCAGGTCGAAGAAGACTGCTATGACGTGTTGACGTTGGAGAAAGGCTTCCTGGATGAAGTTCTCAGTGCGCACCAGATGGTCTGTTGTGGACCTGCCACGCCGAAAGCCGCACTGAGCGTCGGAGAGCAGGTGTCAACTCTCCAAGCACCACATGAGACGTCGGTTTACCATCCGTTCCATCACCTTGCACAGGCAGCTGGTGAGAGATATGGGACGGTAGTTGTTCGGGTCATTTTTGTCCTTGCCCTTTTTGGGATTGGTATCACGATATACTCTCGCCAGGCATTTGGAAAACTGCCCTCGTTCCAGAGTTGGTTGAGGGTATTTAGGACCTCCCCAATCGCAGTTTCCGGAATGTTCCGGAGAAATGCGTTGTGGATTTCGTCCGCCCCTGGCGAGGTGTAATGGGAGTCTTCGATGGCGGATTTAAGCTCCCAGGGCGTGAAAGGCTCATTGTAATATTCGCTTGTAGGACCTGCACCAAAATTGAGAGGGACTCTCGCATCGCCTCTTCCGGTTCGCAAAGTCCGCGGCATAGCCCTCGTCACTGCTACTGGCCGCGAACTGACTGGCAAATATGTTGCTTATTTCGGCAGGTGAATTAACCACCCGGCCAGCAACAATCAATGGCGAGATGACAAATGAGCCCTTGGACCCGGAGATTTTCTTGACTTTGTCCCAAACCTGACCAAGTGGCGTGCGATGGTTGATGGTAGAGACGTATTCTATCCAGGAAGCCCTCTTGGCCTCCTTCACCGCCCTTCGAGCTCGCGCTCTCAGGCGGCGGTACGATGCCAGATTAGTTGCCGTGGGATATTTTCTAAAAATATTCAAGGCTTTTTTCCTCGCCCGAATCGCCCGGTCGCATTCCCCGTTCCACCAAGGGACAGGAGCTCGATTAATATTCCCGGACGTACGAGGGATACTTTTGATAGCTGCCGCCAAGAGCGTTGAACTTAGTTTATCGACGTTGTGCAACGCGTCGAAACTTGCGTCGTGTTTATATGTAAACGTACGCTTGAAAAGTGGCCAGTCCGCATGGTTAATACGCCACTTTTCCGGAGGTTTTGAAATGGTGGGCGAAGAGTCTTCTTTAACGAGTAGAAGAGGAAAATGGTCACTCCCACAGAGATCGTTGTGGGTGGACATTTTCAGCTTTGGGGCTAGACTTCTCGAGCATAGACAAAGATCTATTGCTGAGAATTCCCCATTGAAGCTGTTAAAGCGGGTTTTTTCGCCGCTATTTAATATAAACAGGTTAAAATCCTCAATAAAGTTGGATAAGATTCGACCTCTCCTATTACTTTGGGTTTCTGACCCTCCCCAAAGAGGATCATGGGCATTAAAATCTCCCATCAAAATGAACGCCTGAGGAAGCTGGTGGACAAGGGCTTCAAGGTTCAGGCGGGTCACCGGTGCACCCTCTGGCAGATACACGTTGCATAACGTCATCCTCAGGGGTGTGCACCGTGACAGCGGCCTGGAATGGAGAGTTCAGTTGGACTCGCGAGGTGTAAAGGGCCTCACGGGCCGCAACTGCTACTCCCCCTTGGCCTCGTTGGCCACTTAGGTCATCCATTCTATAAACAGTGAACCCCTTCAGAATACCCTTATCTTCAGCCTTAAAGTGTGTCTCTTGCAGGCAAATACAAGAGGGTTTAAAATCTTGGATTAAAATGGCCAGCTCCTCCTTGTGCCGATAAAAACCATTGCAGTTCCACTGCAGAATGGAACACATTTAAAGTGTTAAATTAAAATGAATAAATAAATAAATATATAAATAAATAAGTTGACTAAAAAGGGAGATGACCAACTCTATTGTTGTTATCGCTTGAAGCGATGTTTCCTCTTCCAGTCGCTTGCGAAGACCTCAGTATCAGAGATACTCTGGTCCTCTTCAATTACCTCCGGCTTCTTTGGCTTCACTGGAGGCGGCGGGGAAGGTGTATTCTCGCGCCCTTTTGGTGTGTTCCCCTTGGTGGTTTTTTGTAGGCTCTTCTTTGAAGGGCCCACAGGAGTGGGTGGCTCCTTGTCCACCTTATTCTTTGTGTCCTTTACCCTTTTGGGTTTAGGCACTTGCGTGTCCATTGGGGATTCTTTCGGGATCTCTGTCTGCGTGGCGATGGTACACTTTACACATGGCGTGGTTGCAACGGAAGCAAAGGACCGGGAGAAAGTTGGGGCGATTAGCGCCCTGTATTTTCTCCTCGCTTCCGCATATGGGATTTTTTCCAGTGTTTTAATCTCCATGACTTTCCTTTCTTCTTTCATCTTCGGGCAATCACGAGAGTACACTGGGTGTGTACCCTCGCAATTGACACAAAGAGGTTCCGAAGAGGTTCTTTATCCTCGTGCGCGTCTTTGCCACAGCGCGGGCAGGTGGCCTTGCCCTCGCAGCGCGACGCGACATGGCCGAACCGTTGGCATTTGAAACAACGCACGGGATTCGGGATGAATGGCCTCACTGGTACCGATTCATAGCCCACAAACACCTTGTCGGGTACTCTATCACGCGCAAACGTCAAGATCACGGAGGTGCTGTTCACGTTTTCTCCGTTTCGCCTCGTGGTGAGTCGACGACAATCAGTCACTCCCTGAGAGAACATTTCTCTCTTGATTTCTTCGATGTCCACGTATAGGAGGTCGTAGTGACTGATGACTCCCCGACAGGTGTTAAGAGTGCGGTGCACCTCCACCTTAATCGGAATGTCATGGAGCATTCCCATAGCTAGCAGTTTTTCGCTGTGTATCGTTCAGGGTCTCTATAAGTAGTGTACCATCCCTGAGCTTCTTCACGCTCTTTGGGTCCCCAGGCACAATCTGTGACAACACTGCGAATTAAGAAGGGAGAAACCTTTTTCAAGGTCTCACCTTCCTTTGCACACGACATAATCAGATAGCGCTTACATGCGCCAATACACTTCTCTCCCCCGCCGGTGTCCGGACGGGATCTTTTAAATGGTGGAAAGGGTTTTTCCTCCATAATAATAAATGATTCGTCCCTCGGCCTCCCCACCCGCCACGGAGCCACACATTTGGGACGCCACTCCGCCAAACCGGAGCGGTCGCCAGGGCTAACTCGAGGGATATAGCGCTTCTGGAGTGGTTGTCTGTTTCGGGGTGGATCTTCGGTGCAAGGGCCCACCAAAACCCTTACATCTCCGACCTCCCTACGCAGACCCCCACAACCTTGGCACTCGCCACCGGAGCGAAAACGCGACGGAAGCCGATTGACTGGGAGTGGCTAGCTCCCGGCCTCCCGTTTACGCGAAATCCGGGGCCGAAGAGGGATCTGTCTGTAGAGCCTGTATATTGCTCTCCGGTCCATACAGGGCATCCGAAACCCTGCTGGGAACCAGAAAGATCACCCTACAGGATCCCCTTCTCTCCCTTACGGGTCTCCAGGCACGGCAAACACCTGGGCGGATCGCAGGCCAGATGGTATGGCCGCTCAGACAGTGGATCCACAGCACTGTCCGGACGCATCCCTTGCTGGCTAGGGTTTGTTTTCGGGGTTTTCTCCCCGCCCTTTTAGTCGCCTCTTACGACAAGCAGGGATACTGCGGGAGTATTCTCTACCCCCCTACCCGCAGGGGGACCTCACGCCTATGCTCTTCGTCTTTTCCATCCTGAGCAAATTGGTTTTTGCTCTTGCATTTCCACGACCCAACAAATTCTTTGCTTGTCTGAATGTATTTTTGCACGGCTTCAACCTTAGTTGATCCACGGATGGTGTTCCTTGACATCGCCCGCGCATTCAATTGAGTAAGTCAAAGAGGTCTTATGTACAAATCACCAGCCTCTACATAAATTGCTGTCCAGCTTTCCTCTTATCTGTCATCCTCAATTTTCTGTAAGATTGCAGTTTCCGTGTGCCCATGGGGATTCCCTCTCCACCACAAAGAAAGCCAAAGCAGGCATCCTGCAAGGTTCTCTTATCAGCCTATTTTTATTTAGTTTATTCGTTAATGACATGCTATTGACGCCACATTCGTCCCTGTACATGTGCGCCGACGACACCGCCATATCGGGTACGCTGCACAAATTTCAAATGCCTCAACAAGCAGCTTCAATAACCGAGGACAAAAACATGGAAAACTTTATTAACGCTGATGAAACATCTACTTTGTCCAATGCCACCCATGCACTCGACATATTTCACTCCATTTACAATACCATAACATTCCGAAAGCTTCCTTGCACCTTACCTAGGCTTCATTCTTGGCACCAAATTAACCTTTCAACCTCACCTGGATCTTTGCTGTCAGAAAAGTTGTCATGGAGAACCAACTTCACTTTCTCCTTGGATTTTTCCTTGCTCAGCCATTTTGATCAGATACATCTGTACAAGGTGACCACCTGTCCGAAATGATAGGCTTGCCCAGTATTCATGGCTTATACAATGATTTGACACCGCCTTGAATACATACAGAATAAGGCTATCTGCAGCCTTAAAAATGTCAGCCAAGTGACTCAAATGGCTGACGTGTTCACAGCGCATCACCCTCCGTCAATCAGACTTCATCTGTAAACCAGGTTAAATCATTCATTTCCTCACTAGCTATAAGAAATCCCTTAATGTCAAATATATGGGAATACGATATTTGAAGGTATCACATATATACACTGCCTAAGAACATCACTCATCTAAGAGTTTATCCTGTCTTCAGCATATTTATAACATTTGTTCTTTTTCTTCTACCTTGTGTACTCTCCACAAATCTGACTGCAAATACATTCAAAATACATTAATCTTTGGTTTTAGCTTGTTATAGCTTTTATTTTTACACGGTTGCTTCCGTCCGCCCAGCCTCGCCCTTGTCCACATGTTGGACAAATCCATCAGGCACTTTCCCCTTTTGTTAATATTTCTGCGTTTAAATCATAACTTGCTCTATCCACCTCTTAGTTTTTATAATATTTAGACCCTCCCCCACGAATGTACGTATCCTCCTGCATTTTAAATTTAGTTATTATTCTAAGCCATGCCGTCCCCTTATATTTTTTCTTTAATGCAAGTGTATATCTCTCACATGCTAGTTTATAAGCTTCTTTTCCTCATGAACAACACACAATGGGGATGGCAGCCAAAGCCCGAAAAGCCTCTACAGAGCAAACAATACCAGTCAATTTAAATATGTTAAATGTTTTTTCTTCAATGTTCACTGATGGCAAAGAGGATTTCAATATTACCATTTTAAAATATCCCATTCTATTGGACAAAACTAATACATCCACCACTACTGCTAATGTGCCTTCACAGCAGGTAGATAATTAGCTTAATTCAATCCAAACTCAATCTATCATGCTGTAGGCCATATAGAAAATATAATTTAGCTTCTCAGCTCTCTTTAGGTTCTCAGCCCAAATCACTTTGGTGGACAATTAGGTTACCACAAGCACACCTGCTGCAATGTGCCCCCTTTCAGCTGTAAAGACTGCAAAACATTTGACTCACCTTTTCACATTGCTGAAACTAGCAATTGGCTGGTGATTAACAACGAAATAATTAAACTCTGTCATACATACTCCCAATACATTACTTGACTGGTACCAACACTATGGTAATAAAATGTTCCACTGTTCATGAATATCATAAAGTAGGTAAAGTTTTGAAATACAAGACTCTCTTTATGTCATATATGAACTCCCCGAGGACAGAAAATATAATTTTCACTGAGGAGTCTCTTCCCTTCCATTGAAGATGAAGGCAAACAGAATTGAAAAGCCAAGTTTCCCAAGGGTATCAGTTAGCGGAATATGCTCTACTCGTCCCTTTGACATCCAGCATGCCTTAGGTATCCAATTTGTGGCCAAATATCCCACAACTTGTCACCTGGTTTTTGAAAATTCAGTACATCCCCAAGCCCTGTCATTAAAAACCAATCTAGCAGGTCTGGCAATCAAAATAGACTTTAAAATAATTTCCATTACCTGTGCAGGGCCATAGGTGCCCAGCCATTGGTAATGCATAAATCACAGCACCTGTCTTTTAAACTGTGTTTGCTGTGGCTAAGACCACACCACCTCCAAATGTCACAATTCCAAAGACACCCAGCCATGTGATATCTCTGCGAACAAGACCACACTGCCAATTATCGAGGGTGCCAGGTCCACAAAAACACAAAACAAGCTTTGCTATTGCACTAAGGAAATGCTGGACTTCTTACCACAGCACCTTGTCCAGCCTCTCTCACACAATCCTTCTCTGCTGCTCTCACCAATAACAATTCCTTTCCCTCTTTAATCCATTATTCACCTACAACACCATTCTCTCAACAAAAGACTGATACGAATGAATCTATAGCTTAAATGCCCTTCTTCAGGGACACTTGGGCAAAAATGTCTTCCCTTCCCTTAAGGAAAAGAAATTGTTCTTGCTAGAAAAATGTTTCTCTTCCAGACTGAACTAACAACATTACACTTCCAAACACATCACAACACATATGAACAATCCTGGAATTGCAACAGCATACTACACACACAGAAAGACCATTTATTGAAATACATAGACAAAAACAAATTAGACATTACACTTTTACAAGAAATATTTCTAAAACCATAATTTCTATTACTCTCATAATCACAACATACATCCACCAGACAGAAACATCCCTGGTCACCATATGGAATTTAGACAATCCTCCTTATCCATCTTAATTTTTGACACCCTTGAGGCCCTTGGTATCACGCTACACACATCACAAGGAAACCTACACATTTACTCCATATATCATCCACCTGGTAAATATATGAAGAGACGACTTCACAAAACTACTCTCACTTCATGACAGGGCCTTGTAAGAAGGCAACTGGAATGGCAAAAATAGTGACTGGAATATCATTAAGCCCGGGACTTTCACATGCATTCAGTTAAGTACCTATATCTTTGAGTATGATGTTTATAGGATTGTGCGCATAAAACGACTTGAGCTACCGGGGAGGGAAGGTTTTTGGGAGATTCTTTGGACACTCCTGTCGATCTGCAAGCGGGCACAGCAGGCCTGTGGCCAGGAATCCACCCATCCTAGCACCCTATGAAGTGGACCCACCCAGGTCCTACAGAAGTGCAATGGGAGGCAGGCTTCCTTCTGAGTGAACTGGATTAGATGACCAATTGGGGACACGGCTCAAATGCTTCCAAAAGGTGAGAAGGAGGGACTTAGTTAGCCTCCCCCTTTTGGAGGCTCAGCTGAGGACAGCTCAAATCGTTGTGTATGTCTATTAATCTTTATTTCAACTGTTAATGTCATTGAACATCATGCTCACTTTCCAAAATTGTTGTCCACGACATTCAGTGGTAAAATCAGAACCACAGGACAACCGGGCAGGCAAAGATCCAAGGAAGGGCTCAGAGCAACATTCAATTCCCATGGCCACTAATTATCTATATCTCCATCCAGACCTCTTGCATTGATTCCCTGCTTTCATGGTCCATACTCAGAAAGTGAGTAAGTTGCATGAGAAGAAAATTTATATTCTAGAAGAGGTACTTCAAATGTACACATAATTAATGCTTGTCAAAGTCTTTGCGCTTAGACAATACAATTCTTTCCCAGAAATGTAACAACATTCACTGCATAAAGCATGAACTTTTAGAGCATCCTACCACACACCACATTGACATAATACTTTCACAGGAAACTTTACTTAAGCTGCACATTTTCTTTTATGGGCGGAATGACACTACACACTAATTCAATAGGCATTCACAATGAGTAACTGTTCTGGTTGAGTGCAATCTCCAATTCTTTTTTAGACGTCCTCGTTCTTACTAATAAAAAGCTCTCTGAATAACTCTTCATCCAACACAAGGAATTTAAACATTTTCAATTTACCAATGTGGGGTTCTTTCACTCATTTCGGAAAAGAATGACTTTCCTTGGTTTACATCCAAGAGAAAGAACAGATGGTTCTTTGGGGGTTGAAATTCACATCATGGTGCAGCGAATTGTTCCGGCACGGAGAGTAGCAGCTGTATCCTGCTTCCTTCATCACAGGCAAACCTGTCTCTATCCTAGCTCTTCTTGAGCCCACCCAAGTCACCAGGTCCCCTCACCAGGCGTACTCACTATTTTATTTCACTCTCTTCAAACCTCTTAATTACACCAACCATCTTCAATGAGTTTTCATCACACTTTCTCCTTCAATTTCGCCTGTCTGTTTCCATGAGCATGTGTCAGCTAATCACCAAGTCTTTCGCCTCTGCAAAATAATTTGCATGGATTGAAGTCTAATGGTAACTGATTCTGTCTTTTAAGATGTCGCCATGGCCTTCTACAGTTTGGCACGATGGCCATCTCTTTAAACTTAACCCCTCTCATTTCCCCCTCCCCTGCTGTTCATCAGCCACAGCTACCTTCCGCATCAGCAATTTGTCAGGGCATTGGGTGAATCCATCTCCCGTCACACAAAGGTGCATCTGTGCCACAAGACGATGCTCAGTCCTCTCCTCCTACATCTGTTGGTGAACAACTTACTTTCCACTCCACATGTATGTATGCAGAAAACACCACAATCGCAGCACCTCCAAGACAGTCACACAAGCTTCTCTGGCGTACCACCACAGAAACCTCTTTCACGCACATCGAAAGGATGCACCCTCATGAGGCGATCTTCCGGCGGTTTACTCATGAGCAAACTGACCCGGATGGCCGACATTTGAGCACCCCACAACCCAGCATCCATCGTGAAATTCATCTGCGCCATAAAGAGACAATTCCCTTTCAATTGTGGATTCTATGAACTGGTAACCCTCTCCTTACCTGGGATTATGCTCTTCCATGTAAAAATCAAGTAGACTGCCTAAATATATCACGTCTTAGAGTCTATCCTATGTCTCTGGGTCATTCTTCTTCCTAGGTCACGTGACCTCACCTTATTACAGTGCATGTTCATTTACAAATAAATTTACAGTGTTTCCTTTGTGCCTTCTTTGATACGCCACTTCAAACCGTCTCTTTTTCTCTTTGGGTAGTAAATAATCTTACAAATCTAACATGCCACCTATTCGCACCCCCACCATACTGTGACATTTCCAATTCAAATTGTACTCAATAATTGCTCCGGGACGTGTATACAATGCCCAGGATCACCATGGGCAACCACCCTTTGGAGATTCTACTCTGAATGTCACCAGCGGTGACCCTCATTGATAGCCAAGCAGCTTATTATTTTTGTTATGATAATTTATCAGGCTTTCAAAGATCTTCAGAATCTTACTGAACTTCCGAAGTATGCTTCACCTCACCACACTGCAGTGTCCATCACGCCACTCATCCCTCATGTAGCCTGCCGACTGAGTTTCTGAGATTTAAAAGGACGCGAGGCAAAGAGGAGCCTTGCTGCACTTCAGGTCAATGGCAGTGGCTTCTGTTGACTGAAAGGCTGGCAGTGGGAATCTCTGAGCACTCAAGATGATGAATAACCAAAACAGCTGCTTCTCTCTGCGTCGATCTGTCCTTCTGGCAAACCTGGACTCCTGGAATGTGGTACCCAGGCTTTCTTCTCTCTCTCTCTGGAGGGACCTCACATTTCTGATGGGAGAGAAATGTGAGGAGGCTGGGTGTCTTCATATCCATGACACCACCCTCATTCCAGGGAAGGGGGACCAAGTTGCATTGCCCTGGTTGGGAATTAGCCATGGTGGGCAGCTATGAGGAATGGCAACTGCTACAGCGGTGCTGAGATGAGCTATAGCCACGATGGTTGCTATCATCCAGAGGATGCCTTGGAGGGGCCTTCCGTCAGTGGCGTCAACTGCGAGACCTGGTGGAACCCAAAAAAAAACCAGAGATTATTTCTATCAATATTTTTTCAGTGGTTAAGGTTAGAGTAATATATTTTTCTTCACAATTGTACAAAACAATTTTTATAAATAAAATTTATTTAACAGATAAAAACCTACCATCTGGCGGGTGCCTATTCATAATGGAATTATTAGGTGCTATTTCCTTAATACTTGACATTTTTTCCATATTGTTTTAGTGAAACTAAAGGTGCTTTTGAAAGATGTTATTTTTTAAACACGCAAAGATTACTGTTATAACGTATATAAATAAGCCTGCAGAGAACAGAAAAAATACATCAAACATATACTTTTTGCCAATAATTGGTATGATGTTTCAAGTCAAGAAAGAACTGACACGAGTTCCAACAATAACGAAATCCAAGGTAACCGTGAAGCCAATGTAACAATTACCAAGAAAACTGTACGTGGCCTGCATTTGCAGTGAATCTGAAGTTGATGACAGTACCGATTTGACTAACATGACCCGTGCGATGTTCTATTTTGGTCAGACAAAGGCATCATTGCTGCTTAGGACCAGAGTACATAGAGGTCTGCCTGAAAGTCTGAAATCAGCAAAAGACACCAAAAGACAAGGAAGCATACCAAAGATAAAAGATGTTCTCCTGCAAATTTGGAAAGACAAGTGAGTGGGAGAGACCAATGATCTCCACCTTTCACTCCTCACCTATCCAACAATCTGAAAAGAGATCCCAGGAATCACGTCAGAGGTTATTTGATATTAATGCCAGAGGATGGCATAACTATCTCATTTCATGTGCTAACCACAGTACAGCATTGCAATGAACCTGTAAGTATTGATGGAATATATTATCCTCTTGATACTTTGATTGTCAATTTTGGGGAAACACCCTATGATGGACTTGTCTTCATGGTCACAAGCAGCAATAAAATTTCTTATGGAGATAGGCAAATGAACATAAAAAAGGGGCACCAAACCATTTTACTATCACAGCACCCAAAACATAACAATGGCACCTAATTAATTACAGACTTGAAATTGAAGCCACCAATGTGCGTTTGCTCGGGGATGGTACCTCTAGTAATGTCTGGTTGAGGTCACTCACTCTAGCCGAGTACAAGGACAAGTGGTCTGCACTGAAGAGTTCCAAATGCAGCAAATCCACATGTCAGGCCAGAAGACAAGTTTACCTGGACGTCGGCTGTTTAAAGAATTTAACCATAGTTCATGCAGAAACTCCTTGCAGGATGGAAGGATGAAGAGCGTACATGCAATAATGCACGTAGCATGAAGCTGCATTTGCTGATGGAACACATATCCATACAGGTCCAGTCATGCTGATGATAACTGAAATTCAGAATCACCATTACAGCCTTTGGGAGACATCTCGATGGTGAAATTCCTCCAATCGAAAAGTTCTGAAGAAACAGCAACCCAATAGATTTCTGAGTGGAACATACAAATTTACAGAGTTAAGAAATACAGAACAAGTAATGCCATCTTCTCAATATGATCTCATAGTTCAACTCCACAAAATCAACATTTACAGTCGCCGATGGACCAGCTACGTCAACAGTGCATCCAGCCACCGCTGGCGTTCCACAAGGATCCCTGCTTAGACCTTTACTATTCAACATACACGTCAATGATTTACCAACTTCACGATTCACACAAACCCACATGTACGCAGACGACACAGCCATCTCGGCCACTTTGCGTTCTTCCGACAACAACATACGTAAACTAAACGGCCACCTTACCAAAATACACCGCTGGACAAAAACATGGAAACTACAAATCAACCCCACAAAAAGCACACATGTACACTTTGAACGCGGACGCAAACACGACACTAAAAACTCTCAGAGAATTAACAAAACTCCTATTCCAAGGGCCTCAAACCATCGTTTCCTGGGCGTAATTCTGGACTGGGCACTCACCTATCAGGATCACTTATCTCAGTGTAAAACTACGGCACTCGTAGCTAGAAACAAACTCCCATGTCTGTTCACCGAAAACTCTCCATTGTCTCATTCCACAAGAGTCCGCTTATACAAAGCAATTGTCCGCCTGAAACTGCTTTCTGGTTGTGAGATCTTCGCAATCAACAAAAGTATTAGGAAATCCTTGGAGATATTCCAAAACAAGACCCTTTGCCAGTTACTAAAACTCCCCAGATGCACCACCCATATGCAGCATGTGCGCTTAGCCCACAAACTCCCCACAATAAGCACATTCATCAACAACACAGTAAGAAAGTTCCAAAAAAGATTAAAACTGACAAAAAACCCCTTCCTTGTACACCTGTATGGGATTACGAAATACCACATAACCTTACAGTAAGACTGCCTAAACAAATCACTCGTCTACGAGTCCATCCTATCTTCTTTCTTCTTCTTTAAATGTAATTAGGTTATAAGTAATATGCAACAAACAATTTTTCTTTGTTATCTTTCGTATGTTTAAAAAAAAAAATAAAGGATTTGGAAAAAAAGAAAGAAAAAATAATAATAATATATATATACACAAAAGAAAAAACAATACATATAAAAAAAACATTCTATTAAAAAAATCATGATATTTAAAAAATAAAAAAAAAGTGGAAAATAAATCCTTTATATTCACTTGTATTGTAACCTTTGTAATAACTATTATGTATTCATACCTACAAATATTTTTATGTACCTTTATATAAGCCATGTAAATAACTTTAACTTAGACTATAAAATTCATCTTCACACAAACAACACAAGCAAACGTACATATAACACACATGTCATTATAATTTTAAATGTCAAAACTACCGGTAGTGGTGGATTCTTCCACCGGAACGGATAATACTAGACAGCACAGAACGTGCTGCATCAGACAGGGAGGTCTTGGCAGTTATTTAGGAAGACTATAACGGAAGACCTTGATACTCAAAGAAACGTACAGACCATACCAGAAACAACAGAACAGTTAGATAACATGGTCAAAAATCTCACTGAAGCCATCCGGAAAGGAATAGACAAAGCAATCCCAGTCAAAAAGAAAAGACCTGCAGGATTACTAAAACTAGACGAGGCCACCCAAAATCTGATCAAGAAAAGAAATTTTTTCCGACGAAAATATTTCAAAATAGGTACAACCACCTTCAAAGAAATAGTAAAGACTCTGAATGAACAAATTAAAACTGCAATTCGGCAACATAGAGAGAAAAAGTGGCGAGAACAACTGGAATCAATAAATATAGAAGACGGTTCAATCTGGAAAATAGCCAGACAACTAAAAACAAATGCTCCATCTGATCCTAATATTAAAACCAAAGATAAGATCATCTGCAACAAAATAGACAAAGCTAAATACATGGCTGAGATTCTGGAAAAAACCTTTACGCCAAATAAGGCCAGTGCTAATATCCCGAGCATATCCAAAATATCAGAAACGAGACAATTCACTGACTTACCGGTGGTAACAACTGAAGACATTGCCGATATAATTAACAGCTTGAAAAACAGAAAATCACCAGGCGAAGACAACATCACGAACGAATCGCTGAAACAAATCCCACGGGCCGCAGGTGACCTTACGTGTAAAATCGCTAATGCGTCAATCGCACTACGATATTTCCCCGAAATGTGGAAACACTCGGTAATTAAATGCATGCCAAAAAAAGGAGGAAAAACAATTAGTAGTTTTAGGGGTTTGTAGGGTGCGTCGACAGCTATGGTCATTTTGCACCACTGTCATAACATAAAACTTATGTTCCTTTTAAACTAGGAATAAGTAAACAAATAAATACGAATAAATATATAAATAAATAAAATGAACAAAAAAAAAGGAAAATGCTAAAATCAAAAGCATTAAAATTATGAGCTCCAAAGCTAAAGCTGCCCCATTAAACCGGTTGACCTTAAAAAACTTAGGACTCGGTTAATAGACCCAGAGTCATCCCCTAAAATATTTTTTAAGTCTCCCCTTATCTTCAACATGTCTCTGGCCCTTTGGTATGTTGTACATTCCGTCAGGATATGTTTTATCGTCAGGGGTTGGAAGCACTCATTGCAGCGGGGCTGTTCTTTTACCTCCGCAAAGGGGTACAAATGAGTGAGGGCAGAGTGTCCTATTCTCAGGCGCGTAATCATTACCTCTTCCCTCCGAATTTTCCGGATGGAAGAGGACCATGGTGAAACGACCGGTTTTATTGCCCTGAGTTTATTATTTTGCAGAGACTGCCAAGTCTCCTTCCACTGATGCACGACCGAGTTCCGCAAGGCGGCCTTTATGTCCTCCATTGGAACCAAGGTGGAGACGGTCTCGGGTTGTCGAAGGGCATCCTTCGCTGCCTGGTCAGCTTTTTCGTTACCTCTTATGCCGACGTGACCAGGAGTCCATATAAAGGAGACCCTGTTCCCCTTTCTCTGAAGGGACAACAGGGTATAATGGATCTCCTGGACTATCGGGTGCACAGGTGCAAAGACCGATAAATATTTTATGGCGCCCAACGAGTCTGTGCAGATGAGGAAAGAGCCATTGCTTTCTTTTATTTCTCCTAGGGCCGTCCTTATGGCTGACAGCTCGGCTGTGAAAATGCTGCAAGAAGTGTGCAGTTTTTTCCTCACGACTCCATGGTAGTGGGACACGACCGCAAAGGCACATGCAGATTCTGACTTTGACCCATCGGTGTAGACTGGGACAAAGTCAGAAAGTGAGCCGAGGACAGAACTGAAGAGCTGCTGGTATTCGGAATCGGTCGTTTTGGCTTTGCGGCGTGCACTGGCAATGACTTTAATATCCGGCTTTGGCGTTAACCAAGGCGGATACTTAGCATAGGAGACGGGGCATACTTGAGGAAATGTAAAATTTACCTCATTAATAAAATCATTAAAACGAACGGCAAAGGGCCTAGTTGCCCTTCTCTGCCTGTTAAATAAGACTAAAAACCGTTGGTTAAAAACTATGTTAAAACAAGGGTGGATTGTCTCTGATAAAATTGTACAGGCATAGTTGCTCATTAAAATCATCCTGCGGGTTTCCAACGGAGGCTCCCTTGCGTCTGCAAGTAAGCTTGGGACTGGGCTTGTTCTAAATGCCCCGGTGGCCAACCGTATCCCAGCATTGTGGACACATGTGAGTGGTCTCAAGTAAGACTCTCGTCCTGAGGAATACACTATGGAACCATAGTCCAGTTTGGATCGCACCAAGCCTCTGTACAATAAAAGCATGGTGGTGCGGTCTGCTTCCCAAGTGGAGTGAGTTAAAAACTTTAAAACGTTGAGGGTTTGGCGACACCTCTCACGTAACACGCGGATATGCTCCCGCCAGTTCAGCTTTTGGTCCAGGATCATGCCGAGAAAGCGGACGGACTCCACAAATGGAAGAATCCTACCCAACAGGGTTAGGGTCGGGGTAACGTGGTAACCGCGAAGACGGTGAAAGTGCACGCATTTCATTTTCTCCACGGAGAACCGAAATCCGTTCTTTCGCGACCACTCTCCCAGTTTGTTTAGAGTCACCTGGGCTTGCCTGGAAGCGTTTGGCAGTCGTGTCGACCGGCAAAATATGGCTAGGTCGTCCACATAGAGCGATGCCATCACCGGGGCATTGATGCATCCCACAACGTCGTTGATGGCGATGGCAAATAACGTCACGCTCAGTACTGAACCCTGGGGTACCCCATTCTCCTGTGTAAGAGATCGGGAAAAGTGCTTCCCAGTCCTTACTTTAAAAAGGCGGTTTGTTCCTGATAAAAAAAATTCCTGATAAATAGGGCCATGTTGCCTCTAAATCCCCACTGGTGGAGCGTGTTGAGGATTCTCCATCGCCACACACAATCATAGGCCTTCTCCAGGTCGAAGAAGACTGCTATGACGTGTTGACGTTGGAGAAAGGCTTCCTGGATGAAGTTCTCAGTGCGAACCAGATGGTCTGTCGTGGACCTGCCACGACGAAAGCCACACTGAGCGTCGGAGAGCAGGTGTCGACTCTCCAAGCACCACATGAGACGTCGGTTTACCATCCGTTCCATCACCTTGCACAGGCAGCTGGTGAGAGATATGGGACGGTAGTTGTTCGGGTCATTTTTGTCCTTGCCCTGTTTTGGGATTGGTATCACGATGGACTCTCGCCAGGCATTTGGAAAACTGCCCTCGTTCCAAAGTTGGTTGAGGGTATTTAGGACCTCCCCAATCGCAGTTTCCGGAATGTTCCGGAGAAATGCGTTGTGGATTTCGTCCGCCCCTGGCGAGGTGTAATGGGAGTCTTCGATGGCGGATTTAAGCTCCCAGGACGTGAAAGGCTCATTGTAATATTCGCTTGTAGGACCTGCACCAAAATTGAGAGGGACTCTCTCGCATCGCCTCTTCAGGTTCGCAAAGTCCGCGGCATAGCCCTCGTCACTGCTATTGGCCCCGAAATGACTGGCAATTATGTTGCTTATTTCGGCAGGTGAATTAACCACCCGGCCAGCAACAATCAATGGCGAGATGACAAATGAGCCCTTGGACCCGGAGATTTTCTTGACTTTGTCCCAAACCTGACCAAGTGGCGTGCGATGGTTGATGGTAGAGATGTATTCTATCCAGGAAGCCCTCTTGGCCTCCTTCACAGCCCTTCGAGCTCGCGCTCTCGGGCGGTACGATGCCAGATTAGTTGCCGTATTACGAGGGATACTTTTGGTAGCTGCCGCCAACAGCGTTGAACTTAGTTTATCGACGTTGTGCAACGCGTCGAAACTTGCGTCGTGTTTATATGTAAACGTACGCTTGAAAAGTGGCCAGTCTGCACGGTTAATATGCCACTTTTCCGGAGGTTTTGAAATGGTGGGCGAAGAGTCTTCTTTAACGAGTAGAAGAGGAAAATGGTCACTCCCACAGAGATCGTTGTGGGTGGACATTTTCAGCTTTGGGGCTAGACTTCGAGCATAGACAAAGATCTATTGCTGAATTCCCCATTGAAGCTGTTAAAGCGGGTTTTTTCGCCGCTATTTAATATAAACAGGTTAAAATCCTCAATAAAGTTGGATAAAATTCGACCTCTCCTATTACTTTGGGTTTCTGGCCCTCCCCAGAGACGATCATGGGCATTAAAATCTCCCATCAAAATGAACGGCTGAGGAAACTGGTGGACAAGGGCTTCAAGGTTCAGGCGGGTCACCGGTGCACCCTCTGGCAGATACACGTTGCATAACGTCATCCTCTCAGGGGTGTGCACTGTGACAGCGACGGCCTGGAATGGAGAGTTCAGTTGGACTCGCGAGGTGTAAAGGGCCTCACGGGCCGCAACTGCTACTACCCCTTGGGCTCGTTGGCCACTTAGGTCATCCATTCTAAAAACAGTGAACCCCTTCAGAATACCCTTATCTTCAGCCTTAAAATGGGTCTCTTGGAGACAAATACAAGAGGGTTTAAATCTTGGATTAAAATGGTCAGCTCCTCCTTGTGCCGATAAAAACCATTGCAGTTCCACTGCAGAATGGAACACATTTAAAGTGTTAAATTAAAATAAATAAATAAATAAATAAATAAGTTGACTAAAAAGGGAGATGACCAACTCTATTGAGGTTATCGCTTGAAGTGATGTTTCCTCCTCCACTCGTTTGCGAAGACCTCAGTATCAGAGATACTCTGGTCCTCTTCAATTACCTCCGGCTTCTTTGGCTTCACTGGAGGCGGCGGGGAAGGTGTATTCTCACGCCCTTTTGGCGTGTTCCCCTTGGTGGTTTTTCGTGGGCTCTTCTTTGAAGGGCCCACAGGAGTAGGTGGCTCCTTGTCCACCTTACTCTTTCCATCCTTCACTCTTTTGGGTTTAGGCACTTGCGTGTTTTCCATTGGGGATTCTTTCGGTATCTCCTTCTGCGTGGCGATGGTACACTTTACACATGGCGTGGTTGCAACGGAAGCAAAGGACCGGGAGAAAGTTGGGGCGATTAGCGCCCTGTATTTCCTCCTCGCTTCCGCATATGGGATTTTTTCCAGTGTTTTTATCTCCATGACTTTCCTCTCTTCTTTCATCTTCGGGCAATCACGAGAGTACACTGGGTGTGTACCCTTGCAATTGACACAAAGAGGTTCCGAAGAGCACTCTTTATCCTCGTGCGCGTCTTTGCCACAGCGCGGGCAGGTGGCCTTGCCCTCGCAGCGCGACGCGACATGGCCGAACCGTTGGCATTTGAAACAACGCACGGGATTTGGGATGAATGGCCTCACTGGTACCGATTCATAGCCCACAAACACCTTGTCGGGTAGTCTATCGCGCGCAAACGTCAAGATCACGGAGGTGCTGTTTACGTTTTCTCCGTTGCGCCTTGTGGTGAGTCGACGACAATCAGTCACTCCCTGAGAGAACATTTCTCTCTTGATTTCTTCGATGTCCACGTATAGGAGGTCGTAGTGACTGATGACTCCCCGACAGGTGTTAAGAGTGCGGTGCACCTCCACCTTAATCGGAATGTCATGGAGCATTCCCATAGCAAGCAGTTTTTCGCTTTGTGTGTCGTTCAGGGTCTCTATAAGAAGTGTACCATCCCGGAGCTTCTTCACGCTCTTTGGGTCCCCAGGCACAATCTGTGACAACACTCTGCGAATTAAGAAAGGAGAAACCTTTTTCAAGGTCTCACCTTCCTTTGCGCAAGACATAATTAAATAGCGCTTACATGCGCCGATACACTTTTCTCCCCCGCCGGTGTCCGGACGGGATCTTTTTAGTGGTGGAAAGGGTTTTTCCTCCATAATAAGAAATGATTCGTCCCTCGGCCTCCCCACCCGCCACGGAGCCACACATTTGGGACGCCACTACGCCAAACCGGAGCGGTCGCCAGGGCTAACTCGAGGGATATAGCGCTTCTGGAGTGGTTGTCTGTTTCGGGGTGGATCTTCGGTGCAAGGGCCCACCAAAACCCTTACATCTCCGACCTCCCTACGCAGACCCCCACAACCTTGGCACTCGCCACCGGAGCAAAAACGCGACGGAAGCCGATTGACCGGGAGTGGCTAGCTCCCGGCCTCCCGTTTACGCGAAATCCGGGGCCGAAGAGGGATATCGCTCTCCGGTCCATGCAGGGCATCCGAAACCCTGCTGGGAACCAGACAGATCACCCTCCAGGATCCCCTTCTCTCCCTTACGGGTCTCCAGGCACGGCAAACACCTGGGCGGATCGCAGGCCAGATGGTATGGCCGCTCACAGACAGTGGATCCACAGCACTGTCCGGACGCATCCCTTGCTGGCTTGGGGTTTGTTTTCGGGGTTTTCTCCCCGCCCTTTTAGTCGCCTCTTACGACAAGCAGGGATACTGCGGGAGTATTCTCTACCCCCCTACCCGCAGGGGGAAGGAAAAACAATTTCAGAAAAAGATCTTAGGCCAATCTCATTAACCTCCAATCTTGGAAAACTGCTTGAAAGATTGATCTCACCGCATATACTAGGATTTGCCAATAAAAATAACATACTGCCGCCAGAACAGTTTGGCTTCAGAGAAAAACTCTCAACAACGCAACAAATCCATAGAGTAGTAGACTATATTAGCGACGCTTTCAACAAAAAGGAATGGACGATTGGAATATTTCTTGATCTTACTAAAGCTTTTGACAAGGTATGGCATGATGGGCTACTGCTCAAAATGGAAGTGTGGAACTTCCCCAAATGGATCCTAAAATGGACCGAATCTTATCTGGAAAAGAGGACGTTTAAAGTAAAATGGGAAATGGCAACTAGTGTTGAAAGAGTGGCAAAGGCAGGCGTACCACAAGGATCAGTCCTTGGTCCACTTCTATTTAACATATTCACCGCAGATTTCCCTAGGGAAGAGGGAAATTGGCAGATATTGAACGCCTTATATGCAGATGACGCGGCAATAATAGCCAAGGGAAAAAGCCTTCAAATAACCCAAGAGAGAGCTCAAGATATGCTTGACAAAACCATTAAGTGGTACTCCAAATGGAGATTAAGTGTTAATCCCAGAAAAACTAAGGCCATGATCTTTACAAGACCACATACGAGAAACGCAAACGCAAAAAGCCTTCGAATCCTAGAACAGGCGATAGAATGGAGCACAGAAGCCACGTACCTAGGAGCCACAATTGACAACAGATTAAAACTCAATACACATGTCAGAACAATATGTGGGAAGGCTTACGCCAGCCTGTCAGGCCTAGCCCCTATCCTTAAAAATAATGGGGCCCCTCCGAACATAAAAACTTCATTTACAAGGCAGTAATTCGTCCAGCACTTACATTCGCAGCTCCAGCCTGGGTAGGACTGCTATGTAAAAATATGCATAAAAAATTAGAAATTACAGAAAGAAAAATCATCAGGATTATGCTCCGAATCAAACCATGGGTGAAAATAAAGAACATTTACGATCTAATTGAACTAGAAGACGACATAAAAGATACCATACGGAAGCAATGTAAAACATATTACGACGATCTGATAGAAAATGAAAGTACGGCATTGACATACGCAAAAATAAACAAAGGGAGTGAACACGACAGGTACAGAAGACTGTGCGATATTTTAAAATGACCGCTACCAAAAACATGGTAGAAATAAACAAAAATGGATATGCGAAATCTCCACCAATCATGACAACGGCATAATAAATTAAGACACAGAGCAAAAGCCGGCTTAATGGCATACTCTGAAATAAAGCCGCATTGCAGCAAGACACGATGGTTCGGAGGAGAAAGGGTAAGAATTCCCCCATAAAGCTGGAGGATACCTCTAATTGACATCTCCAAAGTTTGTCAGTCTCCCCCGATCTGTCACTCAACAGAACCCTCCTCTGCAGTAATCAAATGCGTCACCGTGGCTGACTCTAAAGAGGTTTCGTCCCTTTTAAAACACAAATCCGTCCCGTATGTTACGTACCAGCTGCAGGGCGAGCGAAGGAAAGAGTTTTCCCTCCGCTCTATCTCAGAGGAGGAAATTCTAGGCGAACTAAAATCAAAAGGCTTTCCAATTATATCGGTCCACTGAATCTGGTCCACTAGACCATCTGACACTGATCGAGCGTCAATTATCCTCTCTGTTTCTAAATACCCGACGAGAACCTGCCATATCATCACAGAAAGCGCTATAGACCCTCAAGCTTTCCTATCCCTTTCCAACTTGCTAGGTCTTGCAATCAAAGTTGACTTCTTCCGCAAACACCTTCAGCCTGTTCAATGTCACAGGTGTCAGGCCCTCGGCCACACCAAAGACCACTGCACTCTCCCTCCGAACTGCGTCCGCTGCGGCGGTCCTCATGACTCCTCAGAATGCTCCAAGTCACCGGACACCCCGGCTAAATGCCTTCTCTGCCAGAGTGACCACACGGCCAACTATAGAGGCTGTCCCGTCCATAAAAAAGCTAAAGCGAACCTAATTATGCGCCTAGGAAAACCAGCCTCCTCCTCCCCTGCTCCCATTCCTCAACCGCTCACTCAGTCATACTCTGCAGCACTTCATAACCATCCTTCCCTCCCGTCTCCTTCACTTCCCCCTGCTTCCTACTCAGTGACTAATGCTAGTCACCCCCATGAATCTACCGAACAATCCTCCCTCAACTCCTCTTTTAGAAACATCTGGGGTAGAATGTCCTCCCTTTCATCTGTGAAAGACAAAAAGCTATTAATTCTAGAACAAATCCTCCTCCTCCAGACTGAGCCATGAACCCACCAAACAGACCACATATACACACACTCAACCACATCACGATTCTCTCCTGGAACCGGAACAGCATCATTAATAAAAAAATTGAACTACATAAATATGCTTCTGATCACGCCACTTGACATCATACTCCTACAAGAAACCTTCCTTAAACCTCACATTTCCCTACACTTCCCTAACTACACCTGTTACAGACTTGACAGAACCACTCCTGGAGGAGGAGTCGCAGTCCTCATTAAAAAAGGTCTGAACCACACCCCTCTTCCTTCCCCCGTCTTCAGCAAATTAGAGGTTTTGGTATAACACTCCACACCCCACAAGGTAACTTACATTTATACTCAATATACCATCCCCCCTCTCACACCCTAAGCAGGGATGACCTGAGCAAATTGTTTTCCCTACATAGCAGGGCCATGTTCGTTGGCAACTGGAATTGTAAGCATCAGAACTGGGGCTGCCTTTTCTCAAACAGCAATGGCCGCATTCTCCAATCCTTCATCTCCTTCAAGCCTATGTCCATCCTTTCCCCCCTGGAACCTACTCAAATCCCCCCGCAAACCAAAGCAAGAAGTGACATTCTTGACATTGCAGTATCCCTCAATCTTCCGTTCTTCGATCCTCCCTCAGTGATTCATGACTTCAGCTCCGACCACCTACCTATCCTCCTCTCCACCCCTCTTCATCCCATTCTTGACATCCTTCCAAAAAACCAACTGACCGACTGGCCCAGACTTCCGGACACCCTTTCCACTCTATTAGATCCCCTGACTCCCCTCCAAAACCCAACTTACGAAGACATGAACTCCCGAGCCATTCTCCTGACTAGCACTCTCCATGATGCCCTTAATAAAATAAGGAAAATTGTCCCCAAGAGTAATTCATCCAAACTCTCCCTTCCGCTACACATAAAAAACATCATCCTTGCCAGAAATGCTGCGCGCAGACACTGGCAGCAATCCCGACTCCCCTTTCACAAGCACGAATACTCCCACTTAAGCAACCTTGCAAAAACAGAAATATCCAAATTTAAAACCAAAAACTGGGAAACCCACCTTTCAGCATTAAACTTTGAAGATGATTCCACTTGGACCATATCACGTTCCCTCAGAAGACGCAACAGAATTTTCTCCCCGCCACTAAAACATGACAGTACATACATTTTTGACCCCAAAGCTAAAGTGGAAATATAAGCCGACATCCTGCAGACTGTTATGACTTTGGACAATTCCCCTTCCTTAAACGAAGACAAAATTGACGAATCACAGCGCTTCCTCCCATATAACCCACCCGACCTTCCCCCCCCATCACCGATGCATCTGAAATCCAATCCATCATTAATGCCCTACCTCATCACACTGCTCCTGGACTAGATAAAATCTCAAATAAATTGCTTAAATCTGCCTCTTCAGTCCCTAAATTTCCCCTTATCCTTTCAGACCTATTCAATCACTGCTATCTCCAATCCTACTTTCCCGAAACCTGGAAAACCGGCAAAGTCCTTCTCATCCCCAAACCTGGTAAAGACCTAACAATCCCTGGCAACAGTAGACCTATCACCCTTCTATCCAACCTGTCTCAAATATTCGAAAGAATAATCCTTACCCGCCTTCTTAACCATGCAACTTCTAAAAATGTCCTTCGCCCCAAACAATTCGGCTTTCGATCCAACACCTCTGCAACCCACCAAGTGTTACGACTAGTCGAAGCCATCAGTCGAGGATTCATGCTTCGCCGCCCCACCGACGCCATATTTTTGGACATCGCTCGTGCATTCGACAAGGTCTGGCACGAAGGCCTCATATTTAAACTCTTTCAAAATGATTTCCCCCCTCCTCTCATCCGACTCCTCCGCAATTACCTGAACCGACGTAAATTCACTGTCGCCGACGGACAGACTCTCTCTTCGGTGCGCCCAACCTCTGCTGGCGTCCCACAAGGCTCCCTGCTTAGCCCCTTGCTATTTATCATCTTTGTAAACGACCTTCCCAAATCCCCGCACACTCAATTACACATGTACGCAGACGACACAGCCATCTCCGCCACTTCTCGATCCTCCGACACGAACATTAGAAAACTCAACAGCCACTTAACACTAATTCACCGCTGGACACAAACATGGAAAATACAAATCAACGCCACAAAAAGCACTCACGTACACTTCGAACGAGGACGCAAACACGACAGATACAACCCCGCACGAATTAAATACACACCCATCCCAAGAGCCTCTAGCCACCGATTCCTAGGCGTGATTCTGGATCGCAAGCTTTCTTACCAACCCCACCTAAAAGACCGCCTCTGCGCTGCCCATGCCACAAAAAACAGCATGGTAAGCCTCTTTCAAGGGAACTCTCCTCTGTCTCACCCTGCCCGTATCCGCCTCTATAAGGGTATTATCCGCCCTAAACTCCTCAACGGTGGAGAAATATTTCCCAACAGTAAACAAATCAGGTCCCAACTTGAGTCATTTCAAAATAAAACCATCCGCTTTCTCTTAAAAATCTCTAGACTAACAAATATGCAACATGTGTGCTCGGCCCTTAAACTTCCCACCATAGCTTCTTTTCTAAAGAAACTAGTGAAAAATTTCCAGTCTCGTCTCCCACGCACCAACAACCCCCTTTTAACTGATATATGGAACTATGACATCCCATCCAATTCCACAATTACACTGCCTAAACATATTACTCGCCTATGAATCTTTCCTATCTCTCTTTTATATATTACTGGTATTAAGAAAATATATTATTATATAGTCACATTTATATAGATTAGTGATCCCAATGCTAGATTTATCCAATATTCCATGACCTTTCAGTTGTTAACTCTACTATACCTGTGTGTAAATATATTACCAACGCTGTCATTGTATACCATTCTATAGTTATTTCTACAATTGTATGTAATTGAATTATATTTAAAAATGTTTATGACTATATTAAAAAAAAATATATATATATATATATATATATATATATATATATATATATATATATATAATAATAATTATTATTATTATTAAAATAAAAAAAAAGAGAAAGAAAAAAAAGAGAACAGAAAAAAAACAATCTATTAAAAAAAAGAAGATAAAAAAACCTACTTATAAAAAAAATTAAATTGCAAAAAAATTAATAATGCATTATAATCATCAAAATCAATATATGTAATAATCTGCTCTTTATCAATTGTATATCACTAAATTATATTTGTCACTATCGTCATTTGTAAATAGTTCTTAGTATAGTCTGTAAGTTTCATCTTCTCGCAAACAACATAAGCACACGTCCCAATATCTCACAAGTCATTTCCTTGTCTGCTGTTAAAACTACTGGTAATGGCGGGTACTCCCACCAGTATGGATACTCTTGTCGGCACTGGTGCCGCATCAGACTGAGGGGTCGTGATCGGAGGAGAGACTGACATTCTGCTGCCTGCTCCCAGAGAGGAAACATCGTTCCACTGCTGGAGCTCTACAGCCGATCCTTGAGGCCGAATGGAATTTGGCGGTCTGTTTGCGAATGAAATCCGCGACAGACGGGAGATCATGGGCGGCACGGACGTCAGCCATTCGCGTCCTGCGGCTTATGTTCAATAAGCCCCGGATAGATTTATTTTGAATTGTTTCCAGGTGGCGCCATGTTGTTTTCCGGTTTGCGAAAACAGCAGGCATATAGAAATTTGGGCCGAATAATCGCCTTGTAAAGGCGCATTTGGTCCTTGAGGCTAAGTGGCGATGTCGTCGAGGTGAGGCATGATAGTTTATTCCATGCGACGATCGCTGTCGTTCGGCAAAAGTCCAGGTGGGAACGAAAGGTTACTTTGTCGTCAAGAATGACGCCAAGGAAGCGGTGCGAGGTAGCTCTGGGAATTAAATGTTTGTGAAGCGTTATAGGGAGGTGCGAAGTACGTGGGCGTCGTCGGGCCAAGTGAACATGTGTACTTTTGTCGACCTTTATCCTGATTTTCCATGTTGACGTCCACTTGTGAAGTTTGCGTAGGTGTGTGTTGATGCGCCGAATGTTCGCCGTGCGTACCTGAGACGAGGCAGCAATGGCGGTGTCATCTGCGTGCATGTAGAGAGACGTGCGGGGCGGTGGCGGCATATCGTTAACGAATACATTGAATAAGAACGGGCTTAAGAGAGAGCCCTGCGGGACGCCGGCGGCGGCGGTCTTTACGGAGGAAAGAGAATCCCCCATACAAACCCGAAATCGGCGATCGGTGAGAAAACTGCGTACCATTTGGATGATAGGATGAGGAAAAGCGGAAAGGTTCATTTTAAAAAGAAGACCATAGTGCCATACCCTGTCGAACGCACGAGCGATATCGAGAAATACCGCGTCCGTGAAAACGAAGGTTGAAACCGTGCGAAATACGTTTGCACAAGCGAAGGATTTGGAAGTCCGCGGAAACGCATGAGCAAAAACCAAGATGCTCCGGGCGAAAAATGTCACGGTCACGCGCGTGCGATTCTAGCAGGGACAGAAGGACCCGCTCAAAGATTTTAGAGACGTTGGAAAGTAGAGTAATCGGTCGGCAATTACCCGGTATCGTGGCGTCTTTCCGTGGCTTTGGAAGGAGGATAACTTTCCCTGTTTTCCGAGGGGAGGGGAAGTGGGCGGAAAGGTAACAATGATTTATCAAGGGAATGAGGAATATCCCGCTTTATAAGGATAGCAACTCCTCTGCCGGGTTTGTTTCTGTCAAGACGGTGTGTGCAATACTCCGGAGAGTAAAAGGATATGTGTGGCTTCAGAAAGGTCTCCTGAAGAAGCAGTATGTCAATGTGATCTAACGCGGCGTAGTTCAAAAGTTCGTGTTTCTTGTTTAACAGGCTATTGCAATTCCAAGATAGGATTTTAAGCGAACGACGCAATGATGTACACGGGGAATTATACGTGTAGATGGAGAAGTTGCTCTAGAATGAAAATTTTTTTCTCTTCGATAGTTGGGGCCTGCTGAATCTCGGGACATTATGCCGCGAAACCATTGCAGCAAGTCTGTAGTATCGGAGGAAGGCAGGGGAGGTAGTTGAAGGTCGGGGAGGGGAGGGGGCGGAGGAAGGGGCGCCCGGGCGAGAGGCGCGTGGCAGGATGGCGGCGGCGGAGTGAAGGACTTAGAGAGGGGAAGCAGAGGGAACTCCATTCCGGAGGAGACAGATCATCACAGATCATTAGACAGACAAGACAGCCAGACAGGAGACGAGACAGGGGGTTTTCAAATAACACTTTCCATAACCTCAAGAAAACCTCAAGTACTCCGCAGCCAGACAGTCAACGGGTGGTATAGCCCACGTTGCAAGGCATCCGGGAGGAGTGGCTAACTCAGCACCACTTTCTCACTCCCGGGTGTTGCTCTGCGCCCAATAATAAATAATAATAAATCTGGGCTTTCGATGACACCATGCCAATCCTAGAAGCAGAAGCCTACGCGGCACTAATGGCGTTATCGCACGCAGCTCAAGTCTGCCCTGAACATTATTCAATTTGTATGTATTGTGATAATACTGCTGTTATACATTCAATGTTGAAAGGTAAAGGGGCCCTGTTCGCAAACCCTGACCTGAAATTTATGTATGTTAAGTTAATAAAAGTAATGTCACAGGTCGTGACCTGGCAGTACATCTACACCGCCGACAATCTGGCCGATCGTCCGTCTTGGACCGTCCTTCCTCCCTATGCCAGATCGGCCGCCCATACGGCGGCTGGATGGATATATAGGAGGGACGAAGCCTGAGGCGGCAGTCGGTCGGAAAAGTTGGCAAGGAGTTGTGCTGCCAGATCTCTCTCCCCGCTCATGTCTCAGAGAAGTACCTCGCCGGTTTTCTCACCGCGCCATACCCGCCAAAAGCGCAAATCAACCCCGCCATGCGCGCATCCCGAACCCGGACCAAGTCGCTCAGCCTCACCTTCTCCACCGCACCCACGGAACGTCTCTCCGATCCTATCCATGGGGGAAGAAGAGCCCACCTGGGCAGTAGCCCTTAGACATATGATGACTCAACTAACGGAAAAAGTTGAGGAAAATTCGCAGCGCATTTCCAACAGCCAGGCAGCTGCAGGCGGCATAATCCAACCTGGACCCCCGTTGTCAACAAGGACGTTCAAGGACCTGGCCGGCCCTAAACCAGGACATCATATTGAAGTACCGGGGGACCAGGAATGTCTAACCCTTTTCCTGACAATTAAGGACACCAAGGACAACGGCAAACTCTCCAGGAGGGATCTCCACGAGTGTAACTTGCTCCTGACCCTAGCCAGCGAATGGGGACAGCTCCCGGAAGCAGCGCGGTCCATGGTATACAACAGATTACGCATCTTGGCGATAGTGCAACACCATGGGTGGGAGACCGCCATACGGATGACCGAGACAGCGGGAAACGAGCTGCTCCGGTTGCCACCCAATACGATGCCGGTCCCGCCCACAGTGATAGTCCAAACACCAACGACGTCAGCCAAAGCAACCGGAGCAGCTCGTTCCAATGAGTACCGGCCTTCAAGCCAAGTCTTACGGCCCTTTCGCGGCCGAGGACGAGGCGGGAGACGGACCGCCTCCAACACCAATTAGCGGAACTCCTACATCCGGCTCCGGGACATCCAGCAGGCTGCCTACGACGCTACGCCCTGCTGAGACAACAGCTCGGAACAATTACGACACGACGACGCCTGAGACTTTGGAAGCAGAGGACCCCCTGACTGACTTCCTCTTTCAAGAGCTCCTGCTTCTGGAGGGCTCAGCGGACCTGGAGCAACCGGAGGAATTACAGGCAAGTGACTCGGATAATGGAGATAACGCTGACAACGTTACGAGAGATCTGATTTATTATTCGGTGTGACAACGTCCACCGGCAGTGTTTGTGCAAAATTGCTGTGGACGTTGTCACACTGAAGCAGCGTTTAACGGAGGGCAAACGCCCAGACAATAGGGGATCTGGTCTGGTCTCCATTCCGGAGGTCATTGCCCGGGCGAAGGAGCGAGAGAGGGGAGGGGGGGCTTTTGCCGAAGGAACAGCTGGCACGATCTTTTTACGCTCCCCTTGCAATCTCTTGGCTTCCTTATGGACCTCGCAACCGCCATAATTTGCCGGGTGGGCGTTGCCACAAAGGAAACATAATGCCGGGACCTCCCGGGGCTTTGTGCATTCACCGCTGAGGTGCTTTCCACCGCATCCAATGCAGTTTGGTTGCAAAAAGCAATGATTTTTTATAAGGCTGATACGTTGGCAACGATGGCACTGCACCGGTTTGATTGGTTTGCAAAAAATTGAAACCGCGACGTGTAAGCCCGCGAGGGATTGGATTCGTAGAAAGGCTTCCGTATCGACGGAGTTTTCACATGCAATATGACAAGTCGTGGTTGGATAGCGTGCAATTTCATTGATTCTGTGGGACCTTTCATCGTCCGACGGGCGGGTGGAAAATACGGCAAGCAAAAATCACCAGGAAGCCGAGGGATTGCAATTGTGCTACTATCTCGCACTCATCGATCGACGGAAGGATGCCTCGGATAGCAAATTCTCGTCGCCAATTACTTGGGAGCTGATAAGTGACGTAAGGAACGTTCAGTTCCTTTGGAATTACGGAAACCTTGGTATAGTCCACAATTGTGCTACATTTGATGACCGCGCAATTATTGCCCGTGGAATGGGCAATCGGGGGAAACTGGCAAGCGCGCGTGATGCACGCGATCATCTCGGAACAGTTTTTCGTATCGGCGATACAAAAGGGGGGGAATTTTTCCTTAACTCCCGCTCGATGCGGGAACAGAAGTGGGCGTCGGCCGTGGCTGCGGCCTCGGAGGACGATTATCGGGTAAGCTGGATGTAATGGGCGCCAATGATTCGGAAAGTAGCGTGAATTTATTCGAAATTGCCACCGAAGCGATCGGAATGGTGGATAAAGCGCCCGCGGCCATATGACGCCGGCGCTTTGAGGACACCACCTGAAAATTCTCCTCGGAAGAAATATTTGCTGGGATAAACTCTGTTGAAATGCCAGGGGACGCGCTACGCTAACACAGATTGTCAGGCACAGGTCGTGCATTTGAATTCAAATTGGAATGACCGGCAAGGAGGGAATCACTCACCGCTTCTTGTACGGAGCTCGTTTCCATGGGCTCGGCCGGACCCGGTGCGGAAGCAGAGTGGCAGGTGTCAGGGATGATGTCGTGATGGATGTGGCTGAATGCAAGTCCTTGGGTGCAGTAGAAGGAGCTGAGGCGGTCGGTGGTCGGAATGTATCCAGTATTGCGTCCCTTACGCTTTTTAACTTTTAATGCGCATTATCTTATTACCTAACACATTTGAGACTTGAGCGTCCATGGCCGGAGAAACTAAGTCACTGTTAAGTATATTCGCCGAAACTTTCGCCAAGGCAACGGGCGTATGCGTAGCACGGCGATTTCCTCGTAAACCAAGATTTATTGCGATATCATTTGACCCGCGTGGATGACGAAGCAGTCCAGCGTCGTGGTGATAAGATGATGAACTTTTAATGCGCAATATCTTATTACCTGACACATCGTAGATCTCGGTCTCGACGATGGAAAGGGAAGGAGAATGGAGAAAGGGTCGGGAGGGTAGAAGGGGGTTGGCTCGAACGAGCGGTCGGGTGGGGTGAGCGCCAGGGCGGCACGGTGACCCACAAAGGGCTGGTACGTTCAAAACACGCAAAAAAGCAAAGGAACGGAGCGCACTACAAGCACGTCTGTATCGTTCGAAGGAGCGGAATAGAATGCCTCTCCCGAGGCGCTCGAGCTGTCCCTCCTTGGTTGTATCGTCCGGTTACCTTTGGAAGGGAGTTCTCTCCCCTTGCACTCCACTGGGCGGGTCCACTCCTTAGGGCTCTAGGGCGGGAAGGCACCTGGCCAAGGACCTGCTGTGCCCGCTTGCGGATCTGCAGGGGTGTCTATGGCATCTCCCAGCTTCCACCTCCCCTCCATTAGGTCAACTCAAGTCGCCTCACTCACTCACCACATGCACTACACACACTAACACACGCTCCCCTCTTTGCACATTTTCCATACTGTCTTGCAATATTTATTCATTTTCTCAAAATCCCTCCCACCCCCTCCAAGAAGATCTTATCAGGTAGAAAGGATTGTTGCTCCCCCTACCCCAATTTCAACTCAAATCTTTTGTCAGATTTGCCCCTAGTTCAGGAGATTCAAGTACCACCTGCCTTAAGACGTTGTCGGTGGCGACATCTATCCCGTTTCACTTCGAACCACGTCATAGAACCATATCATACAATTTTTTTAAGAAATTTTTCAAATGCTTCCTACCACCTTACTTAGGTGCCATACTATAGTAAGGGGACGTTTGATCCCCAAACCCCCTGAATTGAACTCAAATCTTTTGTCAAAATTTAGCTATCTCTCACCGTTCCAGAGATAGCCTTTCATTCAATAAGACGCTGTCATTGGCGACGCAAGTGTCAGCCATCGGAACTATCCCCACATCCTTTTATTTTTCTATAAATATTTTTCAAAGCCCACTTTCTTCGGATTTCATAGTCCCATCTTGTAGTGAGGGCTGTTGATCTCCCCTTCCCCCCTATTTGGCTTCAAATTTTTGGTCCAAATTGCGCCTTCTCAAAGCATTTAAGAGATAAAACAATTTTCTTATTCAAGAAGCTGACGGTGGTGACACCACAACACTCTAGTGCGCCGCCTGTTGAATTCTCCAGCGCAATTAACAGGTGGGCTCGCCTGTTGAACTCTCCAACATTTCAACGGGTAGGTGCACCTGTTGAAGTCTCTTGCTTCAAAATTGCCCTCTTGCTGCGATTTACAGCAAGATAACGCCACCATCATGGACCCCCCTGACTCAGAAACAACCGATAAAACTGAGTCAAACCATGCTCAAGGTCAATTCATGCTCTATCCAGATCCCCCAGGGTTGCCATCTCATAATTCTCATCTATAAACCCTGCTGACTCTCCTTCCCTCTACCCAACGTTACGCTCAATGCCGATCCCTATCTCCAATCCAACCTCCCCTCATATGGGGTGCATTGCCTGGCTCCCTTCCCAACCGTGATTTCAAAAGTCAGATAGCACAAAACGTACTCCTCCCGCTGACCCTGACTTTACCACCGTATCATCCAAGCATAAAGCTAAAGCCCTGTCTCAATATCTGACAGTTTTCACTGCTACTTCAAATAGGTTCTCTCCCCTCTCAATGCCAGACACTGAACTGGAAAGCACTTCGTAAGTACTAAAGCAAATTACATAGACTCATACTTCAGACATCGAACGTGAGACCGGAGTTCGCAAGATTGCGCGTTATCCGACCAGCCTTTTTATCAGAGGCCTTTTTAAATGTTCATTTTCTTGCAGGTCTCCGTGTCACGGACACCCCATTTCGCAAACCTAATGAGCCCGTGCAATGTCACCGTTGCCAGACAATCTCGCATACTAAAAATCATTGTTTTTTGCGGCCGAACTGTGTACGGTGTGGCGAAAAACATTTGAGTAGCGAATGCATTAAATCCCGCGAAACCCCGGCCATTTGTTATCTGTGCGGAAAGGACCACCCAGCAAATTACCACGGGTGTGTTGTTCACAAGGAGGCCAAGCGGCTGCAGGCAGAAAAGAGAAAGCCTATTGTCTTGAACGCGGCATAGATTCCTCCTCCCCTCTCACACTCCTTCGCTGGGGCAGTGACCTCTCCAGCTGCTTTCCCCCTCTTCCTTGCTCAAGGCATTCCCCTCTGCATGGACCAGATGGCCACGCGCCTTCAGCCGAAGCGCATCCCCTCCTCTCCTCTCAGCCGTCTCCCCTTTGTTCTTTGCCCGCCTCGGATGACTGATATTAACAAAGCTCCCACGCTCGAGGCGAAGAAGATATTTATTCTAGAGCAACTCCTCCGATTACACGTATAACTGCCATTCGTCTTCACTGCGCCACATGCTAAAAATTCTTTCCTGGAATTGTAACAGTCTTCTGAACAGAAAACACGAGCTGTTACAATTTGCTTCACAACATCACATTTGACAATATTTCCCAGTTGGAAAAATAAATTAACATTAATAGCTCAATGCATATATAGGTAGCCTAGTACCTATAGTTTGGTGTACAATATTGTTTACGTGGTTGCATGAGTAAAACGACTCGAGCTACCAGGGAGGAAAAGATGTTTCCAGGGGGACCCTTTGGACACTCCTGCCGATCTGCAAGCAGGCACAGCAGGCCTGTGGCCAGGAATCCACCCACCCTAGCACCCTACGAAGTGGACCCGCCCCGGGTCCCACAGAAGTGCAATGGGAGGCAGGCTCCCTTCCTGAGTTAACCGGACGAGACGACCAATGGGGGACACAGCTCAAATGCCTACAAAAGGTGAGAAGGAGGGACTTGGTTAGCCTCCCCCTTTTGGAGCCTCGGCTGAGTATGGCTCAAATCGTTCTTTGTATGCATGTGTGTTAATCTTTATTTCAACTATTAATATCATCGAAAATCGTCCTTACTTTCCAAAATTCCCAAACCCAGAAATTCTTTCCCAGAAATATAACAACATTCACTGCATAAAACAAGAACTCTTGCAGTACGCTACCACGCACCACATTGACATAATACTTTTACAGGAAACTATACTTATATCAACTGCACATTTACTTTAACGCACAGCACGACACTAGGCACCGATTCGACAGGAATTCACTCGGAGCCGCCGTTCTGCTCAAGCGTGATCTTCCGCATTCTCTTTAAGATGTACCAGTTCTAAATAATATTCAGGCTCTCGGAATTACTCTTCATAAATGCAAAGAAAGCAACACGTATTTTTAATTTACCAACATGGGGGTCGATCATGCGTATCGGGAAAGAGCAACCTTTTTCTGTTATCATCCAAGGGGAAGAACAGCTTGCTCCTTGGTGATTGAAAATTACACCATGCTGCGTGGCATCGTTCCGGCACGGACCGTAGTGGCCGCACCCTGTTTCCTTCATAACAGACACACCCATCTCCATCCAAGCCCTTATTGAGCCCGCCCACGTCACCAGATCCTCTTGCATGCGCTCAGCAACCAATGTCACCCTCTTCTTTAACCTCAGATTCCACCTGCAATCATCCACAGGTTTTCATCACATGACTGCCTCCTTCAATTCCTCCTTCCCCTACCCCCTCTGCCCCTTCCCCCCTCCACGCCACGGCACAAACTGGAACTGCTTTCCAGACACCCTCTCCACCATTCTGGCCCAATTAACTCTGCTTGCTCTCCCCTTCCCAGAAGACCTCGACTGCAGGGCCGTGGTCATTTCAGTATCCTTTCCCGAGGGATTGGGTCACCAAAGACCTTTCTACTGCAAATGGAGGGGAAAGCGATCACCCTCTCTCTTTCCACATGCTTGCTTTTTTTAAAATAATTTATCCAACTTTCAACTGGCCTGGAAGATCTTTGGAATCTTACTGTATTTTTGAAGTATGCTCCACATGGACTACTCCATTGGATTATTTGTGTGGCACCAGTTATGAATACAGTTTCACTGCCACCTGGTATTCAAAGCATTTTGTATGATCACACGCACCTTGGTTCCCTATTGGGTAAAAAGTACACCATACTACGATGCTTTCCACGCTAATAACAAAAAGGCTTTCTGAGCAGCGGTACAAAAGAGTTCAAAGGGATGACACATCATTGAAATATGCCATTTACTTCTTAATAAATAATAATGCATGTGATATCTACATTTCCTGTGAAATATTCACATGATCAAAATAAACAACCTTCCCATTCCCGTTGCAATGAGCTATGAAAATTTATGGTGCACTGATTTTGACTGATTACCGAACTAGGGCACAGAGAAAGTCTAATTGAAGGACAGATGTAGACCAAGGGGTAAAATTCATCAGGGAGGGTCCTTCTAGAAATAGATTTAGAGGAATTAAAAAGCAGTTTTTGCATATTTATGACAATGAACTGCTAATCCAGACTTTGCAAATATTAGGCAATTTTTCTAAAGATCGACAATGCCAGTTTGGTACATTATCTCACTGTCTTTCTGTCAATGAGTAAATAATTCCTTTCAACAACTTAAGCAGGCATTCATGTGAGCAATCATTCTCGGTAAATCAGCATTGGCACCATATATGGTCACACATGTCAACACTTACTCATGCAGGGAATTTTAAAGACCTAACAAAGAATTGACTCCTGGAGATAAAATGGTACCAGATCCATTAAAAGTGTGTGGCACTAAGAAAAATCACAAAATATTTTTGGCATGTATTAAACCAGCTATTCTCTCCTGAGCACAATAAAGGCAATTAGCATTTTTCAGACAAAAAAAAGTTTGAGAGAAAGGGATTCCTGAGGGAGCTATACATCGGACATATTATTTCAGCGTAGAAAGGAACTTCAGATTAAGATTACGACACAAATAATGAAATGTTTGTAGCATGATAACTCCATGAGCACCATTGCAATCATTGTGTGTACACTGAGTCCACTCGCAAGACTGAGAACACAAAACAGGATGACTACAAAGATCTGGCCTCAGCCGAATTCTATATTCCACTAGAACTAAGGAACAGGAGGGGAGGATCTCCACCATCATCAGACAGCGTGTCCCAAATCAAAGGCAGGGGGCGAAAATGGTGGAGGCCACTTTGTGACACTGCACTTCACACCTGCAGAGTAAATTCCCGGAAATTACACGTGGTTGCAACTGATGAGGGCACCACACCAACTCAATTGGTTCCTTACTTGGTGTTTGGACTAATAGCAGAGGAAGAAAGTGCAAACACTGGAAATGGTGGGAATTAAAGAAGTTTTCAGTTGAGCTGCCCATCATTTGGGAAGTCTACCCTACTCATTAAGATAACACACTATTGCCCATGCTGCAATTAATGGCGGAGGAGAAAAAGGCAAAAAGAACACAAAAGGTGGTTCAAAATCTGTGTTTATACAAGGGGAAGGCACCAACGCATTCGCCTTACATATACCTTCTTCCAATGTCATT